>NW_019154094.1:27711896-27740501 GCF_002288905.1 Enhydra lutris kenyoni | reverse complement strand
TGATCCCAGCGTCCTGGGATCGAGTCCCACATCGGGCTCCTTGCTTATCAGGGAGCCTGCTTCTCCCTCTGCCTCTGCCTGCCATTCTGTCTGCCTGTGCTTGCTCTCTCTCCCTCTCTCTCTCTCTCTGACAAATAAATAAATAAAATCTTTAAAAAAAAAAAAAAAGAAAGAAATCTTGGGAGTGGGAAACCCAGGTTTGGTGGGCTAGTTAATTGATACATGTGGTAGTTGGAATGCAACCAGTCCTGTATTTGTTAAGTTATTTTCCTATGATCTTGGTTAACAGTAAGTGATTTCCTTGGAGATCGCTTTGTTTGAGATGCCTGCCCTGGTCTGAAATCAGAGCCCCAGCTATCAAAATGTGATTCTCACTTGGTCTGACTTTAGGAAAATGGAAGAGAGGTTTGCATAGTAAAATGAACTGAAGAAAAAAAGAACAAAATAAAATGAACCAAAGAGGTCTACTCTAGCATTGGGTTGATTCATGGACATTCAATTTGTCCTTGAAGCATTCTAAATAATGTCTGTTGCTAGAAACAGAACAGACACTTGTAGTGTTGCACACTATTTGTGGGTGGCACGTTTTGAAAATGCAGCTCATTTCCTAAAAAAGAAGAGAGAACAGAAAAAAAAGAAAAAGAAAGAACAACAACAACAACAAAAATCCTTGACGTTTGTTATTCGTCTATTCTCAAGGTTTAGAAATGTCAAAGCTGGGGGAAAATTCAGCGAAGTTCCTTTCCCATTATAAACCGAACACTTGTCTCCTGAAAACGTCGCTGTGAAGGAGGTAGGGCCCAGAGCATTCTGCATACTGGCATATGTCTGCAGTGCCAAAGCCAGAGGCATCTTGGACGGGCTCACATAGAGAGGAGACGTGAGTGTGTGATAGCCCCCAGATTGGAGAGCCCTGATTGTGCCTGGAACTGACAACTATTAGTATGTTCACTTCTTTCTCCGCTGCACAAAAAGCACATCTAAACAGAGGTCTGGCTGGTGAAGACCTATGAGAGGGCATGCCTCTTAAAGAGTGTTTCTTCCTTTGAGCGCTGATACAAGGAGGTTTGGAAAGTATAGCAGGGTGGATCCAGGCTTGTGTTCAAGCTGTATGATTAAAAATAATCTAATTAATATTTAAAAACTTATATTAGAAAAAGACTTACATTATCATATATATTTAAAAATACATATTTAATATATATTTTTTATATATATATTTAAAACTTACCCCACCCTTCCAAAGAAAAGGGGAAGCAAAGTCATTTCAAGTATCAGATCATTCTTGGATGTCAGTTTAAGGTTCAGTTCAGTTATTTTAGTGCACTCCTTGTTCCTCCAAAGACCTCAGAAGGCATTGTCGGTAGTAAATGAGTCATTTTGCTGTTGGATAAATGAAGTAAAAAAAAAAAAAAAGAAAGAAAGAAAGAAAGAAACTAAAGAAAAATCAGGGTATGTCCACATGAAAAAGGAATTTTGAGTTGGATTTTCTTTCGATCCTTACTGTAGCCTACATTTTTTTAAAAGTATTTTTGTCCTTTGAGATCAATCAAACTATAAGTAGTGGCAGATGCCATCTCATTATTAGTGGATAGTAGGGAAGGCCCCAAGAAAACTGTGAGAGTAGACCTCGAAATCCCCAAAGCCTCATTTGGTAATTACAATATGACCATTTCTCGGGTTCTTCCTGTGTATCAGCTACTATTGTAAGTAGTAGGCTAGCACTATTTTATGGAATCCTTATAAATACTGTGAAGTGTAGACACTCTTATCACCAGGTTTTGAACGAGTGAGCTGAGGATCCGAGAGGTTAGCTGTGTTAAATTGCCTGGGGTTATGGAAAAAACAGACAAAACTGAATAATGATCTATAGTTAATGGTAATGTACCCCTGCCAGTTTCCTGGTCCTGTACTATTTTTGTAACTTTCTAGAAGTCTACAGTTTTTTCAAAATTAAACTTTAAAAATGGCAGATTTTACACTTGAGTCGAGGTCTGTTTGCTTTTGAAATCCAGATTATTCACTTGCTTTTTTAAATCACTTGACCAGCAAGAAGATGATCTCTGCTCCGTTATCTTTCCAGGGGCAGTTCAGCAGGTGGTAAAGTGTGGCCTCCCATAGCTTGTTGTAGTTCTAAGAAGCAAAATTCATCCTCGCTTCCCCTGTTTTCTCTCCCTTATCATGCTCCTTCCACACCATCCTCCCTCCCCCCTCCCCCGTTCAGTTCTTGGTAGGGAGACTGGTAATACTTATCTTGAACCGAGATGGCCTGACAAGTTGGGAGCAGTTTCGTGGTGGAGTCTGATCATTCCTGGTGTGTACGTGAAGATGCGTGTGGGTATGTGTTAAGAAAGATGGTAACAGGCAACTAAACATTTACTGGTGGGACACATGTAAACCTGATGAGCCATGGAAGGTTTACCTTCACAAGGCTAGTTATTTGTGCATCAGAAAACCTACCAGATAGAAATTCAGAAAGCTAAGTTGTAAAGCTGTGTCTTCTGCTAACTTGTCTGTTTCCTCATTTAGGAAATTATTAGGAAGAGAATCTACCCAGAGCTTCTCTGGAAAATAATGTGGTATTCTGTATAACACAACTTGAAACTCCTGTCTCTACTGAGTAAAGATGATTGTCGCAGAAGTTACTCAGTATTATGGCTAGAAAAATCAAGCTCTAGAGAAAATTGTGAACTGATAGATTAAATCAAACTAAGACTTAGTTTATTTGAACTCTTTCTCCTTTTTTGGTATGGATGTTTCCAGTTACACCTTTCCCGGTGAACACTGCTTTACTTGTGTCTTAAGTTTCGATGTGTTATTTCTTTGTTTTCATTCATCTCAAAGTATTTCCTAATTTCTTTTCGGCCCACTGGTTATTTAGGAGTGTGTTTGGTTTCTGCGTATTGGTGAATTTTGCAAACTTCTTTCTGTTATTGATTCCTAATGCCATTTCCTTGTAATTGGGGAACATACCTTGTATTATTTTCATCTTTTAAATTTATTGAGGTCTGTTTTATGGCTTAACTTGTGCTCACTCCTGGAGAATGTCCCATGTGCACTTGAGAAGAGTCTCTATTCTGTGGGTGGGGGGAATTTTCTATAGATGTCTGCTAGGTTTATTCATGCCTTCTGTTTCCTAGTTATTCTTCTGACTAGGTCTATGCATTATTGTTCGCGGGGTGTTGAATTCTCCAGCTGTTTCATTGAATTTGTCTGTTCTTCCCTTCCTTCCTGTTAGTTTTTGCTTCACGTGTTTGGGAGCTCTGTTTTTAGGTAAAGACTTTCTTGAGGGGACCAAAAAAGAGTACTCTTGTTGTGTCACCTACTTTCAGGACTTTACTGAGTTTTAGAGTTCAAAAAGAACACCACACTGATGAAAAACCTTGGCTTTATAGTATAGCAGCTCTCTGACATTGATGGAGGCATTTAGGCCACGTTTACACATGTAAAGAGAAAGGGAGATTGATGGCTTATTTATCCCATGTATTTTATTGCTGTAAGTGACCAGTAGGGTCCACCAGTTAAGGCCAAGCCAACATTATCTTCAGTAGCAGGTGACTGAGCGCTTTGACTGACCCAGATGTAATTCAGCATTTCATCTTTACTCTTCACTTACTCTGTGTAGACATGGACTAACTGAATGCAAACGTGTTCCATGGGGAAAATATGCTTTTTGGTTTGTTGGTTTTTTTTTTTTTTTTTAAGCAAATAAGAATAAAATGCAATTTTCTCGTTGTTTCTAAATCTATGACTCTACCGCGCTTTCTATGTATAGGCCACGTGGCAAACTCCAGGTGCATCTGTCACACAGAAATTGCTTTTCCCCCCAAATACAGAAATGTGAAATAAACCAATTTGGGTTCAAGTAGTGTATGCTAGATTTACTTAGTATCTATCGAACATCTCCCTACACTCATTGTATTAGGGCTAATAATAGAGTTAGAACTGCCTAGTTTTTGCACAAATGCATATACAGCTTCTACTTAGGCCGTGATACTGCTCACTGATGGTTTTTGCTAACATTGTTATGGCCAAACGTTTAATTTTTTTTCTTTTCAGCAGTATTGTAAATTTGTTCTAGGCATATGTCAGTTGGAAAAGCAAGGATGGGGGTAGTACACACACACACAGACATAACACAGACACACAGGCTTCCGTACTTATACCTGAAAGATCATTCCTCGCTGAATACACTTGTAAAAGGCATTTATCTTTGATTTCTCTATTTCTTTTGCCATTTTATTATCCTTAACCATGTTTTGGTGTTCAGCGATGAGTGATGTCATAGTTAAGCCATTGCTTTTGAATTCACTAGGAATGAAATGCTGTGTGGCTGAAGAGATTGTACATGTATGTTAAAGGCATTTTCTTTTCTTGTCATGTCTCTGAATAGTCCGTAGAGCTGATGGCTAGTGGGGGAAGCCACGTAGTTCTGCATCTTAACTTTCTCCACGAGAGGAATGACTATCTTTTGTCATATTTTTTTTTTTCAACGTGTGACCTCCCTGCCTGCTGGGTTTCCCCACAGCTGTCAACTCACTACTCCAGCACCATACTGCTGCTAGCCTTCCTGGTTCACAAATAGGAAGTAAACAGAGAATCTTGCTAATTTGAGCCCAGTAGGAACCTTAACACTGTAATGAGGGACTAATTTTGAAAGCACAGACGTAGCTCACAAAATTAGAGCCAAATTTTTCAATGATCTTAAATGACTAATTGAGAATAAGAATGGTACTTAAGGAAGAGTGAAATACTGCCACGTCGAGGAGTTAACAAAAGCCAGAGAAGGATCCTGATGGAGTCTTTGTAATTATGCAGTCTGACTTGGGCTGCCACCGAGGCTAATCTAAGCGTGGGAATGATAATGTACCTTAGAGGACAGGTCTGTGGTTGAAACCCTCTTGATAGATTTTGACAAATTAAACAGTGGTAAAGATGTTTGGAAGTTGTCCAGGTCCTTACCATTATTTATGTCTGGGAACTAGAAATCAGTGGTTAATTTGCAGTTCTTATAATTTTTATGATACTCCTGTTGTTGTAAATTTAGCCGTGTGCGGCATCGGCTCAGCGGGATGCGTTTTCTGTTGTCAGCTACCTTTTGACATCATGATAGATTTCAGTTGCCAAATCTTTCTTGATAGAATAAAATGTAAGAGAGAGCTTATACAGACTCTTTGGATCAGATCCAGACACACGCAAGCATACGATGGACTTTCTGAGACGGAAAGGCTCAGACTGGAATAAGAGGGGAAAGGTAGGTCCTGTTGATTTTTGGTTTTCCTCTTTTTCTGGTCATGCGCCCATAACCCCTTCTGGCATCATTTTCTAGATTGGCTTCTCTTAGCGTGACTCAACGCTGGCCTGCCTTTTTTTTTTTTTTTTAAGATTTTATTTATTTGGCAGACAGAGATCACAGGGAGGCAGAGAGGCGAGCAGAGAGAGAGAGGAGGAAGCAGGCTCCCCATGGAGCAGAGACCCCCCCATGCAGGGCTCGATCCCAGGACCCTGAGATCATGACCTGAGCCAAAGGCAGAGGCTTTAACCCACTGAGCCACCCAGGTGACCCTGGCCTGCTTTTTGATGTGTGGTACCTTTTGTGATAACCAAAGTGTAACTTGAAATTACAGATTTTCCACACCTTTTAACAGTGAATGAACGTCTGTGCCCTTTTTATTACATTGGGTCGCAGGCTCCTTCGTCTTGTGTTTTTCCTCAATATGTTTTAGCATCCATTACATGATTTTAACGAAAATATTGATATTCCCCTGGATAATTAAAGACTTAGTTAGAGGGGTGCTTTGTAGTTAAGATGTTTCTTTCCTCCCTCTTCTCCCGTTTATTCCGAATGCCTCCTTTATAATTATCCTCTCCCATAGCCCCGACCCTTGACCCGATAACAACAGGAGGGGATTAGTGGACACCCCGCCTTTTTTGTACCTTGCTTCTCTGTGAGTCTCTGTGTTGACCTCTAAATTGTTTCTTCTCAGGCCCTTGCTCTGTTATGTAACATATTTTGTAGATGTCCCTTTGATTTGTGTGAACGTCTAGCCTTCCATTTCTCTTAAGTCATTTGCTCCGCTTGAAAACATTTTATGACTCCATTGGCCAACCTTTTATTTTTTGCTTTCATATCCCTCCTTCGAATCTCTTCAAAGGAACTTCCTCCTTCATCTTCACTGTGAGCTCAGCAATAGCACCAAGATATGATGTGTTTGACCAAAGGATCTCCAGCTCAGGGGAAGGAGCGCGTCCCTCGTCCCCCTTTTGTGCAATTGGGTTACATATCTGAAGTGACTTGTTTGGCGTGTCCGTTTGGCAGGGACTCTGCTGCCCTAGTTTGCCATAGCCTTGTCTGCTCCCAATGTCTAATAAATGTTTAATGATAATTGAAATGATCGGTTATCAATCCATTGTGAAGAAGAGCTTATTAACCTTTTCTAGGCATGAGAACATTGTCCTTGAGGTGAAAGTTTCTCGTTCCAGTAACTTTAAATCAGATCCATCAGACTCCTTGGGTCCCTGCTACATAACACCATAAATTGGTTTCATGTTCTTCATCTCTTTTCTGGAAGGTGTATGCCCTTTGCTATTGCATCAAAGATGAGCCAATATTCATGTATTTGAGATAAATTCAAATAAATGCACTTGGATAATATATTTTGAGGGCATGCACTTTAAAATTTTTATTATAAAGGAAAAAATACAATTATAGAAAACCACCCAAACACATGCACGCACGCACACACACGCGTGCGCATACACACACACACACAGTTGGTTCTGTACAATGTGTCCTATTTCTGCACTTACCTGAAAGGTAACCACTGTCTACTGAGCTCCTGAAAGTTGACTAGGATGGCTGAGAAACTAAATTTTATTTAGTTCTAATTAACTTACACCCCAGTAGGCACAAGAGGCTAGTGATCGTTGTACTGAACAACATTCATGCATATGTATGTATTTATGGATCACTTGTTCTAAGGCGGGTAACTTTGTAACATGCGTTCAAGTCAAAATATGGAACTTTGCCAGCCACCCAGCCATTTCATGTGCCTTATCCCACTAATAGCCCCTTCCAAAAGTAACAAGTACTCTTATTAATTTTTTTTTTTTTTTAGAGTAGGGTCCACATCCAAAAATGGGGCTTGAACTCAAGACCCTGAGATCAAGAGTTGCATGGTCTCCTGACTGAGCCAGCCAGGCACCCCAGTAACCGGTACATTTAGGAATCACTTCCCTTTGTTTTATTATTATTGTTGTTGTTATTTTATTACCTACAGG
Source organism: Enhydra lutris kenyoni (assembly GCF_002288905.1). Lineage (NCBI taxonomy): Eukaryota > Metazoa > Chordata > Mammalia > Carnivora > Mustelidae > Enhydra > Enhydra lutris. The sequence goes on along the minus strand of NW_019154094.1, from coordinate 27,733,220 downwards.
TACATTCTTAGACACCATAGGTTAGTATTGCCTCTCCCTTTTTTAAAATTGATGTATCTATGAAACAAAATGGGATCAGGAGGATAGACAAACTGTAAGAGACTCTTAATCTCATGAAATAAGCTGAGGGCTGCTGGGGGGTTGGGGGGTAGGGAGAGGGTGGTTAGGTTATGGATGTTGGGGGCGGTATGTGCTATGGTGATTGCTGTGAAGTGTGTAAGCCTGGTGATTCACAGACCTGTACCCCTGGGGCAAATAATACATCATATGTTAATTAAAAAAAAAATAAATTGATAAATCTTTTAAGTTTCTCAGTTTGCAAGTTTTCCTCTGTTCTTTTCTTTGCACACTACCTTCGGGAGGACCCTGGTCATCTGAACTGTAGTTTCCAAGAGTCCGATTTTGCTGATTACATCCTCAGTTCACGTGTTCCTTTGCCCTCTATATTTCCTACAGATTGGTGGCTGGATCCAGAGGCTTATGTTTGATGCCTTTAGCGAGACTCTAAGTGGTGTTATGTTCTTTCACTCAGGAGGGACGATAATATTTTACTGTCTTTCTTTTTGTGATAGTAAGAGCCATTAGCGATCACTGCCCAGATCCATTAATTCACTAGGAGTTGCAAAATGGTGATATTCTAATTCTGTTTATTAGCTGCAGTATGTTTGTAATTTTACTCTTATCTACTCTTCAGGTAGCCAGTGGATCTCTTCATATAGGAAATACAGGATAAATACTTGCTTCTGTTTGCCAGTTTTCAAAATAATGAATTGGTTCCACATTATTCTCGGAAAGCCATCAGTAAACTTTAATATCTTTCTGAACCATGAATTTAAATGTTAGTCAGTTTCAATCCATTACATTTCTTATTTTTTATTGAAGAGTGTCCACCTTTGATCATGGAACTTCTTTATGTTAACTCCTTGATCTTTCTGAGAAGATCCTACTAGTCTTTGGGAGTGTCTTTGCTCACTGCTAGGACAGTAGCAGATTTACTTTGTAAATTTCTTGCCTGAGAACTGAAATAGGCCATCTGTCTAAGAACACTTTCTTTAGTGGAGATTTGTGTTTCAAGAGTTTTCTTAGTGTTAACACTCATTGTTCCTGATTTGGTCATTGTATCTTGATTATTGTGTCTAGGTCTCATGAATTCATGTTGATATTTCTGTTTCATATTCAGTATTGGAGGGCTTTTAATTAGCTTCTTACCCGTTACATACTTATATTCTTTCTTCCTGGTTTTCAGGAATATGGGGTGGTGAGCATTGAGTAATTTATAGAATTGTTGAATCAATACGTTGTACAACTGAAACTAATATAACACTGTATGTCAATTACAGTTCAGTTAATAAAAAGAATATGGGAGAGGGTAGAATAATCACTAACTTGCTTATTTATCCACCATATGTATATTAGTCTCAGAATAACAATACTAATACTACCACCTCTAATTATGATTACCAAAAAGAGTTAAACATTTTCCCTATACTCTTCCAAATTTCTCTCTGTGCTATTTTTTTTTAATGGTGTTCTATTGCTTGTCTTTTCAGAGCATATAGCTATTTATACTATACTTGCCCCCTTTAACCCAGTTTTAGTCTTCGTTCTTAGGTAAGTATATTCATTACTCAACACTAGTCTTTACATTGATGTCTCAATCATTTTGTCTAAAGCTCATTTTCTATTAGATTCCATAGGAAGGGCATATGGGAACTATATTCTCTGAATTCTTGAATTTTGATAACAGTTTACTGTACCCTTTATACTTAAAAGGCAGTTTTGCTGGGTGTAAAATTATTGGTTCACATTTTTAAAGTATCTTGATGGTGTTATTTTATTTTCCTCTGGCTCAAGGCCTTTTTCTTGGGCGGGGGGTGGGGGAGTTGTAGGATTTATTTATTTATTTGAGAGACAGAGTGTGTGTGAGCAGGAGGAGGGGCAGAGGGAGAGGAAGAGGGGAAGGGCTCCATCTCATGACCCTGAGATCATGACCTGAGTCGAAATCAAGAGTTGGATGCTTAACTGACTAAGCCATCCAGGCACCCCTGGTGTAAGTCTTAAGTACAATGATTTTTACACAGTGTGTTTTGGTGTTGGTCATTTTGAGTCAAAATGCTCTAGTATCCAGTGTCCTCTTTGACATACATCCTGAGATTTTTTTTTTTTTTTTTTTTAATGTCAAGAATGTTTCTTTGTATTATACTTTTAAGTATTTGGACAGATCACTTCCTTTGATTTCCTTTTCAGGGATTCCTATTGTCTGTATGTTGGATCTTCTTTACCTGTCTTCAGCATTTGACACTGTCCTTTAAATTCTTTTTATCTTCATTTCTTTTTTATTTTTAGATTTTTTCTCCTTTTTTCTCTCAGGTTTTAAAGCATTATTTATCATATTTCTTTGTTCTTGTGTCCTGGTGTATGCCTCATTTTAAAAATGATTTTTTTCAGATTCATTCTTTCTTCCCTCATTTCTCAGTTTTTCTAATTCTGATTTATGTTATTTTTTCATGCCTTTTTATCCTATACCCAATGTCTTTTAGCTCATTTTAAAATAGGTTACAGTTTTGATCTGCCCTAGGGCATGTCTTTCTGGCATGTGCTTTCAGTTTTGTTTTTTTTTTTTCTTTTCCTTTTTCTTCCTTTTAACTTTGTGTAGCATTTGAGCTCAGAATTTTTTTTTGTTGCTCATTTCTATGTGTAAGTGGTTTTTCTAAATTTTTACTTAGGGAGGCTTGATTTAGATAGTTCTTCTGACTTCATGGAGCTCCCTCTTCTGGTCTAGTTTCTACTAGTAGGTTACTATCCTGCTTTCTAAAATTTCTTGACTCTTTCTCCCTTGCCTACAACTTTTGGACCTTGTCTTTCTTTCCTTTTGATTTTCTGTCTTTTTCAATTTTGGTTCGATTTCCAGCAGTTTTTCCTGGGTGTGAGGTCCAGTGCTAGAATGGAGTCCCACCAGCTCCATTTCAAGAGGTTGTATGTACCGGACTACTCCGGACTTTTCACAGTCTCTTCATGTAAGCCCTGTGTACTGACTCCTTCCTAGAATGGAAGAAATTCCTCCCAGGGTTCTGCTGCTGTTTTAAATTGGCTCATCACACTTTCCATTTACTACTTTATTGCAATTTGGGGGGTTCTCTTTCTCAAGTCCTTCAGTTGCCCTGTTTCCCTCTCCTTTCCACACAGATGTTGCTGATCTGCAGGACTTGTAGTTAACATTGGCTTTTCCTTAACTGTTTGTACTTTTGTGTTTCAGGCAATACCTAGTCACCTAATTTTGCTGTAAATTTGTCCATGGATTTTTGGTTTTGCTCTCAGTTTGTTGTTTTTGTGTGGGGAATTGAGAAGATTCACAAACCATGCTTTTGCCTCTGCCTCTAATTTTTAAAACTGCATTCAGTTTATTTAAACTAAAAACACTGGTTCACCCATTTCTCCCACCTCACAACCCCACACCTCTGGCAAGCAAGAGTCTGTTCTCTGGACCTATTAGCTTAGTGTACACACACACACACACACACACACACACACACACACACTTTACACATTAGGTTTGAACTAATGTGAACTAACGTGTGGGTCTGCTTGTATGCAATTTTTTTTTTTTTTAATACAGTACTGGAGGGAGTACCTGGGTGGCTCAGTCAACTGAAGCCGAATCTTGGTTTTTGGCTTAGGTCATGATCTCAGGCTTATAGGATCCAGCCGTGCGTCAGGGCCCTTGCTCACTGGAGAGTCTGCTTGGGATTCTGTCTATCCCCCAGTGCTCCTCTGCCACTCATGTTCTCTCTTTCTCTCTCTCACTGTCAGACAAATAAACCTTTTAAAAAAATACAGTACTATAAATGCATTTTCTCTTTCTTATGATTATCGTAATAAAATAACATTTTCTTTTTTCTAGCTTACTTTATTGTAAGAATACAGTTTACAGCACATATGTAAAATACATGTCGGTCAATAGTTTTTGTTACTGGTAAGCTTCAGTCAACAGTGGGCTAGTAGTAGTTTGGTTTTTAGTAAGCAAGAAGCAGTATGTATGTTTCTGAGGGTGTGGGGCATTAACATCCTCAGCACCAGTATTGTTCAAGGGTTAACTGTGTGTGTGTCTAAAACTTATCTATTCTTAAATTCCTTCTATAAGAGAGATCATATGGTATTTATCTTTCTCTGACTTACTTTGCTTCATATAATGCCCTTGAGGTCCATTCATGTTGTTGCCAATGACAAGAGTTCATTCTTTGTTATGGCTGAATAATATTCCATTGTGTATATATGTCACAATTTCTTTATCCATTTAACCGCTGATGGACACTTAAGTTGTTTCCATTTTTTAGGTATTATAAATATGCCAAAATGAATATAGGAACGTGCGTGTGCGCGCACACACACACACATATATGAGCCATGATAATTTTTAATAAAATTTATATATATATATTATATTTATACTAATTTGAATGAATATATATTCATTTTATTCATTTTATTTTTCTTTAGATAAATAGCCAGCAGTAGAATTACTGGATGATATGGTAGGTTTGTGTTTAATTAATGGAGAAACCTCCCTACTGCTTTCTGTAGCAGCTACACCAATATACATACCCATTAGCAGTGCACAAGAGTTCCCTTTTTCTCCATGCCCTTAATAACACTCGTTCATTCTAATCTTTTTTATAGTTATCATTGTAACAGATATGAGGCAATATCTCCTTATAGTTTGATTTGCATTTCCCTGATGATTAATGATGTAGAGCATCTTCTTTTTTTTTTTTTTTTTTAAAGATTTTTTTATTTATTTGACAGAGAGAAATCACAAGTAGGCAGAGAGGCAGGCAGAGAGAGAGGAGGAAGCAGGCTCCCCGCGGAGCAGAGAGCCCGATGCGGGGCTCGATCCCAGGACCCTGAGATCATGACCCGAGCCGAAGGCAGAGGCTTTAACCCACCGAGCCACCCAGGCACCCCGTAGAGCATCTTCTTATGTACCTGTTGGCCATCTATTTATCTTCTTTGGAAAAATGTCTGTTCGTTCTGTGTATTTATGGGTTCATTCTCTGTATTTCTGCTTTTCGTTTGTTTGATCATTTCTTTTAATACCATGCTGTTTTAATTTTAATTACTTTAACTTTGTAATGTAGTTTGAAATCAGGGAGCATTTTGTCTCCAGCTTTGTTTTTCTAATTCAGGATTGCTTTGGTTATTTAGGGCCTTGAAGGTTCCATACAAATTTTACAATTTTTGAATCTGTATATTGCTTTGGGTAGTATGGACATCTTAACAATATTAATTCTTCCAATCAATGAGCGTGGAGTATTTTTCCAATTATTTGTGTATTTCTTCTTTCCTTCAATTTCTTCCTTAATGTCTTATACTTTTTAATATATGAGTTTGTCACTTCCTTGGATAAATTTATTCTTAGGTATTTTATTTTTTTCGGTATAATTATAAGTGGCATTGCTATCTTGATTTTTCTTTCTGGGAGTTCGTCATTAGTGTATAGAAACAACATATTTTTGTGTATTGGCTTTGAATCCTACAGCTTTACCTAATTTGTTTCTTAGGTCTAACGGTTTTTTGCTGGGGTCTTTAGCATTTTCTCTATATAATATGTTATCTGCAAATACTGAGTTTTCCTTCTTCCTTTCTAATTTGTATACTCCTTCCTTTCCTTCCTTTTATTTCTTTTTCTTGTCTAATTGCTCTGGTCAGGACTTCCAATACTATGTTGAATTATCATGGCAGGAGTGAGCCATGATAATTTTTTGTCCTGTTTCTGATCATAGAATAGAAGCTTTCAGCTTTTCACCATTGAATATGATACCGGCTTTTATTATGTTGAGTCTATTCCCTTCTCTGCCTGTTTTTTTGAGAATTTTAATTGTAAATAGATGTTAAATTTTTTCAAATGCTCTCTCTGCCTCTATTGTGATGATCATATGTTGTTTTATCTTTCATGTTGTCAATGTAGTATATCACAGTGATTGATTTGCACACGTTGAACCATCCTTGCATCCCTAGAATAAATCCCACTTGATCACGCTGGGTGATCCATTTAATGTGTTGTTGAATGCAGTTTGATTATGTTTTATTAAAGACTTTTAACTCCGTGTTCATCAGGGAATTGGGCTTGTAATCTTCTTTTCTTGTGGCATCCCTGTCTGGTTTTTGTATCAGGGTAATTCTCCTTGTAACACAGGTGTGAAAGAGTTCCTTTCTATTGTATTTTTTGGAAGAGTTTTAGAAGAATTGGTATTAAGTCTTTGAATGTTTGGTTGAATTCACCAGTGAACCTGTCTGATCCTAGACTTTTTTTGGTTGGGAGGTGTTTTGATGATTGATTCAATCTCCTTACTAGTAAACGGTCTATTCAGATTTTGTATTTCATCAAGTTTCAGTCTGGGTAGCTTGTGTGCTTCTAGGAATTTATCCGTTTCTTCTAGGTTCTCCAATTTGTTGGCTTCCACTTTTTCACAGTAGTCTTTTATACTCTTTTTGGGTTTCTGTGTTATCACTTATAACATCTCTTCTTTCATTTCTGATTTTGAGTTGTCTTTTCATCTTGATGAGTCTATCTAAAGGTTGGCCAAATTTGTTTTTCTTTTCAAAGAATCAACTCTTAATTTCATTGATTTTTTTCTATTGTTTTAAATTTTCTATTTCTTTATTCTGCTTTAATCTTTGTTGTTTCCTCCCTTCTACTAATTTTGGGCTCAGTTGTTTCTCCTTTAGCTCCTTGAGGTGTAAAGTTAGCCTGTTTTAGACTTTTTAGACTTTTTTTTTTTTTGAGATAGGCATCTATTGCTCTGAACTGCTCTCTTAGAACTGCTTTTGCTGCATCCCATAAATTGTGGTATGTTATATTTTCATTCTCATTTGTCTGGAGGTATATTATTCTTTTTCTTTTGACTTTTTTGACCCATTTGGTTGTTCAGCAGCATGTTGTTTAATATCCTTTGTTGATAGGTATGTGCTTATAACTATTTTGTTAATCGTTTCTGACTGTTTTTGTAGTTCCTGATCTCTGATCCTGTGGGGCAGTCCTGGACTTTGACATTTAATAGGTCTAGACTTTGTGAACGGAGATCTCAGTGTTTAGCTGGGTCATCGTCCCAGCTGTCTAAACCATTGCAGCCAAGTGGGTTGGTGAGGTCATATTCCGCCTTCTCAGACAGCCTCAGGCTGGTTGTTCAGGTCTAAGGAGTCCAATCAACCTCAGTACTGAGATCTGAACAGATCAGTGTAAGCATCCCAAATCTGTCAGAGTCTTCTGGTCAGTATGGTAGACGCCATAATTAGGAGTAAGACAGGGTTATGTGTTTCCTCCTTGTACAACCTCACTGTCATTTTGGCAAGATGGCTTGAAAGCAGGTCTCGGCTAGAATTCTGCCAGATGGGCAGAGCTGTATCAGGAAGTAAGCCCAGAAAAGTCATACAACTTGTTCGTTGGAGTCCCTCTTTCCTGCCCTCACGTACTCCAGCAGGCATCATATAAAAAAGCTGTACTATGAGGAGCGAGTGATAACATTTTGATGGCAGAATTGGCATGTTTCTAACTGAAAGGGAACAGTGTTTTCTCATAGTACCAAATGAGAGCTGGGCCTCAGGGGCAGTTTTGAAGGTATGAGGCTCCTCGGTGTTGCCACTCACGATCTTTTCAGCTTATCCTGCATCTCGAACACAACTGTTGCACCAGTGAAAATAATTTCAGGTGTCTGTAATGCTCGTGAACAGACTTCCTGGTGTAGTTCTAGATCCATACCTGAGGTACTTGTTGGCCTTCTCTCCTGTGTGGAAGGTTGAGGGAATGTCCTGGGGGGACGGATCTCTGATTCGAAAGGTATGTGTGTATCTCACTAAAATAAACATGTGTGTGCACTTGATTTGGGAAGAGCTAATTAGCAAAAGAGTGAGAGATTAGAGGTATTTTAAGATTCAGACACATGTTATGATCAGTAAACACCATGCATGTGTACGTACTTACAGAATTGAACTACCCTTTATATCAGGTCATTTGCTGTGTTTATAATTTTGTCTAGAAGTTGATTGTTGATCAGATTTCATGGTTTGTGAGTATATATTTAATCACAGTTCAATTCTGTTGCAGCTGGCTAACTGAGAAGAAAGCAAGTGACCTCTATGTTGTGGCTGGGAAACCTTTTCCAGTACAGTGAGTCTGCGTCACTTCTGTCTTTGGAGTGATAGCAAGGCTGTCACCTCCTCCCTTTCAGCTGTTCCTCCCCATCGATCCATCAGAGATAGCCCTTCATGAGCATTTCTGAAGGCATCTTTTCTCTTCTCACCTCCTGTTTGGTCTGTACCTGCTTTTGTTCCATACTGCACTTTGGTTTCCCATTTGGGAAGACAGCATAGCATGGTGGTTGAGATGGCGGATTCTAACACAGACAGCAGAATTCAAACCCATGCTGTGCCATTCGTTAGTTTCCTCATCTGTTAAATGGGACAAAGGACAGCCTAGTACTGTTCCTGGTCTACAGGAAGTGTTGCTTTCACACTATCGCTTCTCTTCCTACTGCTGCTATTCTTGGTTTGGTCTACCATTTCCTTTTACTCCGTCCTGCAGGTCCCTCCAGATTTAGAGTTCATCCAGACCCTGCTATAGCAGACGGCCTAGCACGCGTCGTCCTTCCAACCCCCACATCCTTTGTTTTCTTCCTCTTCCCAGCTATTAGTGGAGTTTAGGGATTTGCTTGAAACGTACCCTGATATTTACCCATCTAAGACATACAACCAGTGAGCATGACAGGAAATCTTTTCTCAAGGCAGATACGTTTATGAGGATGCTTTTGTTGAATTGTACTTGGTTTAAAAACATACTTTTCACTCTTGAAGAACTCTTACAGGTTTTGTGTTGGGAGCTAGATCTCCCATCAGCTCTGCCATCACAGTCGTCACAGAAGGAAGTCAAAACCCAGTTGCTACCAGGTGTTTTTTTAAGCATCATTGGGAGCCTTATTATGGTTATTATTGGATCATTGTTTTTCATCTTTGTCTCTTGTGATGCTTTTCCCGTGGATTTCCCACCATTGAGTCCAATGAACGGCACAGTCCTCTTGAATACAAACCCCTCTTATTAGCAGCACCTCCCCTCTGCATGGGTTTTTAGGTGATCTCGTAGCAGAAGATCACATTTCATTACGCTTGGAAGAAGAGAGTAATGGCATATTCCTTGTACAGTTGGCCTCTCCCTGCTAATGTATGCCAGACTGCTTCATTAAAAACAACAAACAACAAACAAACAAACAAGGTATAATGATAAGAGAAAGGTTTTTCTCCCCCATGTTTGAACACAAGAAATAGAATGATGTTGCTGCTAAGTAAAGCATTTTTCTATTTAGAATGCACTGAGGAGTGTATGGCTGCTATCAGTAGAATATAAATCATCACATTTTTCTAAGTGTTAAAGTCCACCTGATATTTAGGACAGAAAGAACTCCTTTATCAGGTGTTCTTCTCTCCATTCAAACTCCACACAGATGTTTTGTAGGAATTAATGCATTTTGTAGGCGTTCTCTCTTTCTTTCTTTTCTTTTTCTTTTTTTTTAATAGGCACTCAGTGTGAGGGAGCTTAAGGTCCTTACTGGTGTTGCTGGTCAGACTTGCTTAGGGTCAAACCCATTGTCAGGACCATCCCAGGAACTTAAGAGAGCTTCTTGTTCTAGTGCGTGTTTTAGGTCTTTCAGGTTGAAAAGCCACAGCAGAATGACTTGCTTTGTAGCAGAGCACAGTCGGGCGGTTTCAGCCTGTCGTGTTTGTTCTACACGTTTTAGACTAACCTGTGTCGGTGGCCAGCATTTGAATATCAAGGGATTCCACCTAAAACAACCCTGCAGCTCTGGGTCTTGTGAAAAAGTGCAACAAAACTGGGGCCCACATTCTCAGATGTTAGCTGTGGCCTGGAGCTGGATGGGGGCTGCTTGCTGTAGCCAGGGGGGCGGCCTAAAATTTGTCTTTTCTTCTGGCCTGCTTTACTCATCAGCATGACCCACTGCTCCTGTTGGCATTGGTTTGCAACCTCTTTAAAGTTGAAAAGGAAAAACAAAACAGAATTGGTATTCAGTTGCTGTGGCTGTCTCCAAAGGCAAAGGAAACAAAAGCGAAAATGAACTTTCGGGACTTCATCAAAATCAAAAGCTTCTGCACAGCAAAGGAAATAGTCAACAAAACAAAGAGGCAACCCACGGGATGGGAGAAGATATTTGCAAATGACAGTACAGACAAAAGGTTGATATCCAGGATCTATAAAGAACTCCTCAAACTCAACACACACAAAAGAGATAATCATGTCAAAAAATGGGCAGAAGATATGAACAGACACTTCTCCAATGAAGACATACAAATGGCTATCAGACACATGAAAAAATGTTCATCATCACTAGCCATCAGGGAGATTCAAATTAAAACCACCTTGAGATACCACCTTACACCAGTTAGAATGGCCAAAATTAGCAAGACAGGAAACAACATGTGTTGGAGGGGATGTGGAGAAAGGGGAACCCTCCTACACTGTTGGTGGGAATGCAAGTTGGTGCAGCCACTTTGGAGAACAGTGTGGAGATTCCTGAAAAAATTAAAAATAGAGGTTCCCTATGACCCTGCAATTGCACTACTGGGTATTTACCCCAAAGATACAGATGTAGTGAAAAGAAGGGCCATCTGTACCCCAATGTTTATAGCAGCAATGGCCACGGTCGCCAAACTGTGGAAAGAACCAAGATATCCTTCAACGGACCAATGGGTAAGGAAGATGTGGTCCATATACACTATGGAGTATTATGCCTCCATCAGAAAGGATAAATACCCAACTTTTGTAGCAACATGGACTGGACTGGAAGAGATTATGCTGAGTGAAATAAGTCAAGCAGAGAGAGTCAATTATCATATGGTTTCACTTATTTGTGGAGCATAACAAATAGCATGAAGGACAAGGGGAGATGAGAAGAGAAGGGAGTTGAGGGAAATTGGAAGGGGAGGTAAACCATGAGAGACTATGGACTCTGAAAAAGAATCTGAGGGTTTTGAAGGGGCGGGGGGTGGGATATTGGGGGAACCAGGTGGTGGGTATTGGAGAGGGCACGGATTGCATGGAGCACTGGGTGTGGTGCAAAAACAATGAATACTGTTACACTGAAAATAAAATAAACAGACAAACATTTAAAAAATCCACAAAAAAAAAAAAAAAAGAATTGGTACTCAGGAGTAAACAGTATGTTGAGTGTGTCTTTTTGATGGCTAACTTTAAGATGAAAGAGAAATATAAAACTTTTGAAACTAATTTTTGATTAGTTTATAATCAAATAGATTATATCAAATCAAATAATAGATTAATGTATATAATCTCAGTACATAATATTTCTGGCATATAAGTAAATGTAACTTAAAGTAAATGAGTACATCTAGAAATGACAGAATTAGTATAAATGATATGTATAATTTCTGATCTGCAGAATGTATTATGTCATAGACTCATCAAACTGGAGGGACCTCTTGGTAGCATCTAGGTCTAGGTCAGCACACTCCTTTGACTCTTTAGAAATTAAAGGCCAGACCCATATAGTCAAATGATTTGTTCAAGACCGTACAGTTAGTAGGTGGTGATGTTGGGACAGGGTACTAGTGGCCTGTTGCTGATGCCAGGCAGATATGGGCCCTAGTGTGTGCTGTGGTGTAGAGGGGATAGAGCAGAACTTTGAAAGTGCACATGAATCTTTTCTGTTGTTTTGACAAATTGATGTTTAAAGGAATATATTTTACTCTGTACAGATTCTGTAAGCACTCTTCACAAATCCTCTGTACCCCAGTCTCTGGCCTGTTTCTCTAGCAGAATCCTGGTAACTATTTCCTGTGGATCCCTGGACCTTTCTACTGGATGCTCTGAGGAATATAGCAGGCGGTGCCCATAAAACTGAGCTAATTGTCATTCTTCCCCTCCCTAACCTGCTCAGTTTTCTATATTGCTGATCTTGGCCATTACTGCCATGTGACAGAAGTTGTCATGTTGTGTTCCATGTTTTCTTCTCTGACTGCTCATATTCTTCGTTTCCAGGCCATATCCTGTGTTAGAAACTTCTACAAAAGTCAGCATTTTCTTCTCATCCTCCCTGTTCCTTCGTTAGGTGAACCATCACCTTTTGTTAGGACTGGTGCAGTAGACTCTTACACTTCTTCTTGCTAGCTTAATCACGCTCCCAGTTCTTTGTCATCTCCACTGGTTTTCAACCCTGGCTGCCCTTTAGTCACGTTGGGATTCTAAGACTTAGGTCTGGGCCTGATGCCCAGAAATGGATTTAATTTAGTTAGGGTAAAGGCTCTGGCATCAGCATTTTCAGAAGCTTTCCAGAGGAGTTCTCACGTGTATCTCCAGAGCTGACAACCCTTGCACGGTGGTTTTCTATAAAACACATCACATGGGTCACCCCACTGCTTCAGTATCTCTGTTTTGTGAATTGAGTCCTGATTCCCACTTTGGCTTGTGAGGCCTTCAGAGTTGGATCCTAACTATTCCTCCAGCCTTATCTCTGGCCACTGCTTTCCCATGCATTCATATGCTAGTCACCAAGAGTAGCTTACACCCCCTCCTGGAACTCAGAATGTTTCTTGATCATTCTGTGCCTTTGCCCATGCGGTTTGCTCCATCTAGCTCTCCCTCTTTGCTTTAGAAAAACAAACTCCCTATCCTTGAAGATCAACTCCATTTTAAATCCTTTCTGCTACCAATTATCATTTATCACAGTTTGTTAAAATTTAGCTATGTACTTGACCGTCTTGCCTCTCTAGACTAGAGCTGTTCAGTAAAACTTCGTGTAATGATAAAGACATTCTGTGCTTTCAGATATGGTAGCTAGCTCCCGTATGGAGTTGGTTAGCCACATGTGGCTCCTGAGCAGTGGAAATGTGACTAGTGCAGCTGAGGACGTGTGTTTTTAGTTTTCATTTAATTTTAATTGGAATATCCAGCTGTGACTAATGACTGCTATTTGGGAGACAGCACAGAGTTTGACTATGGCCTCCTTGAGGGCAGGGGCTAAATCTTACTCTTCATTTCATTCCATGTCGCCCGGAGTGGTGTTCACTCATGTTTGTTCATGACCAAATGAACGAAGGTAGGAGTTGTATCAAAATGCATGATCTTCTCTGACTCACGTACCATTATACACCCAATAGACAAATGAAAGTCCTCCAATGAGTGTAACACATGAAATCCCAATTGACTGTCAATCCAGGTCTCGTTACTCGGTTTCACAGATGAAGAAATGGAGGATCAGAGTAGTTAAATGACTCTGCTCAGCCATAATTACAAAAAAATAAATCTGATATGTCTTCTGTTTATTTGTAGTTGCATTATAAACAGCACGTTTCTTCTGATACTTCTTGTTCTGGGTCTCTGAAAATATGAACCCCAGAGAGCATGTTCTGTGGCCTCGCTCGTTGCTTATAGCCGATCTGGTCTTTTCACATTTCACAGGTTGGCTTTTATCCTTTGGTCACATAGGATAGGTCACATAGGTCACATAGGTCACATGTCATTTCTTGAGTCTGGGGCTGTTGTTGGCTGTCACCAGGTTTCTTGTTTTTATACTATTACTAAATCTGCCCAAGACCGGAGGTCACGAGTTTGACCAATGACAGTTCTTTCTCGTATGCGGTTTTGAAGACTGCAAAGTTAGGCTTTCTGGAGATGGGATGTATGATCATATTATTAAAGCTGAAGTTTAGCAGACCACAGGTCCGGGAGAGGGAATGGCATTAAGGTTCATCTCAGACCTTAATGTAAAATTGTCTTATAACCTGAAAGCTTTTTTTGTGCAGTGTCTAAATTAAAGCGCTGTTAGTGGGGGGAGGGTAATTGCATTTTTGGTGGGTAGTGAATCTCAATTCTTACTTATAAGAAGTCTATTTGATTAAATCCTTATAGCTTCCTTGCTCATTCTATTTCCTTTTCACTGTATTATCAACAATAAGGTGATTTTACTTTGAGGGAACGTAAAATTTTCTTTTTGTTCGAATTATATCCCACTCATTCACATAAATAACCGCCATGCTAACCTTTCTTAACATCTTCACAGTTGTGAACAAATACCGTGCAGATGCATTCTGCTTGACCTTGCCTTACCCAGTGGTTTTATTGGGGGCAGGAACAAAGACTGGGAAGAGTTGATTTCGTGAAGGAACCAAAGAGCTGTTGTCATTAATTTTGTTTACTAGAATTCAACAACTTTATTCATTCAGGAAGATCTATTAGTTGTACATCTGAATCTAATATAATATGGTATATCATTTCTATCTCATCCAAAAAAAAAAAATGAGGAAGGGAGGAGGAAGAAAAGAGATATATTAAGTGGCTTTAATAGAATGGGTGTACAGGTCCCCAGGAGAAACTACTGGTTAGACAGAGCAGTGTAATAAAATGGAATCATTGCTATATTAGGGCAAGCATTATGTGTACATGGAACGAATTACAGGGGCGTACATCTAAAGAGAGATTCGTTTCTTCTTAGAGGAAGTGGCATTTATGCCTGAGTTATGTGGGATGGGTGAGAAGTGCCTAGGAGAGAAGGGGCAGAGAGAGGTAGTAGGCTTGGGGATGAGAGAGTCCAGGGCATGCACTGGTGTTTGTTGGTGGTTGAACGGAAGCCGGGCAGCAGCCGGAGGTGCGGCCAGAAGGCCAGGCAGCAGCCAACATCAAGAAGGATTCTCTGATACCTTTGGACATTTCAGCTTGGCTTTCTGGGCCTTAGGAAGCTAAGAGCTTATTGAGTAGGGGTGGGGTATGCACCTGGGGTGCAGGCGACACGAAGCAGCCATATCAACTTGGGGATGTGTCCCAATAGCAAAAATCTGAAGATGTGTTGAGAAAAGCCATCCAGGAACTGAATAAACTTTGCCACTTGTATTTTTCAAGATGACTTAGTCTTCCCTCTGGGGAGGTTTGGGGAGAGCAAGTGCAAAGGCCAGGAGGGAGCTTTGAGGTGGCAATGCCAGGGACCTATGGGAAGCTCTTTTATGTGGGCTCATGAGTCTCTTTTGGGATGAAGAAAAGAAAATGGGAGGGCTGTGGCTGTTAGATACAGTGATGGAGGCCTCAGAGCTGCCTCCAGAGTCTTTGGTCTTATTTGCTGGACGAATGGTGGTGATGTTCCCTGAGGGAAGGACAATGCAGGAGAAGTCGTCGGAGGAAAGGAGGGTGCTGAAGAAGTTGGTGGATAATGGAGGAACAGAGTCACGGGGGAGACTCTTCACATGGGAGGTATGGAGAAGAGGAGAGGGTCCGCCCTGCCAAATGGAGCCAACAGACCAGATCAGAAAAGACTCAACACTGAGCGACCCTGGTGACAGGTTTCAGTGCCTCAGTGGGGACAGAAGGAGAAGTGGGAGGTGAATAAATAGAGACCAGAAGAGTGGAAGGCTCTTTCCAGAAGTTTGTGGAAAGGCAGAGAGAGAAGGGGACGAGGGACTAAGAGAAGAAGTTGCTTGTTCTGTTTGATAATGGAGATTTCAAGGCCTCACTAGAATCTTTGGCTTAAACCTTACTCAGAAATTTTAAATCACACAACTTTAGATAACTCTCTCACTAGTGGTTAGTTAGCAGCAAGTCAGAGGCTTTTTGGAGGTAAGCAGAGCAGGCACATGGAAGCACAGCAGGCTGGATAGTACGTGATAGACGTCTGTAAGGAGAAGACCCCCCCCCCCCCCCCCACACAAGTAACAAGTTTGTCAAGGGGGTCGGATGGCTTTGGGTGTCAGGAGTTAGCCCCAAACAGCTGGAAAAACTCAGGGCCGTCGTGGGTAAGAAGCATGCAATGATTATTGGAAGTTTATGTGTTTGACAAAGGTTTCCATCGAAAACTTGAGGGCAGAACAAGTTGTAGTGCTAACGGGGTCAAACAGTTTTCTAGAAAATTCACTTAATGGCAGTATCAAGGCCCCCAATCCAACCATAAGAAAAACAGTCACTTTGAAAGGTTTCTGCCTTTTTTGTGGATACCATGTAATTCTATCCTTTTTATGAATGTCCTCCTCACCCCTAAATTTGTGTGTGCTTTTCTAATGGACAACATCTCTATATTCGGTAACCATGTTAATTTATGGGGGATTTTGGACTTGTAAGGAGTGAAAAATGGGAAGGTAAAACGACTTCTCTTTGTTTTAGTCAAAAGAGGTTTTTACTACTGGGTTCTTGACATCTTCCACCTTAGTTTATCTTTAATTTATCTTTAACTGGAACCATTTTGCCCATTAGCTCTATTCTAATGACCTCTCGAAATGGTCAGATTTACAGGCAACACATGACAGAGAAAATGCAGAAAATCGGCCAGCTTCTCCTGACATTCAGCAGCAGCCTATGTCTAAATAGTGGAAAAGTTTATTTGCTTTTTCTGAGGATGTGCTAAGTGATTTTGCAGTTTGAGTGGTATGGCCTTCCAGCACTTAGGCCTGCATTTATTAAATAAATTTGTTCTCTAACTCATGTGTTAAGTGTGTATTATGAAACCTCAAAGCCAATTTCAGTGATTGCAATGTGCAAATATTTTTTAAATTATGTAATTAAATAGGCCTTGGCCTGCAAGTTCCACCGAAGTAATTTATTAATTGAATAGTCTGATTTAATTGTATGTTATTTTCGTTTATTCAGGGAAGAGCCTGCATCTGTTGCAGAGATAGGAGGAGCCTCCTCTGCTCCTGTCACTGGAGGTGCAGAGGTCTCTCCAAGAAATCTTTAGCACCCAATTAAATATTAACCAAGAAGAGGGGATTTGTTCTTTCTCTCCTCAAAACTCTGTTTTGATGATCTGTGATCTGAGTCGGTGTTTTAAAGGGAAAAGAAAAAAGAAAAAAAGTCTTGCTGGAGAGAATTATTTGTAACTTCACTGTGTTTATCACTGCATTGTTTAGAACTGAATTGCTCTTCTCTCTTTAACTGTGGCATTGCTTGGGGTTACATAAGGTACGGGCATACAGAGAGAAGCCCTGTTAATTCGGTGTTAGCTGCGTCTAGCTATGGCTAAAGCCGTGCCGTATCTGTTTCCTTAAAATGTCATTTTAAAGGTATTGTGGTTTCAGAGCAGCAGCTGTGACTGAAAAGTATGTAAACTAAGCTGTTCTTGCTCATATCATTTTTATATTCTTATGTCAGACCAGAAGGCTGCTTTAAATTTATTTTTCATTGTGTATTAGTTCTAGAGCCTGGTTTTTTTTTTTTTTTTTTTTCCCCTTCCTTGGGAACATATGTTCTTTGGGACGTGTGATACTCATGCGCTGAAAAAAATAACAATGGGGAGGGGAGGAAGGTACCAAAACAGTTTCTTATTTGTTGTATTGTATTTGGGAGAGGATGAGTTTAAAAAAAAAAAAAAAATTAACTCTCGCAAAGTAGAATTTTGGGGCCTAGCATCTGTGTTTTAGGAAATGAAAGAATTCAGCCATACTGTACCAAAGTCACGTGAAAGGCAGTAACTTTTAGAAGTCCAAATTGCTTTCCCAAAAGGAAAATATTTTTTGTTGCTATTAAATAGAGTTTATATTGCTACCTCAGAACTTTTTTTTTTTTTTTTTTCCAGTGGGGCCATTTACTTAAATTCTTAGTTAATATTTCTATATAGAAACGTCTTTGTCTCCGGAGCTCGCCTTTGCGAATTCCCATTTAATATGCGGTTGTGGATAAGTATTTATTCATACCATGTGGTACCCCACACCTGATCAAGTGACTGCATGCGTCATGTCAGCCAGCAAAATGTTTGAGTGACTTGTGAGTAATGGTGGCATGGAAGGTACAGAGGGTTGAAGGAAACAATAATGGGAATTTTTTTTCCCTTCTTATGTATTTCAGCATGCATACTGCCTCAGCTCTGCTGTGGAAATTTGGAACATTGGATAGAGAAATACTGCTTTTCCTAAAGAGTTGTAAAAGCAGAGTAGAAAGTATGAGCTATTAGAAATTTCCATGGTAAATATAATTTGATTACATGTGTTGGTAATTTCCCTCAGAGCTCAGGATTTCATTCGGAGTGTAGTTTCACAGTGATCTATTTCTTTCCAGCTTTTGAAAACCAATTTAGCCCTAAGAATTTGCCTTAAGATTCCACTGCTTTGCCTCATGACGCCAGGCCCACATCCGGGTGCCCCAAGTGAGGGAAGTCACGTGGTAGGAAAGGTGGGTCTCTCATGGGTCCACTGTTCAGCTTGTCTCAGCCCTTCTGTCTGGTGCTGGACCCCAGGTTGTGGCTTCCTCCAGGTATAGGCTGGCCCTGGGAGTCCTTGCATCACAGCCTTGGAAGAGGTCTCAGGACATCGGGTACAACGATCCAAGAAGTCATCAGATGGAGCAGGGGTACTGGTCTTCTGGGAGGGACAGTAGGCCTAGCATTAGAGCAGGGCACTATGGAAGTCTGTCTCTGGAAGATCCTGGGGAGCATGGTCATGGCCGAGGGCTTGGGGGTAAAGGCTGTTTTCTAGCCCATACACCAATATTTCAGTATTTTAACCGCTCGTTGAGGCGACCCCCGTGTCGGTGTCATGGTTGGTCATTATCCCTGAGTACTGCTCCTCTCTCAGCAAGGAGACTGAGGTCCGGAGACGCAGAGGGACTTTCCAAATTCCTGGTGAGTTGCTAGCGGATCCAGGAGTAGAAGAAACACACTCTCTTGCCTCCTAGTGACATGTCCTTTCCGTTTCCCTTTGCTCCCTCTTAACTGGGGTGTAGAAATTTTTTTTTTCCACTTATTTCAAACCAAAGACGATGAAAATAAATTTTCTCAGGGATAAAACTAAAGAAAAAACAAGATGTTGGAGCCTTGTAGTGAATGACTTCATAGAAGAAAGCTAGCTCGTTTGGATTCTAGCTTCAGATACAGCGGGCTGGCACCATTTATGGGACATTCGTGACTCCCTCCACCCTCTTCCACGTCTCTTTGCTGGTCCCAGGACTCTGCTCCGAAATGTCCTTTTGGCATGATGGGTGTTTCCAGTGACCACATTCTCTGGCTGTTGCTTCTCCATGTTTGTGGGGAGTCGGAGGCTCCCGTCCCTGCTCCTTCTGCACCACCTGTGTGGCCTCAGTCACGCCCTGAGTCTGCTCCCCAGGAGGACGGGGCTTGACTAGACCCCCTCATAGGTAATTTTCCGCTCTGAAATGTGTTGGTTCTTCTCTCTCACCTGAGATTTTTTTTTACCCTCAAAACCTTATTCTTTCCATCTCGAAGTCTGGGTCACACAGATGGGGCGGGAGGAAATGGATTTTTGGTCACAAAGACATAACAGATGTCTCACCGAATGTCTGTTTTGAGGTGACCCTCTTTTGTCATTGGTAAAACTTGGCTGAGGAATTTCTGGTAAAATAAATCTACTTCCTATTCTGACTCAATTATGGTTTTCTCTCTTCCACTCTCTCCTCCTCTTCCCCACCCCCCCTCACTGTCACTGATAAATCTCCACAGTATGACTGGGTGGTGGTTCTGTGGCCTTTTCCCCACCTCACTGAAGAAGCTCATGAAAGATGGTACGATGTGGAAAGTGCCTTACCGATTAAATAGAAGCCTGGTTCATATAAAGAGACTTGTTTCTATATGGAAAATATGAGCCCCCCCCTTTTTTTTTCACATGGACCAGGTGTGGATTAGTTCACTGAACCTTTCACCCAGCCATATTCCCGCTTGTAATTCTTCTGAGGCATAGTTCAGCCAAGTCAAAGAAACATGTTCTTAAAGGTGAGCTGAAAGGCATTTAAAAAATAAACAAACTGTTTAAGATCCTAAATCAGTAACAGAATCTATATGCACAGACTTGAAAAGTACAAGAAAATGTGTTTCAATACCTTTTGCTTCCAGGCCGGTTTCTCCTCCTGCCTTCTTTGAACACCCCCCCCCCCAACCCCCTCACCCCCCAATTTCTTTTTGGTCACTGGTGGGATAAGCAGGTGACTCTGAGCTTAGGTTATGGCTCTTTCGTACCTAACGACTGACCCTCTACTGAAGGAGGTGAAACTCCAGTCTTACCTGTAGGATTCTCCACCCATGGAGCGGGGAAAATCAGTCCTTTGATTTTATTTGAGCACTGTGTTTTTAAGGAGTTTCAAATCCAATACACATTCTCTCCTTTTTTCTACCTTTGAGCGTGGCAGATCACCAGATCGTATTAACAGCTTGTAGAAATGGCAGAAATGAGGCGTAGGAAGTTTGAGATTTACATAAGTTGTATTATCCCTGCTTGTGAAAACAGTGGCTATCCTTTCTGTGGCCCTCGCTGTGTGCCAGTCACTTGTGTAAGCACTTTTCCCATTAATGCATTTCTTCCTCAAAAGCACATTATGCACTATAATTAAGCCCGTTTTATGGAGGAGGACACTGAGGGACAGAGAACTTGAGTAACTTGCCTGAGATCACGAGACCGGTAAGTGGCAGAGCTGAGTTCGCTCCTGAGGACTGAGCTAGCCAGGTTGGACTAGACTGTGCAGTCGGATATTATATAGTATTTAGTATTAACTGAGGTAACCCAAGGAAGCATTAAGAAATAAAGATATTCATGGTCAGCCTTGCTGCCCTCTCTTCCTCCCCTGACATTTTCCCCTAATTAAAAAAAATTTTTTTTTCCTGTTTTCTTTTGGTGGTTTTTTTTACCTTCTGGCCTGTTCCCAGGGAAGGACTAGGCATCAAGCATCCGCATCTTGTTGTCCCACTTCTCCCTTGATTATCTTCAATTTTCATTGTGATCGTGGAGTTCTGGAGCGCCGTTCTCCCATTTTTAAAGTAATTCCAGAAAATAGGGACAAAGGAGGAGAGGAATTTTTAAGGGTGGGTTTTCCTGGTCCACCCCTTAGGAGGTACGCGGCTCCTTCCGAGGGGAACTGGAAGTCCCAGTTCTCCGGAGTGGACACAGTGCCCTTCTCAGAAACTTAAACTCTTGGCTGAAAGGACTCACCCCCACCCCCAACCCTGCTGCTTTACACGACGGAAAAGGGAGCGGGTTCAGGCAAAAGCTTCATCTAGTGCACTTCTGAGTAGCTTTGCTTCATTGAAGACCATATGCTGAGCTTGTCAAAGTCATCTGCCCGTTTCAGCCATTCTTGTTTTAGGAACGTTAACTTGCTGTATTGGGGAAGCAGCATCATATGTGAACAGCCATGCCAGGCTTCTGCCAGACGTCCCTGGTCCTCTGTCAAGTTCTGGGAGGGCATTCAGTGGAACTTTATTGTCCTAAGGATTAAAGCCCCCCCCCCCCCCCCCCCCCCCCCCCCCCCTCCCCCCCGACCCTGGGCCGGGCTCTCCCCATATATGCCGGCTCCCCCAAAAAACCAGGTAACGTTCCTAAGGTGGA
>NW_019154094.1:27538550-27711796 GCF_002288905.1 Enhydra lutris kenyoni | reverse complement strand
TTCCGCCCTTTCACTATCCGTTCTTATGTGTGTTTTGCTCTTTCGGTCTCTTTTTTTTTTATTGTAAACACCCCCCCCCCCCCCCCCCCCCCCGCCAATCAGCATTATTAACATAGCATCCTCTTGGTACTAGAAACCCTCCTAGCTAAGGAGCCAGGAGGGCGGGTCCCACCTGGCTCTAAATCACATTGGCGCTTGCCAGTGTGTTTCCAGTGGGACCCAGAGAGGTTGACGAGGTGCGGAAAAGCCGAGCAATGGGTCAGAGTTGAGTGGAAAAGGGAACTGGGATCTGCCAATTTCAGAGAATTCAGCAAGAGAGGCATGGGAAAGGAAATGGGATGAAAAGGTGCCAGGAAATGTTGCCTCATTATCTGGTATTTGTCTGGTGGTCAAAAGTTAAGTCTCTCCTTTCGAGTCACTTGCAAGCACTGTGGGCACACAGCTCCAAGTTGTGTAGTCTACGGCCCAGTAAAGCGGGGACATGGGTATAAGACAGGAGGCTGTTATTTTCAGGGAAGGGTTCTTGAGAGGTTCCCCCCCTCCTGACGGATTATGTGAGTGGGTTCATTCTCATGTGTCTTTCTCCATGGGTCAGCCTGCCCACAACGGAGCCCACAACATTTAACTAGGGAGCCACTGCTGTGGGGGGAGGGGTGGTCCCTTCTGTATATACCCAGGTGTAAGCCGTGGTGCATAAACAATAGGAATAGAGGAGCTGGAATGAGATAACCATACTGGTTAGTGTCATTCATTCCATATGCATTTATTGACCGCCCCCTGTATGCAGCCACTATCCAGTACTGACATACAGCGTGCTGGACAGATAAAGTGCTTGCCTTCATGGAGTTTATATTCTGATAGTTTGCCCCACACTGAAGTGCCCACGGTCAAGATTAACATGACTGGTTTTATCCGTTGCCGAAACTTTCCCAGGAAAACCAAACAAAATCCGTGTAGCTGCAGACTGGAGCCGCCAAGAGCCAGATGTGGCCATGGGAAGACTCTCTTTGAGAGCTTGTCATCTGGCTCCGGCTGTGTTAACCTAGGTCTGGTAGACAGCCATGAGCTGCGTCTGCCAACTGGTGGCCAGACCCTAGAGCAGGCTTAAACAATTAGTGGAATCCCTTGCCCGGTGGCTAGATCCGCTGTGTGTGTCCTAAGATTACCACTGCTGTCCAGACCAGGAGCCTCTGCGGTCTGGGGCAGAAACACCCAGAAGGGAATCGAAAATCAGCTCTCTGAGAAACTAGGCACGGCTTTCTCATCCTGGAGCATGGAGAGGGAGGCAGGGGAGGTACAAAACCAACGTCAGCAAGAGAACAGAAATAAACCAGACGTGGCCCCCCATGTGCACGTCTTGATTGCAACCAAGAGTGCTTGCCTGATATAGACCACCTGCCTCCAGCATACCGCTGCAGAAAGCCGAGTTGGCCCACAAGAACCTGTCTTTCCCAGTTACTACTTTGTGATTGTTGCCCCTTTGTGAGACCCATTTATGATGGTCTATGTTGATTTTCCCCAGAGATTTCCATTAAAAGTCTTAGTTCCCGGGGCACCTGGGTAGCTCAGTGGGTTGAGGCCTCTGCCTTCGGCTCGGGTCATGATCCCAGGGTCCTGGGATCGGGCCCCACATGGGGCTCTCTGCTCAGTGGGGAGCCTGCTTCCTCCTCTCTCTCTGCCTGCTTCTCTGCCTACTTGTGATCTCCATCTGTCAAATAAATAAATACAAATCTTAAAAAAAAAAAAAAAAGTCTTAGTTCCCACCTTTGAAAGCAGTGTGCCGTAACTTTTCAAATATCCACCTTCCCAGTGAGTACATAAATAAATAAAATGCTTTAGCCTACCTATGTGTAGAAGATAGATATACCAAAGTTTCCGGTTTCATGTACTAGGCAGGCTCTGCTCTTCTCCGGGAAAGTAATGGTTTCGGTCATGGGTAGTCCAGCAGACCTCTGACCCCACAATAGTTGCTCAGTTAATGTTTGTAGAATGAGCCATATGAGGACGATTTTTAGTCAGCATGCTGACTTTCAAGGGTGGTGATAAAAAAATGAGTGAGGGGGCGCCTGGGTGGCTCAGGGGGTTAAGCCTCTGTCTTTGGCTTAGGTCATGATCTCGGGGTCCTGGGATCGAGCCCCACATCGGGCTCTCTGCTCAGCAGGGAGCCTGCTTCCCATCTCTCTCTCTGCCTGCCTCTGCCTACTTGTGATCTCTCTATCACATAAATAAATAAAATCTTAAAAAAAAAGTGAGGTTCTTTCAAATAATAAGGGAAACAACCCACCATTTAGAGCCAAAAGAACAAAAAAAAGAGTAAAGGTTTACTGGGGATAATTTCAGAATTCATCTTTCAGATATCCTCATCTAGTATCTGATTATAACAGAAAACACAAGAGGGTAGAGATGAAAGCTTGCAAGGGGGCTTCTCTTGAGGCTAAGCATATTTTTTACCTGTGGGGACATCTTCGTCACAGTGAGTTTCAACGAAATAGTTGAAGTGGGGGAAAATTTCAAGATGCTAGTTTATGTGTGAAAATCAACTTTTGCGTTCTCAGTGCATTGTGTAAATTTGCCGTGCAGGAAACATAAGTGAAGCCATTTGGTTTTGTGGCATTGGTGTGGGCTGGTTAAGGGGGTGGGGGATAAAGTTGAGGCATTGATATAGTACGAGGAGAGCCAGATGGTTGTATTACACATCTTTTGTGTTCTTGTTTGCTTCTTAAAGCAGTTGCAGAATTTTGCCCTTGGCGATATTTTCTTCGTGCTTGTATGTTCTGCTATGAATTTACTTTTTTGTCAGAGTACTTTGAAAGAAAAGCCTTGCTCTTAAAAAAAATTTTTTTAACTTACATTCTAGACTTGTGAAGTCAACAGTGTGCTCATAAAAATATTTTTTAAATGATAAGTGTGTTAGTAAACAGTGGGAGGAGCAGCTTTTCTTTTTCTCTATAGCACGCTGATTTCAAATGACATGTCGATTCAGAGAAAGATTTTTGCAGAATTATAAATGTGGAATTAACGATGAATGGGCGGATGGAGACAGAATAGATACGCTGTTTCTTCAGTAGTAATGAGTCTTACCTGATTAGAAATTTTAACTTTTTCTCTTACTTCTATAGCAGCTTCTCCGGTTGTGGCTTACCTGTTGTGTTTTACCAGCCAGACTGACTTTAAGTGAAGTGAGAATGCTTTGGGATAAGTCCGCGGCTTTAGCCTGGGTGTTTGGTTGGCGTTTAGTACAACTGTTTGTCACACCACCATTGAAATGTATATTTATTTCCTACTAAAAGCAAATTACATTTTGCGATCACTGGTGGCAAGGGAGAGTTAAGATGTTCTAACTGCCTGTAAGCAAAGATACTTTATCACTAATGTTTTTTTTAAGAATGAATTTTTTTAACAATTTTATTTATTTATTTGACACACACACACACATATATATAGAGAGAGAGAGAGCGAGAGAGAGAGAACGCACAAACAGGCAGAATGGCAGGCAGAAGCAGGCTCCCCGCTGAACAGGGCTCGATCCCAGGACCCTGGGATCATGACCTCAGCCAAAGGCAGACGCTCAACTGACTGAGCCACTCAGGCACTCCATCACTGAATGCTTTTAATAAGGAGTTGCTTTGGAACCCCCCCCTCCCCGTTGTGATAGAATGGTTCAGAATAATTTAATGCCCTTTTCGCAGTCCCAGTTTATTATCTCTTTTTTCTTCGCTCAAATGAGAGAAGAGCACAAGCACAAGCTCCTTGGGTGCCGGTTTATTCTCTGTTGTGCACAGATTTCCAGTTTTAGTTGGAACCTGCAGCCCCTGATGAGAAAACAGGAAACTTACAGTCCTAACCTTATTGAAATCTCTGCCCGCTTTAGTCACAAGTCTGAAGCAACTCCTCCCAATAATGAGGCCATTGTACGCATCATATCTGATCAGTTCCTGAAATGTTTTAGTAAGTCTATCTTACAACATTATAAGAAGATAATCAGCAGCCTTAGAAGGTCCCCATCTGGACTGTAGAGTTCTTTTACTGAAAGATGTTTTGCCTTTTTGAGATAGCTCTCGCGTTTCATCATCTGTTCCGCTGAGATGAAGTGCATATGAAAAGTCAGTGACTCTGAATCCATCTGTTGTTATTATTTTCCACTGATAATTGGCTTGAACAATGAAATGTCTGTGTCTGCAGCCTTTGAAACTGTACACCCTGTTTATTTTCTGGAGGTCTCGCTGCAACTCCCCCCGCCCCCATTTTCGCCTCCTTCCTTCTCTCTCAAGCTTTACAGCCAGTGGCGCTTGTGTGAGGATGACATCTTTGACTCTGTGCTTCAGTATGTGTCACTCAGCATCTAAAGCTTGCATACGGATCTTTGTCACAATTCCCGTGCCTGTGCCGTTCGCGCCAGGATCCAGCCCTCTTGCCACAAGAGGCTTAGCTGGGCCACAATGCATGGATCCCTTACCTGGCTCACCGTCTTTATTTCACTTTCCTCATTAAAATATTAATTTCAAGGACAGTATCTAATACCTATGGAATTAGATACTACCTCTAATTGTATAATATATTCAGTTGCATCCAGGTTTGCACGATAGAGAGCATTAATATTGGATTCCACTAACAGCACTTCCATTAGCTTGCTCAACCAGTATGAGATATAGATGAGCTAGGAAGCATAACTACCCGCCAGAACTGCCAAAACAGTCATTAGAAGCTCCATGGGGATGGACAAAGGCTTTTTCACAGTGATATACTGATTAAATTTTGTTCTATGGTTTATTTGCATCAAGGTTAGATCACTATCATCTGTGGAAGGAGGTTATCTAACACCTTATTTGGAAGGTCATTTCAAGACAAAATAGTGAACAGAAGAGGCATCTTTAGTTTCTTTGGGAACCCCTTTTAGGGAGATCCTGTGTTTTCTTCTGGGGGGCGGGGGTGCGAAAGTTTAAGAATTTTTAAATATTTTTTCCAAGTTATGTCATAATATATGCTTGAGATGGGCTTCTTCTGCTTGTTAATAATTTAAAAAAAAACTTTTCAATAATATTCATTTGCTTTTGCAGTAGAATGATATACCCCAAGAGCAGTGTTGTGTTAATAAAATAGAACTTGCTTTTGAAATAGAAAGCTGCCTTATTTCCCTTGGCTAGCCTAATTGCAGTACATTCTCTGAGGCTGGGAAGGATCTGTGACCTACCCTTTTTGGTCCAAGTAATAACGTAGACACGTCCCATAGCATAGCAGTGCTGGATTTGCCCCCCTAGTACTCGGTGGCATTAGAAGGAAGTAGGGGAACATAATCTTACTTATGTTTCGATCGAAATCATTTAATACTGCAAAAGTTATTAAAAAATAATTAAGTTACTAAGACCAACATGTAGCTGGAACATAGAGTAGGAGGGTAGAGGTGAGTGCGTTGACTCCCTAGGCTGAGGAAAGGCAGTAGTGAATTCCTGGGGCCGGCGTGTTTTTCCTTTTGCTTAAATTCCTTGGCTCTAAGGACAAATTATGTTGAGGTATGGCATATTCTCTGCTGAAATGGAGAAAATTGTTGACTGTAATTATGTTATTTAATTGAAATTATAAGTGGTTGAGGCCACTCAGTTAAAAGCATCCTTTCTAATATATGGGTAATGTTTTTAAATGAGTGGGCATGGATTGGTGACATTTGAAAGGCGGGCATTTGGGATGTATTTTTGGAAGACTCAAATTATGTTCCTTAAATCATTAGTGAACTAAAGAGTGCAAAGTGGCATGGGTTTTTTTGTTTGTTTACCTCTTTTAATTAAATATTTGTCCGTGTTACATGCGTGCCTGTGTGTACCTGTGTATATGCACGCACATGGGTATGTATGGGTGTATGTATATTTTATATGTGTCAATTTTTGTACATAGATAACATAGACCCATCACAGGTACAGGTCCCAAGGAATGGTTTATAGTGTGGCAAAGCACAAAAAACAAAAGGTGTATTGTGGCTGAAAAATGTGATTGTTGACAACTCTCATTGAATTTTAGAGATTTAAATGCAAGCTAAGGTAAATCTCCAGTGATGGGTCTTATGCCAACTTCTTTTCAGAGTAGCTAGAGGTAAAACAATGGCACTATATTCCCTCCCCCATTACCCCCCCCCCACTCCTGGAGTGAGTTCTTAATTACTAATGAATGCAATTCATTTTAATTGTTATTATAGCAACATAGCATTTAACTGTCTCCTGTTTAGTGCTTGTGCCCTGCAACCGGCGGGGTCTCCTGTCAGGGAGAGGACAGGTAGAAGGCACAGCAGGCGTCTGATTGAGCGAGTTATTCATTTGCTGAGTGTTTGTGTTTATGCAAAGGGGCCTCTTCCTGCATATTTAATCTAGAGTAAGGCAGTGGCTTTTGTTGTGTTTAGCCCACATACCTTCAGTCCTTCCTCACACTGCCGCCAGCCTGGGAGCCCTGCGAGCCCGCAGGCTTCCAAGCCCTTGTAGTTTCTCCCTTACAAACTCTCAACTTTCTTCCGTTGTGTGAAAATTGCCTCTCCGGCCCCAAAGCTTTCCTTCCTCACCATGAGCTGGTAAGTGTGTGCGAAGCCAAGGCTGATACTTTGTTTCATTTTACAAATGTTGAGAGGTTACTTTCCTGCTCTTCTGCGCCCTCCCGCCAGCGACAACGACCTGGGTCCTGGTTCCTGGGCCGTTGTCAGTTTCTGGCTGCCTTGAAATAGACGAGTACAGGTGCCTCTTAGGAACCGGGGCTGAATTTTTGGACTGGCAGAGAGAGAGCCTCTTGGAACCGGGGGCGGGGAGTGGGGGTGTGGGTGGGGGGGAGAAGGAGAGAGAGAGAGAGAGGAACAGCTTTATTATTCTTTGTCCTAACAAATCCTGTTTTGTAACTGTCCTGGAGATAATGCTGCCATTGTTTGCCAAAAGCCTTCAAACAGTGTGTAAGACCGAACTGTAAGAAAGCGGTGAAACTCTGCTGCGGTATTGTCTATACCCGGGCCAGGGTCCTCCCCGAAGGTCTGTGCCGGAATAGGAAGGGTTTTCTTTAGTGGAAATCGAATCGTCTCTTCATTGATATTAATAGCACACTAGAGAGGTTGGCCATGATGCTGAGAGAGGCGGTCGGGAGGGAAGGAAATCTGATCTTGCTGGTGGTGGGGTGGGGTGGGGGGGATGACAGCCTCTTGGCCCCACGGTGGAGGAGACATCCATCCAGGCTCAGCCTGCATAATGGCATCCTGGCTTAACTGTTTGCTCTAGGAATTTTAATCTTGAGCTGTTTGTTTTACTATCTGGGGTCTTGCTATTTTTTGTTCCCGTACTGTCTTTAGAAAGCACCATATTCAGGGTCTAATCCAGTCTTTTTAAAAAAGTGGATTAAAAAAAAAACTCAGAGAAATTGATGTACTGTACACTTAGATCATTCTGGGCTATGATGGTAGAATTCGGCTTTCTTTTACAGTATTATAATTTCAAAAATGAATTGCCACAGCAAAGAAGGGACGAGCCACCCAAGGAAGATATGTCCTATGTAAAGATATTTCAGGGACTAGGAATTGTGTCCAGGGTCTAAAAGGAGTTTGCATTACGAGTTAACTGTTGCCTCTGCTTGAGTAACTCTTTTCAACAGAAGAGTGTGCTGTTCCCCCGCAGGTTGGAAACTGTGAGAATTTAAATAAAATTTCATCAACCTTATTAAAATATGTAGGGAGTTGGGTCTTCTTGGGTACAAATCAGTCTAGAGACTTAGAAGCATTTATTAACAGTGAGGCTGCTGTAGGTTTTTAATAATAAAATTACAAATACCTTATCTAATTGTAAGTATATGACTTTTATACTCGGTTTTTAAGGGGAAAAATACTTTTTTTTATGAGTAAAAGTAACTCCGTCAGAGCACCTTCTGTGATTAGCGCTATTGTATTCTTAAATTTTGATTGATAGAGATAATAGTTTTCACTTAAAAATACAGACAGGTACTTTAACTTTCCATGACAATAGCTATTTGCATTTCTTTTATCTTTTTGTTTAACATTTGTGGGGGTTGGGATGGATTTGATTATTAACTCTTATTGCACACTAAAGGTAAATCTAAAACAAAGGCTTTGTTAGAGCTTCAAAGAGAAAACAGCAAATATTGTTTTTAGGTTTCAACATTTAGAGGCTGTTAAAGGATACCTATAAAATATTTTCACATGACCATGACCAGGGTTTTACTTTTCTGTAAGGTAAGCGAGAGGAGTTTCTCCAGAGGAGATGGACCAGTGTGGAACTGCTGGGGCTGGGGGCAGGGGTGGGGGCTGCCGGCCTGCAGCAGTCACCCCCCCCCCCCACCTTCCCCGGGGCATGCCTAGCCTCACCTCAGGTTGTCTGTGCCCCATGGCTTATCTTCTAGTATTTTCAGTTTTTCTTATGAGAATGGACCCCAAGGTTTGGTGCCACGATTTGGTGAGAGTCCCAGAGGGTGAAGTGAAAGGAAGCAAAATGTGCCCCGCAGCCACAGGAGGGGCTTTGGGAAATGACGGTGGGTTTATTTGGTAGACAGAAGTAACAGAAATGTAGTGACTGTAAACCAGCGAGCCTGGCTGGTGTCCCAAAGGCCTGAACTGTACAGCTGGGCCTTTTCCTTTCCATGTCCCTTCCTTCTTTTCCTCTTTCCCCTCTCTTGTGCTCCCAGTTTTTTTCCCTCTCATTTCTTTTTCTCTCTTCCTTCCTGCCCTCTTTGCCTTTTCTTTCTGTAAGCCTGACTCAATATTGAAGTTATTAGAGCAGAGAAAAAACTCTCTGTGGTTGATTTCTGAGTGGATTTTCTTGTCTCGAGTGCAGAAAACGAAGTGACCCTTGTACTATCATTTTTCAGCTAGGCAAATTTGTGTTGATATGCTCCTGTTTTCCTAAGAAATCTTTGAAAAACAAGACACAAAAATCCACATGAGTTAGGAGTCTCTAGTTAAAGAGACAGGCGTCTCTCGGAAATTGGCCCATTTAGACCTTCAGTTTTCTTAGATGAAGTACATGTCCTTTGATTGGAGTATTTGGGGTATGAGAAGCTTGAGCTATGTTCCTGGGCTTTCAGAGAAGGTCTTCTCTAACCAGATACAAATTACTGAATCGCCACCTTCCTCGTGGTCCTGGAGCTGGCTGTGACATCTTTACATCGCCGGGGACATTGGTGCCCAGTATCTTCTCAGGTCTCATTTGGTGGACTGAAGGTTAAGATGAAAAACCCGGGTGGTCTTTCCCCGTCCCTTTTGTATGATCATGCAAAATGAAACCTAATGCAAAAATCCTGGTGCGCATCGTTTCCTTCAGCTGCCATGGAAGAAAGGGGGGACAACCTCTTAGTGGGAAAAGTCGAGTGTATATTGTTCATTTTCAGTCTTGTGAAATGAAGTCCAGCCTCCGTGTTTATCTGCAACTTGGCTCCATGCCAGCTGGCGTTTATGTATTCTTTATGGCATTGATGAAATTGGGGGGCAAAATACACCCTATGAAGTGTGACTTTGAAGCACTGTCTAACCTAGGAGGTCCACATACAGTGGGGAGTTCTTAAGCTGTGGCACGTGGGAAAGGGTAGAGGAAGAGGAGGGTACCTTGAGTTTTCTAATGAGTGGGTTGCTGCTGAAGATTGGTGTCTTGCTC
Organism: Enhydra lutris kenyoni; assembly: GCF_002288905.1. NCBI lineage: Eukaryota > Metazoa > Chordata > Mammalia > Carnivora > Mustelidae > Enhydra > Enhydra lutris. Next base: position 27,702,176 of record NW_019154094.1, on the reverse strand, counting down.
AAGGTGTTTATGGTCAACGCGTAGATTCCAGTGGACAACACTCTTGCAGACAATAGTGAGGTGGCCACACCAGGAACAGTTCCAGTGTTCACGGGATCCTAACTGTACAGAGAATGACACAAAGGAAAATAAGTCATTTTTATTTACCATATTCCTGGCTCACTTTTAAAACCTAAAACCAATGGGAAACTTCAGAAAGAGAGAAAAAGACAATGCACTTCAGATGGTAACAGCATTTTAAAAGAAGATGCGTGGGCTGGAGGGGAATATTTTTTTTTATATTAAAAAGCTTTACATAACCATTTAATTTTAGTTTTGATGCTGTGGGGTGAGTAAGCATTCAGGTAACTAGTTGATATATTTGATAAGTAAAAGTGATTGTTTAAAAAAAAATAGCAAACCGCTCTGGAAACGGAAGTTTTACATTTTGGAAAAAAAATGAAATGCAGGTTGTTCTGCTAGTTGTTGATTTCTGATTCTTCCAGGCTCGTCATGATGCAGACTCAGGCCCCAGTACTACTCCCTAATTTTCTTGTCTGTTATATTGACACATTTCATTTAATTTAGCATGATGGCAAACAGCTGTTGAACTATTAATCTTTTCTCTGCAAAGCTAGAAAAATATCTTTTAGATTACTTGGCTAATGTATACTAAAAACTAAAATCAACAGAAATAAATTAATGACTGGTCAAATGTGCATATGCATTAAAATTTATGGAACTTCACAATAGAGGAAAACATGATTTGTATCCCACTGCCAGTTTTCTCTCTCACTTTCTTTCTTTCTTTCTTTTTGTATAAGTAAAAATTAAATGTAGCCGATTTTGTATTGCTTGAGTAATTATAAGTTGGAGGGTCAGTTGTATAATTTAGTTTCCCTAGGGGAAAATTATACTTGTAAAATCTGTGAGGGTAAATCAGCATATATTTTTGTTCTGTTCACTTACACGCTGTACTGTGTAGACAGGTGTGGAGAGAAATAGGCCCCACTCTTCCCTGAAATCCTTCTACAGGTTTGAATACAGGGCTCAAGATAACTTTATTCAAAGTACGCATTTTCAGCAGGATTTTTTTTTTAAATTAAATTTTAATAAGGTCCAGTTGTTTTGCCAGGCCTAGATGATAGCAATCTCATCTGCACTGCAAAGTCTAATACTATAGATCTGACTGCCAAACATGCAAAAATAAATGTAACTCAATGGATGAACACGAACATTAGTTTAGAGCACACCCATTGGAGGGTATGTCAAGTAAAAAGGAGGGAGAATGGCCGTTCTTGCCTTGAATTCAGTAGGATCTGCCAGAGTTCACTTCCTTTCCATTTAAGATTGTACGCATGGTAAGATGGAAATTTCTCGTGTATGAGATGATCACTGTGCCTTGTATCTAATGAGCTCCTCTTACTTGGGAGGAGTGGGGCTGCTTTGCAGATCTCCCCCATACCCTGAGGACCCCAACATCATTGCTCCCTGTTTTCTTAGCACCGTTTGTCCTGTGACAGAGTTCTCACCAGTGGAGAAACCAATCCTGGGGACACACATCAGCAGTGTGTCTCAAAATTTTCATTTTCAATTTGAATTGTTTTGTGTAAAAACAAAAAGGTTTGGGGCAGGTTGCAAAATAGTAATTTTAAGTCCCAGAGCTAGGGTTTTCCCCCACCCAAATGGTGAACATTTATGGTGAAAACCTCCAATTTCCTCTTACAGTAAACATGAAAATTATGATTTCACTCAGAGCCTGCATTTTTTTTTCCAATCTTTATGGCAAGAATCTGCATATACTTGCTTGTGGAAATGTCATAAATTGGCCTCAGATCAATTCCTCAAAGATAGTACTCACCAAAGTGCCACTTTCAGATTTTAGCCCTTGTGAAATAAGATTTAACTCTTCTCAATAATGTTTGCCTTTCCACATTCAGGGCTGACAGCAGAGGGATAAGCAGGGATATATTCTGTATAAAATTAAAACCACTTCATTACATATTGTTCTGAAGAGTGAGCAAAAGGATATTAACATTTTAGTAAAACGATGAAACGATCTTAGCATCTTGCAAAAAAATTACATGAGCATTTGGTCAGCTGATGTGGAGTGAGTCCTGTACCCTGTCGGTAACCCGCTCTAAATTAATAAACAAATGTTTTTCTTTTCACTTGTGCCATATGTTGATCCCAGTTACATGGGCAGAAAGAGGCAGCTTGTAATGTTTCTTAGAGGATTACACACTGTTTTGCATAAGAGAGTATGCAGATGCGGGAGTAGATGTGGGATAAAACATGTTCTAGGCTTTCTTTGTGTTTTAGGGAGCTCTGTTTCAATTGTTTATTTCATCTGACACAAACCATTTTTATTTAACTTGGTAGATCTGGTAGATAAATGCTAAGTGGAAAACACAGTGTGAACAGCTTTCACCAACCGATTAACCCCCCAGCCCTCCCCAGACTTGAAGATCCTGGTGCTGGTGTTCTTGTTGAAAGGTTCCAGGGTAGCCTAAGCATCTTGTCTATAAGAACTCACTCTCCTCTTGGGGGTGGGGGGGAGGGAGACAAGCCCATGCGTTAATGAAATCAGAGATGTTGTGGATGTTAACCAAACAGACACGTTCAAGGAGCAGACCGGTTTCCAAAAACAAAGGCCTATGAGTCACGTATTATTGCGCCAGAAAATAAATTGATCGATGACAAGATGAGAAAAAGTTCACTTGCAAAATTCAAAATGTTTCACCTTGACTTTCTCCACCCACGTTGTTTTTGTTGTCTTGAGGCGCTCACAGGCCTGTGCTCCAGATCACTGGTCTTGGGACTTGTTTTTATTAACTCCGAAAAGTCATTTGCCATGCAACGTAACCGAGTCCTTCTGTTGCCCTTGCATCTGTCCCAGGCAAAAAGGTGGTTGGTGCTGTCTCTTGACATTCAGATTGTGACGTTCTCTTTTGTTTTCAGGGTAAGAAGTGACCTTTTGAGGTGACTATACCTGAAGATTGCTTTCCAGAAGCCAAAAAAGGTAAATGCAATACGATTAGTGGGATTATATCTTGGCCCGTTATCTCCCTCCTTCTAGGTATATCTCAGTTCAGCTCTTCTCCGATCTCTGTAGCTGTCAAAAATACTTGTGTGCATTTGTGCATAAGTCCGCATGCCCTAGCATCTTTGGGGGAGATCTTTCAAGAAAAGACTGTCCTTAAGAAATAGTCCACAGAGTGACCCTCCCCCCCCCCCCCCCCCCTGCCAAAATGGTTTCAAGTTTTCTCCTCTTTGTTGAAGCTGAACTTTTATTTATTTATTTATTTATTGGCGGTTGACTCGGTTGGCTTAAAGTTAGAAAGGCATATGCGCATCACAAAAGAGGTGATTCATAAAAGTGAACTTGCTGTGACCACGAGCAGCGCCTGTCGGTGTTTTGTGCCGAAATGGTGTCATCCGATTGATGTTCATCTGGTGGCTTTATAATCACCTTCCTTCAGAAATTAATAGTCAAATGCCGTAGCAACCCAGAGCACTGATGCAACTTCTCAGCGGCATGGGGCACATCCCTGTGATGTCAGCGCTAGGCTGCCTTGTTCTCTTGACCTTGCTTGAAAATCAAATGAGTATTTGATTTTAAAATTAGACGTTTGCAGAGAGACTAATGTAACTTGATGAATTAAAGCGAAATTAAATTTCCTCAAACTCACTTTGGGGAGGGGGAACAAAAAAGCACGTTTCAAATGCTTACGGGTGCTCCGGTATTTTCTTGATTTCTAGAGGTCTCGCTCTGGTGAGGCCGTGGTCATCTGCCCCAAGTTAATCTTGCCGGTCATTTTCATGGCTGAGGTGTGTCAAGGAGCATCTTCACTTGGTTCTTGAATTTAGGCCAGTAACAGCTCCGTTTGCGTTCGTGGATTTGTGTCTGTTGTAAAACAGGTTCCTCGCTGCCCTGGTTGTGCCAGGTCTCCACCCAGATATGACTAAATTGAGTTTATGAATTGGTAAGACAGAGATTTCCTACTCTTTAGCTACACACGTTTTGGGGTTTTTTTTGTTTTGTTTTTTGTTTTTTGTTTTTTTTTACCTTTATAATGTGAAGATTCTTGGATCACTTTTGTTTTTAATCTTAGCATTCTGGGACTCTAGAATGCCTTTTAAAAGTATGGATTCATGGTTAGTGTTGCATTCTGGCACATTTGATTGGAGGCCAAAAAAATCCCACTTGCTGCATTTCACCATCATTGTTGTTTAAATAAAACCTTTGTGGGAAGCTCCTGCTCGCTCACCGTGGAAGACTGTCTCATTTCTACGAGGCAGCATGGAAAGGGGTAGATCCCAACTGGTATTGGGGGTTATCAAGTCCAAGCACTTCCCTTTCTGAGTCTCAGTTGTCCAGTCTTAAGAAGGAAGGCTTAATTAACTTCGGGCATCTGCAAACTTCTTCTGTGAAGGGCCATGCAAGATACATCTTCTGTTTTGTGGGCCATTCTATCTCTGCCACAGCAGTTCAGCTCAGCTGTACCTTGTGTCTCCTGGTCTCCGTGAGCCCTGCGAGATCTCAGTCCAGGATGTTCCTCAGGCAAAGCTGTGCCAGGTGTTTAACTCATCTTGTGCCATTAACTAGCAAAGATTTCTGGCAGAGCCCAAAACTGTGATTAAACAAAGCTGAAAGCGTGGTTGAAAAGATGAAATACTCACCTTGCGAGTTGTGTTACCCCGACAGCTTCAAATAAGGGCATCCTGAGCACTTTTCATTGTTTTCTTTGGAGTCACCTGTAAGCATGAATTATTTTTCTTCTGACTTGATGTCTTTATAATGCCTGTGCTAACGTCCATGACCTGAAAATAGGCACACTTGAATGTGTGCGATGTGATATGTTTCCAATTCTGTGATACTGTTCAAAGTTTAAAATATCATGAGATGGGGCAAGTTTGAGGGGAAAAAAAAGTTCCAGGAAATTTTCATTAGTGTTGACTAAGAGAGGCACTCCATGAAGAGAGAATTCTTTCTTTATAATTAATGTCAAGGACGCGGTGTATTATATGATATGATATGTTGCAAATGGGGAACTCCTTGTCAAAGTTCATGAATAGTGAAAAATTTTGTCCTTCTGTTGGCTAATGTCATGAAGGACAGTAGGAAGGAAGCTGAGTAACAAATTCATATAATTTTTCTTTTAAACTTGACTGCTAGGAAGCTCAGAGTAAGAGTTTTTTGTTCAATCTCTGTATAATTATTTTCCACTCCAGCTTTTGTGATTGAGATCTTTTAAAATCAACCTCATTTTTTCTACCCCCAATTAACATTGGGTTATTTATTTTTATTCTTCTATAATATCAATTCCATCCTATTTAACCCTCATTTCAAGGTTTTTTCTTTTTTAAGAAATTAGTGAAGATATAGAGACTTAAGTAATAAATCACATGTAATTTTTTTTTACCTTTTAACAAGCTCAAAGACCCTTGGAAAACTAATCCTTATTTATTTTTTATATTTATATTTTTATATAATTCATTTATATATATTATTTATATATTTATTTATATATTTTCATATATAAAAAAGAAAAAAGGTTTATTAAAAATGTAAAGTTAAAAAAAAAAGTCTACGAAATGGCTGGAATAACTATTGTTTCTTCCCAGGGAATAAGTCTTAAAAAGAGAAGTGTGTGGAGCATCTGGGTGGCTCAGTCAGTTAAGCACCCACTCTTAACTTTGGTCAGGTCATGATCTCAGCGTTGTGGGATCGAGCCCTGTGATCGAGCTCAGCAGCGAGTGTAGAGTCTACTTAGGATTCTCTCTCTCCCTCTGCCCCTTCTTCCCTCTCTTGTATGTGTGTCCACGGGCACGCTGTCTCTCAAAAGCAAACAAAAACCCACAAAAACCTGAGATGATCATGCTATCCAGCGATGATGGAGAAACCAGCACCATCTCCCCAGCATCAAAAAAAGGTTGATTTCAGATGCCAGGTGCTTCTCAGTAAATGTCATGCCACATTTGAAATCTCGGAATCATTAATAACATAGATGTAAGTAAATATGTCTACATTGGCACTATGGGAAGAACTACTTATGTGCATAAAGGGGCCAGGCAAATTCAGAGAAAACAGATGAAGCCATTTTTCAAATTTCGATTCGAAGTTCTGAAGAATCATAAATAACGGTCATCTTCCTTCGTAGCGATATAACAGTTTTTTTCCAAATAGATCAGAACACTTTACAAAATGGGTTTGTGCCAGTATTCTTGAGAGATAGGTAGCAATGATTATAATCCCCACTTTACAAACGGGGAAGGTGGTCCCATAGATGATCAGTAGCTCACCCATGGTCACATAGAATGTCAAGACTAGACCTATAAAGACATCGTATTTAGGTCACAGTTACACTGATGTCATTTTATCATGGCTGCCTTAGTTTGGCGGTTTAATAAAGGCTTATACATCATTTTCTTTCTGCTTTCCCTCAACACTGGCATTGAGCCTACATATATTTTTGCTTGAGATTCAGATTCACTTTATAAAATTCATTTTCTTGTAACCGTTCTGAGTGGTATTGGGACGTTGTTGTATAGACATAACAGTGTCTTCATTGAGCCACCAGATGACCACACTGACTGAATCACTGGCTTTTTCAGTGAAGCATTGGAAACCTTCGTGCTCCTCGCTTCTCCCCATACACCTGTACCTGGGTTTAACAATCTGGGTAAAGACTAGGCTGTTATTACAGCATAGAGACCCCAAGAGACAAAGGCTTACATAAAATAGGGGTTTCCTTCTCTCTTATAGAGCAGTCTCACCAGTCTAGCTTATGTGGGCAGGTTCTTTCTCTCTTTTGCTCTCCTACCTTGGGCCTTTGTCATTATTTACATGGTTGAAGCATAGTGAAGTCCAAGCCAAGCAGTTGTCTTTGGTGCAAATGAGTTAAAAATGCACATATCCCATTCATTAACTTTTAATTTGTAAGATTATGGTCACCTGGTTGCAAGAAACTGCAGCGGCGGCTGGGAAGTGTGTGTACTAGGGTGGCCAGGAACATGGGAGAATCGGAGAAGAGATTTAAGGGGACAGTTCGAACACAATTTGACTGGTTGAATTGCCCCCATCTGATGATTTCACTGACTGACTGATTGATTGATTGATTCATATGGAAGTGTGTACTGCATACATACATAAATCCTACTGTAGGTATTTACTGATCATTGTGTGCTAGTTGCTGAGATCATAGCGCTGCATAAGAAGGTCATGGTCTCTGTCCTTGTAGAGTTTATATTAGAGAGGGGAAGACCCAGATTATGAACAATGATGATGACCAGGGTTAGGAAGGGCAAGTACTGGTTGTTGGGGGAAAGTGATCTATAGTGGGGAGACCAGGGTCTCAGGGATTTATGTATTTTAGCCTTCTATGGAAGCTGTATTAGCTTAACTTGATTTTCTTGTTATCTTTCATGCCAGTGCTGTTATGAACATTATCAGGCATGTTAATTTTATTAATAGCCTTACTGAGCTATAATTCATATCACAAAACAATTCACCCGCTTAAAGAATACCGTTCGATGGCTTTGAGTATATTCCCGGAGTTTGCAACCATGATCACAGTCTGGTGTCGGAACATCTTCAGCACCCCAGAAAGAGACCCCTTAACTGTCAGCAGTCACTCGCCTCAACTCAGCACCGGACAATGGCTAATCTACTTTCTTTCTGGATAGACTGACCTATTTGGGACATTTCTCATATGGAATCCTACAATATGTGGCCTTTGGTGAGTGACGTCCTTCACTTAGCATGATGTTCTCAAGGCTCATCCCAAGCACTGAAATCTGCAACTATCCAAAAATACACAAATAAATTTGTAACTCTCGTACAACCTTGAGTTCTTACTCCTAAACCCAACAAAAGGGTGACCTGAAATATTCTTACAGGGGATGGAATTGGGGGAAACATGACTGTCCTCATGTTGTTTGTATTTTCCTAGAACTGACTTGGCCTCTCAACAGTTAAACTTCAAAATTTAAATGTTTGCATCTTAAGTTAGCTGTTTTTAAACATTGTTAACCATAATGCTAAACTAAGTTACTCTGTAAACAAGGGCTGTTTCTCTTGAATGTTAGTTTCAAAGAAAAAAAATTTTTAAATATTGATTTCCAGAGAAATATGCTCAATAGAGTTCGTTTTCAAGCAGAAGTCACTTGTTGAAATGTACACGAAGGCGCATTTAGTCGTAAAGGCGATCTTTGCTGCGATTACCAACTAGCCGTATTTCGTACCATGAGCCATCAGAAGTACAAAACCGAATAACAAATGGTTTATTCATCTTTTTAAAATGATGTTTTTGTTCCTCCATCTGCCAAGGGCACGGATATCCCGTTGCTCACCTTGAGCATCTTAGGAAAAGAGATTCTCAGTTTAGGTGACAACATAACAGCTTAACGAGATGTAGGAAGTATTGCCTTCCTTTGGCAATTCACAAACCTCAGGAAGGAATCTGAAGCTTAACCGTGCAAAAACAAAACCCTGTTTAAGGTAGCAGATCTGTGCTAACCTTGACTGCATTACCCCCTCGTATCTAGTAACATCTAGTAACATCCAGAACCTTAAAGGAGCAAACGTTCTATGGGTGGTAGAATCCTTATTTTGAGTCCATTTGAAAAGGTGACCTTCCGTCCAGCGTTGCGCTCGGATTTGAAGTTTGTAGTACTTTTTAAAAAGACTGCTGGTGAGTGGGAGTTCACAATTGAAAAATGAAGATTAATCATGTAAGTTTGTACTTCTCTGGCCTTGATCTGAACTCTTCGACTCCTGGAGCCTTTGCATGGTGGGGCTGGGGTGGGGAGAGGAGTGAAAAAGCTTGAAGTCTTTATGTTCTGTTCAAATGTACTCTTTTTGAAGTGTGAAAATCACGCACATTTTCCCTTGAATTTTGTATATTAGCATGTATGTAGCATATAATTATAAGTAATTAGGTGTTTTGTTAATTATCTGACAGTGTGATGAGTTATTTAAAATTACCTTTTAATTAAAAAAACAGTCTTGCATCATCGGATGGACGGTGATGATTTCAGTCTGTGGATTGGCATGGTACTTTAATTCCTCGGCCTATCCCTCCAGGCCTCTCTTTTCTGAAAATCCATTTCCCTTTCAGAGGGTACTGAACTATCTCTCGAGGTCAGAGGAAGTGCCCTAAAATCTTTTCAGTACAGATGACTTACCTTAAAGTTTATTCAGAACAGAGATTGTCAGAGTGGGCATTGGCACTCCTTTGTGGGTTAGGAAATCTATTTAGTGGATTGTGCCCAAGGATTTTTAAGAAACGGAAGAAGCATACAACAGAGTAGAATAAATTGAGTAAACCTACATTGTCTAATATGGAAACCACTAGCCACATGTTTGCAGTGCGATTAGCCCAAACTTTATGCACTGTACGTGTACATTCGGCAAAGTATTCAAAGGACTTTGTACGGAAAAAAAGCTGTGAAATACTTCAATTATTATTCCCTATTGATAAACATTGAAGTGGTCATTTTTTTGTTATGTGAGGTTAAATAATATAAATTATTAACCTGAATTTTAACTGTTTCCGTGTGTTTATAATTACATGTGTCGCAGGCGTTATATTTCTAATGGATACCTTTGCTCAAGTTGATGGGGGATCTTTGAGTGAACGATACCGCTATCAAGCCCTCTGCTCATGGTTCTAGGGGATGGGGATGGGCAGGGAAATAAAATATAAATACCCAGTGATAGGTTCTAGGGAAGAAATATTGGAGGCTGAGGGAGATCAGATCGCCTGAGGAAGGGGTTCCAACTCTAAATAACCAGGGTAAGTCTGACTGTGAAGTGTGGTAGCACGGGAGCAAAGAATTAGCATGTTCTAAATAAAGGGAGCAAGTTGGTTCATGTGGCTAAAGTCAAGTCATCAAGGGGGAGAGTAGTGGGAGGCAAGGTCAGGAAGTAACAGGGTTGGGGGGTGCCTGGCTGGTGTGATAGAAGCACAGAAGAGCAAGTGGCTCCTGATTTTGGGGTCATGAGTTTGAGTCCCATGTTAGGTATAGAGATTACTTTAAAAAAGTTAAATAAATTTTGAAAAACAACAAAAAAGGAAGTAACAGAGTCAGACTGAGTAGGGCATGAAAACTCACTAGACTGTCTTTTAGTAAAATAGGGAACCACTGATGGGCTTTGAGGTGGGTCAAGATCTGACTCATGCTTTATATGGATCCCTCTGGAAGCCATTTTGAAATTTGCCTGTGGGTGAACAAAGCGAGAGGATAGGGAGGGGGACTTGTTAGGAGGCCACTGTAATCATCCCAGTGAGACAGGATGATGGCAGGATCAGGATGGGAGTAGAGCTGGTGAGAAGTAGACTTGCTTTTGATTTGAAGGAAGAGCCAAAGGGCTTCCCGGCGGAATAGATGTGGAATTTGAAAAAATTACATCAGGGATGACTCCAAGATTTTTGTGCTGAGTGATGGGGTGGTATCATCTGAGGGATTGCTTGTGGGTAGAAAGAAAAGAGAAGATGGAGGCCTTGGGGCCAAGCAACGCTGGGAGGACGGAGCTGCCATTAACTGAAATAGGGGAGCAGGTTCAAGGGTATTAAGGGAAAAAAAAAATTAATCTCACTTGTTAGAGGTAGCAGGGCACCCTTTATTCAGGACCATCACAGCAGGTGTTGGGAACACTCCGTGAGATTTTAAACAGGAGAGAGATTGGGCTCAACTCTGAATCCAGCCCAAGCAAGTAGGAATTTAGAGCCAGGGAGGAGAGTGGGCATCTGTAGATGGAAAATTACCAAGAGAAAACATCATGGGTAAGTGGAGGGTCTGAGCTGTACAGATTTAACAGGGCTCTTGCTGAAGACAGGCCAGGGTGATCAGACACTACCTGGGGAATGATGGAGGATGAGGAAACCAGTCAGATACCAGTGGTAGTCAGATATCAAAGGTGGTAGAGGGACTTGGCAGTTAAACTGACTTAGCAGGGTTCTTGCTAAAACTAGATTTTATAGGGAGGTGCCCAGGTGGGTTCACGAGCCTGACTAATCTTTGGTCAAGCCAGGAGTCTTTGTCAAGGGTGGATGAGGGAAGCAGGGGAAATCAGGAGTACAGCTGTAGACACACAGGCTTTGAGCTGTTTATTTTTCATGCAAATGGAGCTGTCAGGTGGGCATTTGGATATGTGGATCTAGAAATGTCCTGGCTGAGGTTATAAACTGAGGATCTGTAACCATCTAAGTGGTATGTAAAGGCATGAACCTGGGTGAGCTCACCGGGGGAGCCATGGTGTAAGTAGAGGAGAGTAGGGCTCCAAGATGAAGCCAACGCCATTAAGAGATTTGATTACAGGATATAAAGGAAAAAGAGGCAAAGCTGGCAGGAAATTTTGGAGATTTGGGTGAACCGGGAGCCCACCGAAGACATTGTTTAAAGGAAGAGAGTGCCTGAGTGGCTTAGTCGGTTCAGCATCTGACTCTTGGTTTCGGCTTGGGTCATGATCTGGGGTCATGAGATCGAGCCCCACGTCTGGTTCCATGGTAGCGCAGAGTCTGCTTGGGTTTCTTTCCTTCTCCCCCTTCCTTGCACTCCTTCTCTCTCTCAAATAAATAAATACTTAAAAAAAAAAAGTATTGTCAGCTGCATCATAAGTGGCTAAGAGGTCAGAAGAGATGATGACAAAGAATGGACGATTGTGTTTGTCAACATGAAAGTCATCGATAACCTTAACCAGAGTCAGAAATGTTGGATTCTCACTCCCATAACACATGCCAGCTTCGTACAACTACCAGTGTGCTTATGGTAGGCATGGTGAATGATGTTTCAGCACTGCTGTTTGTTAAGGTCGTCACACATACCCCCACCTCTTGCAGGCTCGCATGGACAGGAGACTAACTCTGTGATGCTTGGGTCACGGTACAGCCTGCGAGAGTGATCAGAAAAAAATTCCCTGCTGCACGAAGGAGTTCTGTGCATGTTGCCCCTTTCAGTTCATTCTCTACTCCAGTGGTTGAGATAGTATTGTTTAAAGTAAAGGCAGACGGAGCGCCTGGGTGGCTCAGTCAGTGAAGCGTGTGACTCTTGATCTCAGCTCAGGTCTTGATCTCAGGGTTGTGAGTTCAAGCCCCACACTGGGCTCAAAAAGAAAGAAAGAAAGAAGGAAAATAAAGAAAAGGCAGAGGAAAAGGGGGATGCATAAAATACGTTGTTTTAATCATCTGAAGTACACCACAGCTTGGCGTGGTTAACATGGTCTCCAGATTAGTAAACTACAAGTTTGTGCCTACACCACATGCCAGTCTGTCACCTTCACCTTCTACTAATCTAGGTAGTCTTTGATGGGCTTGTCTGCCTTTCAACTCAACTAAGAGCATCAAAGATTCTGGCTTTTTCAAAAATTCTGAAACACTGTGAACATTCTTGAGATTTCTAGGCTGGTCCCAAATCTTCAAGCATCTGGAAAAGTGTAGGTAAAATAATAACAAATATGCTTTCTCTTTTTAGGTACTAAATCCCATTAAGGTAATATTGGGTTAGGTAAGAATAGTCTCTCTGTGGAGTATAATCAAGATCCTTCTTAGAAGAAGAATCTATAGGAAGAAAATTCCACTGGTGACCTCCCCTAACCAGTTCAACATTTGATCAGTATCCTGCTGGGATTTTGTATCTGTAGATTTGTCTCTGTGTGTTCGTCCCGCATATACTGTTTTGTTTCCTATTTTTACCCTTATGCTATCACAAGTATTTTTCCAAGTCATTACATGTTATATCTAAATCTTATTTTAGGATACTTTGGTGACCTCTGTTGTTGTGTTGTCCATCCCTGAAATGGCGGGGCTTCTGATTTTTTCCGCTCACTCACGATGGCCAGAGTGTCTATGTTGGATCTTTTCTCCCTCTACTTCTAGGTAATATTAAAACTAAGCTGAGCCACACATAATCACCCCTTCGGGCAACTGTATGTATTTTCCACGATTAGGTGAGGTACAATTCACCTTAATTTTGATTTCAAAATTTCTGGACTTTAAGTTGCTAGGCATTTTTTGTTTTTCCTGATCTGAATTACTTTTGGTATTTTCCCACTCCCAACTTAATTCTCAGCCTGTGAGCTAGGAACTTTGTGTTCTTTCAAGGGTGAGCCATTCATCCGCTCCTTGTTTTGTTAGCCCAAACAGCACTCCTTCTCTTTCCCCAGAGCAAGCTATGGCTTTATGTCCACATTTGCAAATCCAGATTTTGCTTTGGTTGCGTTTCAGTCACTTTACCCAGAAAAATTAAAATGTACTTGCAGCTTTTAGAGTCTAACATTTTAAGTTCTTTTCTTTTCGCACCGAACCCCAGCAGTATCGTCATTATTGGTGTAGGCAACAAATCTTTGAGTTCCCATGAGGTTCACTGTGTGTTTAAGATTGGGCTGTACGCCGCTGTGCTTTGTGGCCGTGACCCCATCTAGTTCTAAAATCCCCCAAACGGCCTTTCAGTGAAGTAGTCTTAGAACTTCAGAGAGGACCAAAGAATGTGGGACTTGTCTGTTCTCTTACTTGTCATGTACTGAAGATGAAACCGACATCCAGGAAAGGGACATGACAGACCCCAGGCCACTGCACAGTTGTGGCCCCCCATGTCGGGAATCCCCTGCCCTTCTCCTACACCTCTTCCTTCCTTTTATGATATGATACGTCAAACAAGTGGAATGATAAAAATACGACTATTAAAAAGTTGGCTTTTAAAAAAGTAGACCTGACAAAAGCCAAACGTGTTTGTTTTTTTTTAAATGTAGATGGCCCTTATCTTGGATTTCATTTCCAGCACTCTCTCCTTTTCCCAGCAAAGTTAAGGGAAATGACACCATTTGCAGGTGTTTCAGCATATTAACTGTGAGAAATATCCCCTAAATACCTTCATCTGAAGCAAACAAAAATAAATAAAAATAAAAATGTTCATTTCAGAAGATGCCAATTTTTCCCTCTCCTTCCTCCCCTGCCCCCGCTTTTTCTGCTTCCGCCCTCTCCCATCTCTCCCTTTCTGTCTCCTGCCTCTGAAGGCTGACTTTTTTGTTTTTAAAACGAGGCCATTCGATGAAGATGTATATAAAGTAGAATGTTCCTGCCAGTTGACTACTGCTGTGCATTTTAAAAATTGTTGAGTGTTATGTGTAGCCTAGAATTTCAGAGTCCACTGCTCTTACCTGACTGATACGTACAGATGAACACCTCCTGTGTGGCATGTGCTTTGCCCAGGGCTGAGGCACAGGGAAGAATAATTATGTTTTGTTTGTGTTTCTTGAGGTACACACTGTCTATTTGATTGGAGCTACTTCTGCTCCAAGGTCTTGTTCCCCCTAGCTCTGGAATGGTGTTGACATCCTTTCCTTATTTCCTTATGTGGGATAAAAATACATGAAGACCAATATAGAATTGTCACTGGGAACTTCACTAGCTAAGTTCTTATTACGTTATTAGTGATAGAAATAGAGTAAGAAATTCCCATGAACCTTGTTTTGTTTTCTGATCATACACGTAAAACCAGCTCATTATAGGGAATTTGAAATTATCGAAAAGTAGACCAAGTATAAAAGTAAAAATAATCTAGAATTCTGACCTTGAGGATAACATAAATTTTCTGCCATTCTTTTTTTCATTGAGCATACACATATTTAGCAAAATTACTGTCATTCAATATATAGAATTGTCTCTTTTTAAAATTTAATATTACTCAGTGAGCATTTTCCTGTATCATGAAGTATTGTTAAAGGTATCTTAAATGATTACATGCTCTATCATCCTTTTGCTTGTAATACAGTTTAATTAACTGTTCTTTAATATTGGGTGTGGAGATTGCTTCCAGTTTTTCTGCAATATAATTATTGCAGTGGGCATATCTGTGCATAGGTCTTGGTCAATTTTTTTTATTTCTTTAGATATATTCTAGAGGGGGAACGTACTAGAAGAGAGTTTATGGAATTCTTACAGGGTTTCCTTATATCTTGTCATATTGTTTTTCAAAATGAACCAATTTACACTCCTATGAACACCACTTGAGAGTGTTGATTTCACTGCAGCTTTGCCAAGAATGAGTATCAACATTTTTTGGTTATCGTTTGAATCATAGGAGGAAAAAAAAAGTGTATGTATTTTTTTCTTGTTCAATTCTTTGATTATAAATGAAGTTCAGAAATTTTGTTTCTTTAAGCTGTTTGCATTTTTTCTTTCTTTCTTTTTTTTTTTAAGATTTTATTTATTTATTTAACAGACAGGGATCACAAGTAGACAGAGAGGCAGGTGGCCAGGGGTGGAAGGGAAGCAGGCTCCCTGTCCAGCAGAGAGCCTGATGCGGGGCTCAATCCTAGGACCCTGGGATCATGACCTGAGCCGAACGCAGAGGCTTAACCCACTGAGCCATCCAGGTGCCCCCATTTTTTCTTTTAATCCTTCATAATTTTGGGAGCAGCCAGGGGTTGAAAGAGTAGGAATGAGGAAGCCAGAGTGCTGAGAGCATAGGGCAGGGATCCTGTCATTCAGAGGGTCCTTGACCAGCGGCTCTTATGGCCAAATTCACAGAGTGAATTCAGAGTACTACACTACAGCTTTGGTCTAAGGCTAAAATTTAGAAAAGGCCAGACCACTGGCCCTCAGAAGTTCCTGAAACCAGATGGAGAGATCTGGGGCTCATAAGCTTTCCAAATACTTGAACATTTTAAATTTATCCTTTATTCACCAAATAATTACTGAATGCTTACTTGTTTTAAGCACTCTTCTAGGCACTGGGGATATACTAGTAAACAACAAAAGAGAGGCTCTTTAAATGTGGTGAGTCTCCCTCACTGCTCTGTAATGAGTGCAAACGGAGAGTTCTCCATGCGGTACTTACCACAGTGAGAGTCATGCTTGCTTCTCTTCTTACTGCTTCTCCTGTTTCTTCGTCAGCAGCAGCGGCTCAGGTAAGAAACTGTGTCCAGCCAGGTTGCTTCTGTGGTCTTCCTGTCACACTTGGGAAGGACACGCTGTCACAGGCCCGGTGTCCCCCAGCCTGAGAAGCTTCTCTCCATTTCTCTTTTAGCCTCTTTCTTTTCCTCCAGCCATGTGGGCAGGAAGCCTGTAGAGAAGCCAGGCCCTGTGCAGTAGAACAGTAAGACCCTGGGGACAGACCGAGGGACTTTGGGGGGAGCCCCTCCCTTTTGCATGCTGTTAGTAGGGGTATTGCTGAAGGCTGAGGGGTGATCCCTGGGCCTTGGCGCTTCAATCTGTGAGCTCAGCCAGCTGATTCTCATCAACCCCTGGATGAAGGAATCCAAACTAGAGAAGGGACGTGTTCTTCCTCTGGATTTCTGAGTGTTCTCTGGGATTCCAGAACTCTGCACCGAGTGGGGGAAGACAGGCCCCCCTCAGCCCCGGGACCACACTCACTTTCTCTCTGGCTTGTCCCACTCCCGGGAATGCACTTGGCAACCATCCCCCTGTCTGTGTACTTGCCTGGTTCCTGTCACCACCGTTTCTAAAACACAACTGATTCGTAATTGAGATAAACATTCCCGATGCTGAAATGATGAAGGGGTAGCTCGCGGTTGTGGTCCTGGTGCTCCGCTCAGAGGCATGGACTGGAGTGGGCCTCATCAGAGTTTGGACGTGTCCATTCTTGGGCAGGTCCCGACATGCTCTGCCACTTGTCCCCATCGGAGACGTGGGGATAATGAAAAGACCAGTCTCGTAGATGTGCTGTGAGGATTGTATACAGAAGTTTGGTTCGCGGTCTGCTTTGCAGGTCCAGCTCTGCTACTTTCTGGCTTCATGATCTTGAGGAAGCGACCAGATTCTCTAAGCCTTTTTTTCTTTATCTAAAAAAATAGGCACTTGGAAGTTGTTGGAAGATTAACTGAGTTATTCCAAGTAAAAAGTCCTCAGAGCAGTGCTCCAGGCTCAGTACTGTCTATTTTTGTTATTAGCACGGTGCTTGGAATGTAGTAAGTTCTCAAGGATGGTAACATATTTTATTATTAATTAACTTTAAAGATAATGAAAATGGTTTCCAGTGGCTGTTTTTATGGGGGAGAACCAAGTTCATGGATATAGAAATGAAAGAGGCGTCCTGATACCTTCCCCTGCCCCCAAATAGAAAACACAAACTTTGAAAATCCTAAGAAGAAAGAGAGGGGTCTCTGAGGTTTTCAGGATAACATTACATTTCTGTACCATCTTCTCCTTCTCACCTGCCAGCACCAGGTGAAGGCCAGGGCCATCCAGCAGGATCTGACTGGCTCATCTGTAGGAATTTGAATCAGCCTGTTAGCTATATTGCAGCTTGGACCTGAGTGCTAAAATTGAGGCCAGGCCATTGACACCCAGATGCGCCTGAGTTCAGATGGAGTGATCGGAGACCCGCCAGCCTTCTAAAACCTAAACTGTGTGACGGAAGTAGTATGAAAACATTTTCTGGGGTTGGGCACGAGATTCACTGACTGTAACGTCATCTTACTACCTACACATGGAACCTACATGTGGAGACCACGTTGATAAGGCATTAGGTTCGTGTCCTTAGCATTTCACTTTGAGAGGAATGTGGGTAGATACTTCATTGGGTATTCGCTGTGTCCAAGGTGAGAGAGACAGAGACAGACAGAGACTGAGCTGGAGGGAGGGAGGGAAGGAGGTCCCCAGGGAAGGAAGCAGGAATTCCCATCTATCTGGGAGAAAGTAGAGTCTCTTTTCCACTACTCAGTTATGTTTTGAGGAGCAGGGGTTGGGTTTTCGGGGTGCACTTGGCAGAAGTGACCTTGACCCCGCTGTTAGGCAAAGGATTGCATTTGTGCACATATGTGTATGCATGTGGTGGCATACCCTTTCCCAGAAAGCTCCAGAATATATCATTTCCAACAAGGATGGGAGGAATGATCAGGAGGGCTACTTCCTATATGTTTATGAAGCCCACCAAGCAGTTATCTCTCCTTTCTGGGTTCTTTTCTGTGCATCGTTTGGTTTTTCTTATACATGGTAGTTGTCACTGTAAAAATAAACAGGAAAACCTAAGTAAGAAAGTAATGAGGGCAGCGTCGTCCTCCAGGATCACAACCTGGACCATTCTGGAATCAGTTCTTCTAGGTAGCGCTCTCTCTGCCCATCTGTTACTGAGTTGACTGTCAACTGTCAACTGTCAACTGAGTTGGGCTGTCCAGTGCGGAAACCAGTCACCAAGCAGCTCTTGAGCAGTTGAAACCAGGCTAGTCTGAATCGACACCAGCTACATGTGTCCAATCCCCACCAGATTTTGGGGCGGGGGGGAACAGGACTGTAAAATAGAAATTAAGTTTAGATCTTGACTACAGGTTGAAATGATAATACTTTAGGTATATGGGTATATTGACTACAGGTTGAAATGATAATACTTTAGGTATACGTGTCGGGGAATGGACTTGTGGAGAAGGTGTCAAAATGTACACTGAAAGCTAATTCCATCTGTGAGTTACGTTGTATTTTTTTTTTTCTTGAGAATTTTAACTATTCTCTACACCTAGTGTGGGGTTCGAACTTACAACCCTGAGATGGAGAGTTTCCCCAACTGAGCCAGCCAGCTGCTCCCTCGTGGTACATTTTTATTCTGCCGTTGGGTAGAGATACGTTGCAGTTTTCACAGGATCCATGCTGCGTTTTTCTTACTTTTTGGAAATTTGGGCACATTTTTTTTTCTTTAATTTAAAAATAGATCACCAATACCTTTCTGTCCCAATTAGTATATGGCAGCATCATTATTACCTTCTAGTTGTGTATAGATATATCACACTTTATTTAACCGGTCCCACTTTGTTGGATATAAAAAGATGTGCATGATGACGCTGGTGAACAAGCGTGCATTTTCAAATCGAAAAGGCTGTCTGATTATTTCTTTAGGGTAGGTTTCTCAACTGGAGCGTGATGGCCATTTTGGGTTGGAAAATGTTTTGCTGTGAGAATCTTGGGTGTTCAGCAGCGTCCCTGGCTTCTCCCCACTAGAGGCCTGTGGCACACCCTCCCCAGTCCCGCCTCTAGTACAGGAAAATGGAAAACATCCGCAGACATTGTCGTGTGTCCCCCTGCAAAATCATCCCGGTGTGGAAGTACTGACCTAGCACAGATGATCAGAATGGGAGTTGTTGGGTGAAAAAGGTCTATGTATTTAAAATTTAAATTGATCGGTAGCTAGCCGGCTAGCTAGCTATTGATACATATTGAAACTTTTATATATATTTCCAAACAGTTTTCTAGAAAAGTGTACCAGTGCATGCATCTGTTGGGAACAGAGATCCTCACTGCATGTCTACAAGAGGCTTAAGAAGGGAGGGTTGGGTGTTTGTTGTTTTATTTTGGGGGAATTGGTCTAATCAGGTTGCTCTCTGAGATTGGGTCTTTCAGGACCTTGATGGAGGCGGTGTAGGTGTTTTCTTCTGGGAGGCCACGCTGGCCAGGAGGTGCAAGGGGCCATCTCTACTTAGCATCATGTACAGGGCTTCTGGGCTCATAAGGTTGGGGGCGGGGAGAGGGTAGGACATTAGAGAGAAAACCTGTTACTTCACAATTCTAGACTTTTCTTACAATGAGAAAAAGGAATACTAGTAAGTGATGGTAATTATACTTAATTATTGAATGTGTGCTCTGTATCAGGCACTGGGCTCAGCGCTGTTACGTGTAATTTCATTTAAGCCCCGGGAGCACCTGGTCATTGGGTGAGAGCTGCTGGTTTCCCCAGGCTAAGGAAGACCCGCCAGGCCTTCATCCAGAATGTCAGGGGTCACATCTGCGCTGTGTGGCGTGGTCAGGATTTGAAGTGGGCTGTCCGAGTGAGCACACTATTCATTTATTTACTCTTCCAACAAATACTTGAACTTTTCCTCTGTGTCAGCCACAGTAATCTTTGCGGAGTTTGTAGTAGTGAGTTAGGAAAGACGCGCTCGGACCTCGTGCAGCTCGCAGACCATTGGGGGCTGAGAAAGGCTGATCTGAGGAGGGCCAAGGAATGGAGATGTGTGGGACTTCTTAGAGCCTGCAGCTGGGAGAGCGTCCTAATCCGAGATGGCAGGGAAAGCTTCCAGGAGGAATGATGGTTAGAATGAGATCTGGAGAAAGAGAGAAGGGTGGAGGAGACGTGTGGGAGCCACAGAGAAGGAACAGTGTGTCCCCTGGGCAGGGATGGGTGATGACGTGTCGGGGAATGGACTCATGGAGAAGGTGCCAAAGTGCGCGTGAGGTGAGGGGCGCAGGCTGTGGGCAGAACGTACATGGACTTGGATATGCACTTCCCAAACAGGTTGTTTTCGTCCTGAGAGATGGGTTGGAGGAGGACGAGCAGGATCACATTGGCATTTGGGGGGATCACTCTGCGAAGTGTTACCCCCCGCTGGGGGGGGGGGGGGGGGGGGGAGTAGCTACAGAAACCCTGACAAGGGGGACAGTCATTGATTCTCAATAAATAATGCCCACTGGGGCTTCACTTGTTTAGTGCTGCTCCACAAACTGCCCTGAAACTTGGCTACTTGAAACAATAATCATGGGTGCCAGATTCTTCCCTTTGGGTAGGGCTTAGCAGGAGTCATGACCTGGTTCTCTCCTTGGCCTTTCCATCCTGATAGGCTTGAGTGTAAGAGAGCACTTCCAAGATTCCTAAGTCCTAGGTCTGGAACTGGCCCTGCTTTGTATTCGTGAGGGCGTGTCCCATGGCCGCCCCACACTCAAGGGGAGGAGGAAGACAGTCCTCCTCTCAGTGGATTCCTGCATATGAGAATGGGAGGGATGATTGGTAGACAGCTTTGGAGGCTATCCATGCAATCCACGGCACTGAGAATAGAGCATTACGTGATCCCTATCGTGGGACTAAATTCCCACTCTTCTGACCGTTTGGAGGGGGACAGTAATACGAGGACAGTGCCAGGTGTCATTGGCTTGGCAGTAAGGCAAATTCGTGCCTAACAGTGGCTGGGAGGTGACTGGCCGCCTGACTCGGTGGGACTGTCGAGAGGTGCCAGTGAAGAGGGTAACATTTAAGTGGCCATGAAAAGAAGGAACAAGACATGGGCTAGGGCCCATGCATGCCATATAGGGCACGAGCGAGTGCAGAGTCTATGGGTGAGTGACTGGAAGTGGCTGTGTAAAGACTAGAAATGAAGAGGGGGTGAAAGGAGCCATGGGACGGGTGAATGTGGCCAGCTCTTGCTGAAGACCAAGCTGGAGAAGACCGTAATTTAGACTCTGATATCTAAAGGACTTTTAAGAGAGACGGAGGAGTGAAAATTAGGCAGCTGTCATGATGGACTGAGGAAATATGATAGACGGCGTTATTCAAGATGACACGTTGATTACTGATACACACACCTCTTGATGGAGGCCATGTTGGCTGAGTCAGTAGAATGTTAGGAAAGCCCAAGTGTGGAATAGAAAGAAAGCTAATGAGATTGGGTTGGATACATTTGGGACTTTTCAGGATGCAGCCACTTTTATATGCTACAGACAATGTTTGGGTTCACCCCAAGTTCATAGGTTGAATCCTAACACCCACCATCAGAGTATTTGGAGGTGGGGCCTTTAGGAGGGGACTGGCGCCTGAGGGTAGAGCCCCCTTGAATGTGATTACTGCTCATGAAAACAGGTGCCACATTCTTCACCCGCTTCTGCCATGTGAGGACACAGAAAAAGATGACCGTGTCCGAACCAGAAGGTGGGTCCCCACCAAACACCTAATCTGTTGGCTCCTTGATCTTGGACTTCCCAGTCTCCAGGACTGTGAGAAATTACTTTCTGTTTCTAAGCCACCTGGTCTTCTGTTGGCGTTCTGTTATGGCAGCCCTAGTCCACTGTCACGACGTAGCTGTTTCTTCCCTTCACAAGACAGCCCAGAAATTCTTTGAGCAACAAAACTGAGCTTATAGACTTGCTTTTTAAGCCTTAGTCGTTACTCAGAAAAACTTCATCTACCGTGTGCTGTGATATTTTGTTCAGAAAACATCATCCCTGGAGGCCATGGGATGGAGGTAACCCTGTAGCTTAGAAAAGAGAGAATATTTGAAAGCAGGCAAGTGTCCGTACTTGGCTTTTGAGCCTACGGAATTTGCTTATAAGAATAAATGTGTATTTCGTAATGCCGCAGTTTGATTTCTTTTTAATCATTGGCTTTTTTGTGTTTGCTGTATTTTCAGGCTTTTTAATTTGTGCTGTGTCTACCCATCATTTGTGCAAATTAGCAGGGTTTAACTATAAATGAAAATGTCAAAGTTATTACATTATTTAAAATTAAAGAATAATTAGACTGGAGGAAAACAGGTTGAAAGAATGCTCCAGGATATATTCAAGGTGGGAAGAAATAGGAAAAACATGCAGAACAGATACACGGGAGAGAGTGGGGAACCCCTTCAACTTCCAGGAACACGGATATGTGATTATCATACCACTTGTTACCCGCAGAATGTGAGACTAGACCCAGCAGCCTCATGTGTGCCATTGTAATGTAGGCATGTCGGATTTTTTCTTTTCTTTTCTTTTCTTTCTTCCTTTTTTTTTTTTTTAAACAATTTTATTTATTTATTTGACACACACAGAGCACAAGCTGGGGGAGCTGCAGGGAGAGGGTGAGGGAGAAGCAGGTTCCCCATTGAGCAGGGAGCGGGACATGGGGCTCAGTCCCAAGATTCTGAGATCATGACCCGAGCTGAAGGCAGACGTCTCCCCAACTGAGCCACCCAGGCGCCCCCAGCATTTTCTAATAGGACTACAAAATGTTTTAATTTTACAAAGTGTCTTATGGGGGGATATGGTATCAGGCTGTTGGGGCCCACTGTAGGGGGATAGCAGCTGATACTGCAGAATCGCGCCTCGTCTCTGGGTGTTGTGTTGTTTTCAGTATCCGTCAAAGGCAGCTGGTCATCTGATCCTATCAGAAAGATGCCAGTAAAAGGCAAGCCCAGATATAGGGTAGGGAAGAAGGTAGTGGGGATTTATGTTCCCAACTGGCAAGGTTGTTGACTCTTAGTTCACAAATGCAGCCGCAAAGATCAACTATTGTTTCTAGGGATTTATAGTTCCCCAGCTGATGAAAGGCCAGTGTGTAGGGATCTAACCTGTGGCGGTGCTCTTGGAAGCAGAAGCAATGACATTCCCTAAGTGTCTGCCAGGAGGGAATGGTTAAATCATGCCTTATCCCTAGGGTGGTGGTTGGGCACACATGGGGACCCTGCTACTCAGCAATGAATAAAGACTGTATAGACCCACAGGTGCTGCCATGGGAATCTCTCCAAGATGGCTTCAGTGACCAAGTGAGTAATTACCGTGCTCTCCGAGTTGGAGGGGGAAGAAGCAGTAGACGTACAAAGCACATGTGATCGTCTGTATGTAGAATATTTTTGGAAGATAGAGACAAGACACTGGTAACAAATGGTTCCCTTTGGAAGGGAAAACTGGCGGTTGGGGGTATGGAATTTCTTTTCCCTGTGTACCCCATTTGCGCCCCTTGCTTACATATGTATGAGTTTAATGCCTCTTTGAACATAGCTGTTTCGGGGATGCCAAAGAGTGAAGTGTGTTACCTAATGGGCAGCAAGCCCTGCTGGAAAAGATCAGATACTGGATTTTTGATGATGTCTCTTTTAAATCCTTGCTTTTAGTACATGTGAAGATCAGGTGGGATTGTTGATTGATCTCAAAACCCAGTGATAACAAACAGTTGATTGAGCCTTGATCAATCACATCGTCACTCTGGACTCCTGACTCTGTAGGGCTTGTCTCCTGTGTAATGCTAATTTATTTTATCGACTTTCATTATCTTGCATATCATCTAGAACATTTTTTTTAGTCGCATGTCATTGAGACTCAACCCATATGGACTTGAGCAAAAAGAGATTGTATTTGATTGATCATGTAATGGAATCAGTCAGGTCTGGGCCTTGCTAGACCCAATCTAAGCCCTGAGGACCCTGCCTTTACCTTCCTTCCCTCCACTTTACGCCTTGCTGATACCACTGCTAGTGGGACTTTCTTCCTGATGGTGAGTAGCACCAACAGCTCCGTCCCTGCAACTTCTCAACTTCAAGGGCATCAGGAAGGGTCTCGCTGTGGGTCCAGCCCCTCCAGCATTTGTTCTCAGGTTGGTCTTGTGTCACGTGCTTCTTGGGGGACCTGGAGGGTGAGCGGCCACTTAACCTCTTTCTTCTCTTTCCCATTCACAAAGCAATTAAATTCGGTAAGCCTCAAACTTCTTTATCCCGGGTTGTTGAGGAATCACCAAGATAAATAAAATATTTCTGTAGGTCATGGGGAGCTCATGGCATGGTAAAGAAGATGCAGAAGCTAATATGAAAATTGTTTTTGATGTAAAATACTGGATTCGCAGGAATTCTCGGGAGGGCTCACCTCCGCCAGGGAATCATAGTGGGAGACCTGGGAGAGAAGGGATAGCAGACGTGAGGCTTCCGGGAGCTATCCATCTGCTTCATGCAGACGGGGCCGAGGAATAAGGTAGAGAGAGGCATTGGAGGAGGCAAAGAGCATGAGTTCTTTTTAATTCTCAACAAGTTCTGTTTCTTAGGCTTTGAAATGGCCCATGCACCTTCTTCTCAGTGGGTAGCCACCCACCCTGGCCAGACCATCCAAGGTAATCACACACTGCCCCCCACTTCAGAATACGAGGGCATTTTATTTCTTTACACTCACCGGCAGAGGCGTTTATTACTTTGTATTATTATTTACTTCTCTCCCTTCCCAGGTCCCTTTTTGGTGCATTGTCTGGGGTGCACAATTAGTGCCCTATTATCATGCCGTAGTCCCCCCCCCCCCCATTAGCAAAGAGGTTGTGTTCCAAGGACACACTTTGTCATCAGAAACTTTGTTCCCAGCTATGGAAATAATGGAAACAGCCTAGGGCTGCATTCAAGGAAGTCTGAAGAGGGGGTAGGTACTGCATGAAAATACCAACTTTTGTATGAGAAAACACAATAGAGTAGGCTTCAACCTGACAAAGCCAGGAGGTTAGGGAGGAAAGCGGCTTGATTTATGGCTAAGGCGGTAAGGAGGAGGGGAGGGCCTGTATTTGAAGTCGGAGTCACACTTGGTGACAGTGGTCAGGTGACATCGCTTCTTCGTGTAAGCCGGAAGTGTTGGAAGGATGGCAGAGGCGAGTGGAAAGCAAATCATTGATTGATTGTTAGTTGGACAGGTCCCTTCCCAGCATCTCTTTGCTGGTAATTCTTGAAATCTGAGCTTGAGGACTTGGTCCAGTCCTGCACCCAAGGGGCTCCTTTCTTATCCCTCCCATAAACCTGACTCGGGCCATTTCTTAGGTGGGCCACTGGAGCCCCAAGAGACCAGGAGGAGATAGGCCCCTGACCACCTCTGCTCATTGCGCAACACAGAGGATTGAATATGAGGCAGGGAGGGGACCTCTGTCACGGGGAATTGAGGGCTCTCATTAGTCCTTACTTGCATTAAGTGAGAAGGGAGAGGCTCTGCTCCGGCGAGTGCAGAGCGATTTCTCTTCTGCGGGCGCTGCAGCCTGCAAACCAAGGAAGACCATGGCCACAAGACCGTTGTCTCCACTTCTGGAAATAAGACAGAACAGAGCTCTTTTGTAGCAGTTCTGGAAGACAATACCTTGAAAGAAGATCAGCAAGAAGGGCCATCCTCTAATTCTAACTAAACTCCAGCCGAAGAGTGCACCAGAGTGTCCCTTTAACAAAGGGCAGAGCTCTTCATCCCAACTAGGTATCAGAAGCTGACAGTACAAATGTCTTTCCTTTGGCCTAATACTTCAGTGGAGCTCACTGACATGAAAGGGTTGTTGGTCGGTGAGAGTGAAGGACGGAGCCGGGGGATTTCTCTTTTGGAAGAGAACAAGGCCCCAGAGACCTGTGTGAGAAGACTAGAGGAGGGCGGGTAGGGGTAAGTGTGGGACACAGGCATGGAAGCTTCCAGGTCTTCTTTACCGTTTTTGAGGTCACCTTCTGCTACTTGCCCCACGCTAACTTACAGTGACACCCCTGGGGGCAAGGACCATATTGGTTTTGCCCACCATTGGCCATTGCATACAGTCCTACACACAGCCTCGTGTGGACAGTTTAGTTGACCCACCCGTGATGCTGAGGGTACTGCCCACAGCAAATTTCACATATTATTTTTCATTTTCATTGTTATTAAATTTCCCCCAATGTTGTATTTATCAGGGTTTTCCTCTTCACTGTCTGGTATTTGAAGACTTTCGTGTGTGTGTACACACACACACACACACACACACACACACACCAGCATTGTGTGTGTGTATAGAATGTTGATAGATATAATACTGCCTTGTTCAGGGGTTATTTTTTGGGTGTATGCCTTATCTTAAAGTCACTCTAAAATCCCAGTGGATAGAGAAATATGTCTTTTAAGAATCTTTGATTCCTGATTTGGAATATATAATAGGTGCTTTATAATTGATTATTTCCCCAGTGAGACGTTTAAGCTTTCCTGAGCGCAAGAATAATGCCATAGAGTTATTCATTTCGCCTGCCAGTGTTCTACACATAGTAGGTCTTGTCCTAGTGGCAGACAGTGTTGAACGGCAGTGCCAACGATTCAGATGCCCTGTAAAATGTTGCTCCCATAACAATGCATGGTTTTGGACTTCAGCCCGGCGAAAGCGTATTAATGAATATGAGTTTCTGTCTGTAAGGTTTTTCCTCTTTGTCTCCTTTCTATTTTTTGGTACATGAGCAGGCTGTCTCTCTGTGGGGAAGCAGCAGACAGCTTCAGTGAGTACAAATGTTATATCCACATGTGGAACATAGCCCCAGAGATAATCACATGTACCAGTGATCCGTCCGCACGTTCCATTACGCACGTGACTCTTCTATCAAAGGAATTAAGTTTTCTTGATATGTTAGAAAATAGTACTCTTTTGGCCAACTCTAGAGCAGATGGATGAATAGATGTTTCGGGTACTTGTCTAGATCCCTTTGGATTACTTTTTTCCATGAATTTCGGTAATTCTCAAGTATATTTTCTCTTAAATTGTGTTTTCAAGTGATCGCACTGTTTGTTGACAATATTTCTTTCTTTAAAAAAAATGAAATATATCTCATTCTTTTTTTTTTAATTTTTAAGTCTTCATGAAGCACTGATTAATATTTTTTTCTTTCTCTGTCTCGCATTTGTATTTGCCTAGCAAAAATCCTGAGATGCATTTCTGTTGGAACAAAGTATTCCTTAAATAGATGGGTGCAATAGAATTACTACTTCGTGTCTTGCACTTGGGAGGATATCACTTGCTTAATGGCATAATAATTGATTTTTTTCTTACCCCTTGTCACTTTAGAATAACACTGTATAAACCCCCAGGAAGAGTCGAAGATGAAACATGACAATCCAGGGAAATTTCGTGGCCATTGCTTCAGTGTACCCGGCCCCACTTGGTAACTTTTTTGGGGCCCAGTCTGGGGTTATGTGCTCTATAGGAAAACCAAGATCGACCCAGTCACGAGGCGTTGGACCCCCATGCCTCTTAGTTGTTAAAATGAAATTTCCATTCATTGAAAGCATAAATCCTTGGCATCATATTTTCACTCTTGTTTTCCTCCTCTGTGTAAACCTTTCTTTGGTGGCTTGTGTCTTCTGTAGTGGGATTGACTTCTCAGGGCAGATGAGAATTTTGGAGATAATTACTCTCCTCCTCCATTCCTGTGGCTATAACCACTGCCAGGTCCCAGTGCCACTTTGATAAAAAAATAAATAAATAAATAAAATAAAAAATAAAGATAAATTCAGAGCTGTTTGGCTGCATTTGCCTCGGTCTGCCTTGTCTTAGAGGCACATCATTTTTGCACATCAGTATTAACAATTCAAACACCCTGAAATGCTAATAGCACTAGTAAGCTTTTAATTCCATGGAATTTATTGCTTGCTGTATTTCCATGAATTTATAACGCTTTGATTCTTAAGAGCCCCATTTAATCAGTTTTGCCTGGCACGGAACATAATAAACAACTTGCCGGTGAAAAAGTGCCACTTGGGGGAGGCTGCTAACAAGGAAGTTAAATGCTTCTGCCACTAGCAGTTTCTTCGCTGTATTTTTCATGAGCTGTAATGTACTTTGCTGGCTTCAGAGCGGTGGTTAAACACAGGGACACACTGAGGCCCGCTCCAGCCCTCAGAATCTCCGACTTTGCTGGGCGTCTCTGCAGAAAACACAGAAGAAATCAACGCTTTTAGCTTTATTTTTTCCGCCTCTAGCTTAAATAGCTCCTACTTCTTTTTCATTATCTTTACCTTAATCTCGTAGCGTATGATTTATGGACTGGAATGGTGAGTGGTATCAGTGGGCAAAAACAATCATTAGAGGCTGTTAAGGAACATTTATTGTTTATTTGGCTGCCTGTCTATAAAAGTACACATGATGGTCCTAATAGCAAAATATCAAATTATCAAGTGCTTTAAAGCAGAAAATGTCATTTGTTTCTCAAAACTGCACCAACTTTATATAATTGCCCTTTTAATTATCCCTAGTGGCCCATGAAATTTGCAAAATAGAGCATCAAAGGTTTGATTTACTTACATGTTGCACTTTGGCGGGATTCTTAATGAATATTGTTTAGTACTAACGCTGCGATGAAATCTGTAAATGTTTATAGCAAGGGACTTGGAAGCAGGAGGCGTCTAGTCATAAAAGTGAATCAGCCGGGTTCCTCAGGGTGGAACAATACGGCCATATTCTCAGACCCCACGTTTTGAAAACTCCTTTCTGTAGAGGAATTTTATTTTTAATTTAGGTCTAGGTGAATCACATTAAGTTCAGTTTTGTGGTCTCTTTCTCTCCCTCTCTCTCTCTCTCTCTCTTTTTTTTTTTTCCTGCGATTAAGTGATCTTACCGTTGCTTTGCCAGGGTCTTTGCTGGGTAATGTTTGTTTCCTGGAGCACTTTTGGGGTGAGGTCAGCTTCCTCTTCAGGAATCACAGTCTACAGGTGGACATGCAGAGCTGGATCTCTAAACGCTAGTATTTTGGGGAGGAATCCTGCAGTGGGAGCTGTGGGCTGGTTAGCCTCCCTGGAGCCCACTCTGAGTTGGAGGCATCCGGGACTGTTCTGGGTCACCTTCCCGGAAATGGAAATGTATGTGCCCGGTCATGTGCTGCTGAATGAAACCCAAAAGCCCTTCGATGTCGCCATGAGCTCGGGAGGGGTCTGCACGGATAGGACCGTTGCAGAGCGACTTCTCAGCTCTCTGCGCTTGGGTACCTTTGCAGATTTTTGTCTTCGCCCTGCAGAGATGAAGCACGGGGCTGCATCTCGGGTAATAAGCGTAGCAGCGATACAGCACGGCGATACAGAGACCCTGGGATTTGATTGCAGGCTGGTCCGCTGGGCACAGGAAGCTCTACCAGTTCTCATTGATAGAGATATTAAATAAAGCTGGTGGGAAGGTGGACACCTGTGGAACATCACTCGTTAGGCGTCCGCAGGTTGACAGCACACCAGCGATAGCCGCCCGATGGGTGTGGCCTGCCTCCTCGCATCTTCCTCACCGTTTGATGAGAATGTCACGGGGGACAGAATCAGGAGACTAACAGAAGTTTCCAAGATTGCATCTCCTATTTTCCCTTTATCTACCTGACTTGCCTCTCGGTCGGAAGGGCTGGATGGCGTGACTCCGGAAAGCCCGTGTTGGTTGTTGCCTGGTAACTCGTGCTTCTCACGCTGATGGCGAAAAGATTGCTTCCTCCCAGTATCTCCTGTGGTGTGGAAGGGGAGAAGATCTGTTTTAATCACTCGGCTCATCATTTTGTGAGGGGTGCCTCGTTGCCCTCGCCACCTTCCCACGGTTTTCTGGGGGCTTGCGTGCCCCCTCGGAATCTCTGAAATCCCATCTGTCACTTCTCAGGCACCCCGGGAGACTTCGTTTCATGTCCTTGTGATAACGACCTCATCTGACTTGTACAATTACATTCTGCCTTCTTCACCGAACCGATGGCTATTAAGAAGCCGACATAATTTCAAAATTATTTAATGGCAAGCTTTTTGGAAGCAGTCTGTTGCGTCACACCCTCCCCCCGCCCCCCGCCCCGAAAGAGTCATATTGGCCTGGCGTGACTTCTTGGGTCTTTACCCAGGTATGTCCTCTTACCCCACCTGTTGTCTCTCGCAAATTGTGTCTCAGTTTTTGCTTTCGGCTCCACAGCCTTGTTGTTC
This sequence comes from Enhydra lutris kenyoni, assembly GCF_002288905.1. NCBI lineage: Eukaryota > Metazoa > Chordata > Mammalia > Carnivora > Mustelidae > Enhydra > Enhydra lutris. The sequence continues at coordinate 27,672,057 of NW_019154094.1, read as the reverse complement.
CTTCTCCAACAGCTGTTATTTTCGGGGCTTCCCATCAGCAAAGTGATTTCCTCCTCTCGGGCCTCTCCATTCGCACAGCAGGTCTGGGCTCAGTCCCCTTTTGGTCCTCTTGGGCACGACTCTTCCGTCTTTCCCTGGCCTTGGCTTTGAGAGCATCTAGGCATTGGTCTTGTCCATTAGATACTTCTTTTGGATTCCCGCCTATGTGGACCTACTGTAATTTCTACAAATTTTCCTAATATTGAGTGTCTTTCTCATACATATTTGTGAAAGAAGAAGGATTCCCGGAAGCCGAGAGAGACCCGAGCCACTTCATGATGTCACGGCTCATAATGTTCTGACACATACTATAAACCAAAAACAACTCGAGGAAACTTGTAGTATCTACTCAAAATTTACATTAAATAAACTGCTGTTCCCTCTTCACCCCCCCCCCACACTTTTAGGGCAATATAATGGCAAGACTTTCATGATTTATCCAAAATACTACTTGTGATGTATTTAGGTGATATGATTCATTAACGGAGCTAAAAGTTGAAGTTAGACGAAGGACTACGCACAGTCCTGTCGCTGTATGTCTGTGACTGAAGGTTAAATCTGATTTGGAGAAAGCACCAAAAACCCAAATTTATGATGCTCTGTGGATGTGAGTCATGGCCTCGATGACTTTCTTACCTTCCCTCATGATTGCCACGTTTCCTGGTACCGGAAACACGATTTTCTTCCTTTCTTCCTCCCTTGGAGGCTCTGCACCCATCCTTACCACCCTGAGGAAGAACTGAACCCACCGCGCGGTGGTCTTCGGAACCAGCCTTGTTCCTGCTTTGCGTCTCATGGTCAGTCTTGGTGATCCCCTAGATCATTCCTTCTCCGTAACCTCTTGTACTCTGGAGCCTCGTCTTCAGCTTCGGGTGCTCTCCCCTGTTTCCCGAGCTGTGAAATGAGCTCCTAGCTTTGGATGGCCAGAAGGTGATCTGTACTTTTCTCCCTCTTCCCCCTGTGTGATTCTGATGGGGTTTATCTTCACGTGTTTGTCACTTTGTTCTCAGTTTCCTTCGTACTCGATTAGTTCTCGTGGAGTCGGTCCAGCTGTTTTGGGCTCATGCACACTGTTGTGCGTCGTCACTGTGCCCTTAACAAGCTCACAGGTTACTGGGACCGTAGCCAGCCTGGGAAGCCTGCGTCTGCTCCTCTCCTGCGTTCTGTGTTTTCTCTTCTATGCCTCCTTGAAAGAGAGACAGAGATAGATATTTGTCCGGTTAGCTATTTGCCTAGGTGTCTGATCAGATGGGACTGTTTCTTCCTGGGGCAGAGCCTTCTTGGCTGCAGAGGACTGGACAGGAGGTAATGGTTGAGTAACTCTTAGCCTTGGTAGCTGCCCATCTGGTCAGGGATTTGCCTTAGGGCTTTTTACCAAAAGATTTCTGGAACTCAGAGTCATTCTTGGTTCAGTTCTTGGGTCTTCATTGCTATTAGGAAGACAAAGTGATCCCTTCTCTTTTCTTTCTTATATCCTGTGCTTTGTCTCCCACATGATTTCTCACTGGGGCAACTGTGGCAGGACAGCGCTAACACGGTTCTCAATACATTGGGCTGATGGCATTGCTTTTGGCCAAATTGTGGTGGCGGTGGTTAAACCAAAGAGAAGTAGTCTAGCAACTTCTTGAGAGAGGAAAGGATGTTGGGATTTGTTGTTTTCTTATTTTCTGTTTCCTTGCCCACAACCCCAGGTTCCTGGAGTCAGAGCTAGTACCTCACAGAGAAGAGCCAGTCTTGCCCTGAAGCTTAGAGAGGGAGCTTCTGCCGTGTAAGTGGTAAGGATGGCAGTCTCTAGAATCACATCAGCTGGGTCTTGCCTCCCAGCTCGCCGGCTTGCTTGCTCTGTGATTGTGTGCACACCTCTCTGAGCTTCTCTTTCCTCATATATTGAGTAGGGGAAATTGTTCCCAGTTTTAAAAGGTTGCGCTGAAAATGAAATGCAATAATGAACGTAAGAGCCGTAGAGGAGGGCCTGATGCATCTGGAGCACTCACATGTTATAGGTTCTGCGTACCTTGTCAGGATCTCGTACAGTTGCATGGTTTTCTATGTCCAGCTGAATTACAGCGATATAGCTGAGAAATGGACAGATGTGTGCTTGGAAATCCAGAGTGGAAGGCTCGTGATGAGACTAGTGGGGAGCTCCTTGCCCCTCTAGTACAGCATTCAACAATCCAGTGGGAGAACGGGGGACAGGTGACAAAGCCATTCGAGAATCTAGTGGGATCCCTTCTAAATGGCACTAGTTTCAAATGTGCTGGGACTCAAGGATTGAGCTGATCTCCCTAAAACACCATTCATGGGTTTCCGTCCCTGATGTCAAGATTTTATGGATCTTGCCTTTCTCATCGTCGTTTGTCCAGCTTCTGGAATTAGAGGTTTTATACAGATGCTGTTTGTTGGTGCTTTACCATCGATACTCTGATACTCCGTGGGTCTACGAGTTGATGTGTTTTGGAGAACATCACGTTTGTTTAGCTTTCCTGTCAGAATAGAATGCCCTCTTCTCTCTGGAGATCACCCCAGGGCAGGTCTCCTGGACTGTTTGGCATCCATGATAAGGTGGTAGGCATAGGTGGCTTGATCTTGGGGACACTGGTGCAGAAACTACCTTGAGGATTAAATTACCCAACAGGTATAGATACCCATATGTTCTCCCCTCCCCCTTAAAATGTTCTTCAGATATAGAACTCATAATCACATAGAAGTGTTAAAGTCACCGAAGGAGATGGTTCTAGACAAATAGCTTCCAAAGTCTGGGTTTTCTCTGAGGGAACTCAAGCTGTTGTTCAACCGTTGTGCAGTGGAGCTTTGAAAATGAACCCAGTCTCCACCAAGGAGCAGCTTATGGATGGCTAGCAGCTGGGGGGATGGGCGGGTTTATGGAGAAGCAGGGAACTTTTTCAGAGATGGTCTCTCTCTTGTAGATTAGGTTAGGCTTCCTGACTGTGTGTTCATATGGCATCCCTGTATTTTTTCCCTAGCCCTTAAAATTACAAATGATTTTTTCTGAAGCTAGTCTTCAAGCATATGGCGGTCTACAAAGATGGCAAGTTCTTGAAGGGTCAGGAACATAGTCACTTCTTCAGATCTAGCATATCACAAAGGATCTGGAATGTAGTAGGACTTCATGGACATACGTACTGAACATGGATTGAGTAGGTGGGAGCAAGCATTCTTATTCTTCACTTATTGGGAATTTTCCACGACTGGCTATGTTTCAGTTAGGATTGCATCGGGTACACTGAGAAGAAAACTGATGATAGCGACTTAATCCAGAGGTTGGCAAACTTTCACTGAAAAGAGCTGTACAGTCTCTCGTAAGTACCCAGCTCTGTATGGCAGCATGAGCACAGCCCTAAACAATGCTTAAATCAACAGGCACGGCTGTGTTGCAATGAAACTTTATGCATACAGCCTCCAGGTTTGGCCTGGGGACCATTGTCCGTATCATCTGGCTTAATCAAATGGGGATGCAGGATAATTCTGTTTGATCAAGTCTAGGAGTAGGCCTTCAGCGCTGATGCACCTGGTTGAGGGAATCCTCCAAGAATGAGCTCCTTACTGCTTATCTGCCATCTTTAGCATTTGACTTTCGTTCTCATGGTCACACAATGGCCCCTGTACCTTTAGGTACCAAAAGTGTGTTTCCAGGCTCAGGAACAAGGTGAAAGCACAGGGGAAAAAGAAATTGTTTCTCTTCAGATTTTGCTTCTTCTTAAAACGGAGTGTATCTTCCTGGATTTGCCCTCTTCCTTGAAAAGGAATGCCCTTCCTTGGGGTCTGTCTTACTGGCCAGGACTGTGTTTTACGGATACTTGCAGTGACAAGGGAGCCCCAAATTGCAAGTAATTGAGCACCTTGGCACCCAAATAAAACGGGGACTCTGGTGCTGAGGAAGGAGAGCACCTAGAGAATGTAGAAATAACCTGCAAGGTCTCCTGTGCTGGGAGTTTGAGCCCCCCCTCCCATTTCCCCTCCTCCCCAAGTACTTTGTGTTCATGGTTAGTGATGTATTAAGCATAAGCAGCACTGCTTAAGCAAGTTCAGGTATCAGCTCTTCTACTACAGTCCCAATGACCTTGACCTCCATTTTCTTGACTTACAAAGTGGGGAATAAGAATAGTACCTAATCCGGAGCTGAGAGGCTTAAGTTTGAGAAAGCAGAAGAAGCATCTAGCACCCCGTGCCAGCATGTGGTAAGCCCTCAGGGAGTGGTGTGTGCCATCGTCATTACTAGGGTAAATGTACAGATGATGTTTTTATCCCCTCTTGCTCTTTCCGTCATGGATGTATTTATATATATATTAAAACACACACACAGAAGAAAATGGAGGAGAAATGAATGTAAGCTTCCTAACCACCAAGGACCTGAGGAAGGGTTGGTGGGGGGTTGGGGGTGGTTCTCTGTAGCTCTAGTCCCCGGGGAGGATTGTGAGCTTTTCAGAACAGGCCCCAGTCTAATTGGACAGCAAAGTTTGCAGTAAACAATAGAACAATAAAATCCCAGTTCCCTAGCTATGGTTACACCCTCCCAGCAGCTATTGAAATCCCCAGCTTTCATGGTCTTGCATAGACTAGGTTGTGTTGTTTTATTTTAGGTTTTAAACGTATTTAAATCCCTCTGGGCTGGCATTCCGTGGACAGGAAGTCTGGCTCTGTCAAAGGCTGTGTTCCCTCTGCACTGTGTCCACCGGGGGCGGGGGGCACTCCACGCTTTATCTCCCCGTTCCCTGACCTGCTTTAAGCACTGCAGGTGTGGCCAGAGGCATTGTGAAGAGGACAGGGGCCGGGCCACTGACCCCGAGCGCTCCTTGCGCAGGCGGACAGCCCGGATTCTTCGGGGCGTTTCCCTAGCCCTTCTAGCCACTGTGTGAGAGGCTGTTTCTCCAGGGCTCGGGGCGTGCTTTGCATTTGCTTTACAAGGGCTGGCCAATCTGCGAATGGCCACCCAAAGAATCAGGCCTGTGACTCATTAACAGAGCACCTTTGCAGTGGCTCGGGATTTATTAGGTCACATCAGGAAAGCGAGAACCTCATTGAGAGAAACTTTGGAAGGTTTACTTCTAAAACCAGTCACAATGCTAGAGGAGCCACCCAAGTGTCATTTTTAAAAAGCAAAAGCCAAGCCTCAAATTAGCAGAGCTCCAGCGGAAATCTCTTCTCCAAATCCATTATGCAGGAGATGAGCTGGGTAAATACCGAGGACTCTCCCATTTAGACTCTGACCCTCACTCAGAGAGGGGACTGATTTGTTTCCCACGTTGGTTCCATGCCCACCTTTTCGCGAACCTTTTAATTTAAAAGAGACAGTGATTAATGATGCTTTTGATCCGCTGACTTTTTTTTTTTTTCTTTTAAAGGGCAGCCTCTTTCTTTTCTACATAAATTTGATGTCGGAAGTAAACCATGAGTATAAAAATTATATTGCTTATTTATTTTTGGGTGTGTGAGACATCTCCTAATCCTCTCTCCCCCACCCTCAAACTTTGATACTCATGGTGCAGCCTGGGTTCATATCTCGTTTGAAGTCTCAGCATTTGGGGTCTGGTGTATAGTAGGGATCTGACAAATATTTATTGAGTCAACGAATAGATGAATGATTTAATAAATGGTCCCTGAGAATCAGGACTTATGTAGAGGGCCTTTCCACAAGTATATTTCCAGATAACCCATGTGCCTTCTCATTGAGAAATGATAATAATCTACCCGCTGTGCAGCTGGGCTTTGTTTTGAATTTGGGATGATCCGGATTGAGGTCCTTCACAGTGGAAAGTCTTCTGCCTGGTTCCCCTTGCTGATGGTAGCATTGGTGTCCCTTCCCATGGGCAGGAGCTCAGACCCCCAAAGATAAAGCCATTTTGAAGTCTGTGAGTATTTTTACAGTTATCCTAGATTCCCTCCTAGCAATCCAGCTTTAGCCTCCAGAGCCTGATGACCTGGCTTGTTCTCCTGTGCTGCTTTTATTGTGGAGATGTAGATGTGGGTAACTAAGGGGAAAAAATACCATGTTGATCATAGCATTACATCGGATCTTAGCAAACGTCGGCTGTTACAACACTTGGACCCAGCTTTTTTAGAAAGAAAATTCTTTTTCCCTGGGCTTTCCAGTTCTGCTCAGTTTTACGTTTTCCTGCCTAAGTATGCGGAAGGACAAGAATTGGCCTTTTTCGTGATTGCAGAACTGGAAACTAAAGTTTCAAGGAAATGAAGATTTTAAAAAAATCTTGTGTTTTTATATTGTGTGGAAACCTTACTGATAATTTTTAAAGGGTGGCATTATTTATACAGACTTTTAAATATGGAATACAGTCTAGAACTTAATGTGCTGTAAGGTAGTTACTTTCACGACAGGGCAGCTTTGCAAGGACCTATAATACTGTAAAAGGTATAAATGATAGATTGTGTACTCTTCCACCTTCTTTCTTATCTTGAACTATATTATCAGGGGCTCTTTCTGTTTCACGTTAATGTGCTTGGGAAACTCCTACTTCGCTTAAAAGAACACCCAAAAGAAGGAAATGCGATTGATGGTTTAACAAATTCCAAACTTTATTAGCCGTTTGCACTTAGGAGCAAGGCAGGTGGTGTATGGTGGAAAGCTTCTGGGCCTGAGAGTTGATGTGCCTAAATTCTAATGCAGGTTTTGCCCCTACCTTCCGGTCCCTTCCGTTGTTGAATAAATAGGAAGGTGGGAGCCTGTTGTGCTAGACCCTTCCGTTGTTGAATAAATAGGAAGGTGGGAGCCTGTTGTGCTAGACCCTCATAAGGGCCCTTTTCCACCTCTGGCAGGTCCATGGGTGTATGCAGATGGAAACGATGCCACATGTCAGTGTCTCACAGCTGCCCACATCATTCCTTCTCTATGATGCATTATTGTCCCAAGAGAAAAAGATTTCATTTCAAATTTGGGGCGACCCCGAGAAAATACTCGGTGTCAGGTTCCGACTTAAAAGCGCATTTTTGCTCGTATTTCTGGCGTGGAGATAAAGGCCATCAGCTGGATTTGTCAGTTTTGCTTTTCGAGAAATTTTTTTCATTCTCTGTAACCACCCATGCAGGTCATGGCCAAATCTTGCGTCAAGCTTTTCATTATTTTTGCCTCGCATTGGTACTCTTATACTAGTCACTGTCCTTGGAGTTCCAGTTTTGTTAAGATCATCCAAATTGTGGGTTAAAAATTTGTCTAAGTAAATCAGTTAACATTGCATACAATATTTAAGAATGTACGAGCGCTCGCCAGGCTTCAACCAGAAGTGTAAAGCACAGACGTGTAGAGTCGTGACAAAAATGAACCATCACAGAAATTCTTTGATGAGGGGTGCCTGGGTGGCTCAGTCAGCGAAGTGACTGCCTTCAGGGTGAGGTCATGATCCCGGGGTTCTGGGATTGGTCCCCACATTGATCTCCCTGCTCAGCAGGGAGCCTGCTTCTCCCTCTCCTTCTATCCCTCCCCTTGCTCATGCTCATTCTTGTTCTCTCTCTCAAATAAATAAATAAATAAATAGATAGATAAAATCTTTTTTAAAAAGATTAAAAATTGACAAAACATGGTCAAAAAGGCCCTCTGTTTAAAACAGCAACAACAGCAAAGAGTGTGGTGTGCCGATTTCTTCTCTTCATCCCTCCCCCCTTTCCTTACATATTAGCAAGTGCCCCTCGTTGTTCTTTGCTGCCCTTTCCCCACCTTGTCCTTCACTTCACTACCCAGTGGGCTGGCATCCGGAGCCCCTAGCAGGACTGTCCTTATTACCCCTTTATTGGACATCACTCACAAGCCTGAGTCCACATCCGGAAGCAGTTACCTTGGTGTCTGTTGGTTAATGTATAGTTGCCAGTGACTGACGCCATCTTGAATAGAGACCTTTTATTAATTTGGAGGCATTTTTGTTGCATCTCAACCCTCTCTCTGTCAATTTTTCTGACCTGTTGTTCACCCACACACCCCCTAGTCTCTCTGTAGGAAATTGACAGCTGACTGGGGTCAGCCCCTCTTACCTGATCGCATGGGGCTCACTTTTCTTCCAACCTAAGCATTTGTGAACTCAGTCATTTGGACCCTGAGACTCCGTCTTCACCATCCTTGGTAGACAGAAGAGAAACAATAGGAATAATAGCTGGTGCTATTTATGGAGCATCCAGTAGGTGCTGGGAGGCATTGTGAATCCTTGGTGTAGATCTTCTCTTTTAGTCCTGAAGACTGAAGATGTATTGCTGTTGACTCCATTTTATAGGTAATAAAATTAAGACACAAAGAGGTGTTGGAGTAACCTCTGCAAGGTCCCCCAAGTGTGTTTGGTCTGAAACCTGGCATCTTCTTGTTTCTGATGGAAGGCTTTGAAACACATGCTTAATCCTTCCTGGGGCAGCTCATTCCATTCTCAGGACTGTGGACGTGGTCAGAATCCACTTTGTGGTTAGAATCCTTGATAATTCTGGACACAGAAACATTTCAGCTAAAAAAAACTAGTTCCCTCGGGGCGCCTGGGTGGCTCAGTGGCTTAAAGCCTCTGTCTTCGGCTCCCGTCATGATCCCAGGGTCCTGGGATCGAGCCCCACATCAGGCTCCCTGCTCAGCCGGGAGCCTGCTTCCCCCCCTTCCCCCGACTGCCTCTCTGCCTACTTGTGATCTCTGTCTGTCAAATAAATAAATAAAATCTTTAAAAAAAAAAATTAGTTCGAAAACTTAAAGCCTAATTAGAGCTCTCCCATCTTCTGCAGTCCCCTCCCCATCCTTCCAAGTGCCAAGCTCTATTGATTTCACCTCTAAAGTTTCCCTCCAGCTTTCCGACCTTATCATTGCCTTCCCAACTGGAGAATGAAGACCTGTCCTTAGCATGGCCTTCCAGGCTCTTCCTATGCTAGCCTTATGCTGTCTGCCTTTTGTTCTTCTAGCCCAGCCTTCCACAGAATAACCAGGTGCCTCTTGTGGGACTGGCCCTCCTCTAGGAGTTAAAGGTAGTCACAGGAATGTCGGAGTCCAGCGTGGTGCCTGGCCTTGTGGAGCTGGCATCCTACTGCTTATTCTACTCTTTGTTTTTGCCCTGCCCTTGAACTTGTGCCACTCATGTTATTGCTGCCTTCAACTTTGGATGCCAATGTTCCTCTTTTTTTTTTTTTTTTTTTTTTTTTCCCTCCCTTACCTATTAACATCCTACTCATCCTTCAAGGCTTGGCTCGGATATTACTTGTACGGAGCCTTTCAACTTACCCCAGCCTGTGTGACTCATTCCTTTGTCTGGACTCCCACAAGTTTGTGTTTGTATTTCATTATAACCTTTGTTCAAGTCTGCTCTGTATTTTAGTGTGTCCTTTTCAGATTTGAAAGCCGCACATTCTTGCCTGAAGGTAGGAACCCGAGTAACTTATCTTTGTGTGCCCCCGAGCATGCTAGGTAGATGGTATGCTCTGCGGATGTTTCAAAGCACGGTTATAATGAATCGTATTTTGTTGAGGTCTGCTGTGCATCGGGACTGCTAGATGTTGCCTATTTATTTTCACATTTGACCCTGCCAACTAGTTTATGAGTTACTGATGTGATTACTATCCATTTTACAGATGAGAAAACTGACGTCCAGAAAGATTTTGTAGCGTGCTCAGAGTCAGCTGCTAAAAGGAGGGGCGGGCATTTTCACTCAGGGCTGCCTGACGGTGAAGTCCCTGTGACTGTACCCATGATACCTACGAATACGTCCTAGTGGTTCCTGGACATCCCTGCAGTAAATGCTCCTAAGGCTAGATTTCTTCATTTTTCTATATCCTGCACACTGCTTATCGCTCACCTCTTTTCTGTACCCATTCTATACTTTTTGATTATCTCTAACACTGTGCTGCAAAAAATAGGAAAGAAGATTTCCTGATCTGTAGATTTGGACCCTGGTCTTTAATGGCTTGAATGACTGTTGGCTGGAATATTATGTTGAATTTCAGAGCAGCCATATATAACCTAGGAGCACCGCATCGCATGTGGTGAATTATACTGAGCATGGGTTCAGTGAGCTCCGTCTCCTGTGAGCCAGTGTCAAGCCAGGCTCTTCCCATCAGACTGGCTGATTCTTGGGTTGCAAGCAACAGAGATTATTACCTCTGGCCAACTTAAAAGAATTTGTTGGAGGAATAGCCAGTAGCTTACAGAAGAACGACCAGCACTTTGGGAAAGGAGAGGAAGCAGGACAATTCCAGCATACCAGCAGCTTAAAAGACTGGCCCAGCGCATCACCGTCACTGCTGAAACCAGTGCTCCCTACTCGTTGTTCTGTCCTCACACCAGTCTGCTTAGATGAATCAGACGGGCCCGGTGGGCATCACGTGGCTACTTGATGGCTCTGAGAGGGGCAGGGGACTTTGAGGATTCCCACCCTGCTTGGAACAGTGAGGGAGGGTGGTAATTCCCAAAAAGAAATTGAACTAAGAATGGATTCTGGATAGCCCCCAAAATTCAACAAATACCAGCTGTCCCTGAATCCTGAATTTTACATGAATAGTAGAGTTTATTGAAGTGAGGTGCACAGTTTTTCTCTATAAATAAAGTCCCGTCTACTGTAGCTTTAAATCTCCTTTCTGATGAGGATCTTGTTTCAGTCATCAGTGGTATCAGGAAGCTTTCCAGTTTTGCATCACAGCGAGCTTGGCGAGCCTACCTCTACCTTGTATGGCTTCGTCTAGTGTCTCAGAAGTAATGATGTACCCAGACCTGTAGTCAGCTCACTACTGAGGAACTTCTTCCTCCAGCAAGTCCTAGTAAAACCCAAGCTCTAAAAACCCATCATCAAATAATAAAAGAGAAATAGAGTAAACGCACAATTCATGAGCTTAATATAGAGGAGGAAGACACTTTTTTTTTCCTAATAATCTTTACTTTTATATCCTACTTTATGGGGGTGCTGTTTAATATCATGTTCATTTACTTTAATTACTTCTTGCATGTAGTTTGCAGGCAAGTTTGCCATTTCCCAACATCTAAAAGATGGCTTACTTGAGTTTCGTTTCAGACCCTGTTAGAATTATTATAGAATAAAACCCAGTGTGTATATTTCTCATTTTTCACCTCAAAGGATTATTCATCATAATAGAAGCAGTTTTTCCAGGGAGATTTTATCAGACTTACAAGTCAAATTAGTTGAATGCATTTCTTCTGCTAATAAACAGAGAACCTTTACCCTGGAAGCATCTCCACACTGAATTCCAATAATTCAATGTTTCTTTGCCTCAAGAGATCAATCTATAAACGACCTCGGAATAAAAACATAAATTTGTTAGCCTAAAAGGAGATTGTTAAGATGGGGGAATTTAAGAGGATAAAAGTGAAGGAAGGCCATAAAATCAAAATATAGATATTGAGTATACGTTAGATTTTATTTAAAAAAAGTTTTTAGAGGGATAGGCTTAATTCTCCTGAACCCCAAGCTGAACATCTTGGGGGACACATTTTTATGTGTTCGTAGTTGCATCAATTCGTGTGTCCCACGTGAGGGTCGTGCAGGATGCATAAGGGGCTACTGTATTGGTACCTAAAGAAGGGCTTGGGTTTCTAACTTAGAGGGTCATTGGAGTGGTGGTAGGATTGAGCCAAGCTGCGTGGTGACTGGTTTGATCCCTGCCTCCGTTGTGATTTGCCTCATGGTCTGTGGGTCCAAGGTCAGTTGTGGGAAGATTTTGGCCCTAAAACTGTGACACGCCTTTACATGAATGGAAAGGAGGTGTAGTCTCTTTCAAGTGCATTTACGAGAGGTCGCTGTGATCACTGTTTATTGCTTGACAGCGGTGGGCTCCTTGGTTCGTGGTGCAGATTTGTGCTAAATCCTGCTTGACGTTCAGTTCAAGTCATCCCAACCCTCTCAGGCTGCTCGTGGGTCGATGTAGGCAGGCTGCGCATTTTTGTCTATGTCGTAACTGGGACGTGCTTTCTTTTCTTTGTAAGATAAGGAAGATTTGGCTGTGCAGAAGAGATACGAACGTGGATTTCCCTTTCCTCTGTAGATAGGATCTGCTATAGTGAAAGGTGCCGGTGAGCTGATTGCTTAGGCAGGAGCTCTGGGAATCCAGTGTGTAAATGACAAGAGAGAAATTTTTGAGGGCTAATAGGAAAGCCCCCTTCGGTATGTAGTTGAAATTCACCTTCTCTAATATTTTGCAGAAGACTGAGAATAAAAATGGTTATGATTGATGAAGCATTCAGTGTATATCTAACTGTAAGTCAGACTAGAGGGACTTTTAAATCACCCAAATGAAAGATTGCATTATCATGAACATTAATATGTAACAGTTAAGTGTGTCGTTGCTTATCATAAGTCCTGGCATTTAGAGGGCTCTATGAGGCCAGTCAACCAAAAAGGAAAAACTTTTTAGCAAACGCCTGTCCACGAAACCTCTGTGAATGAGGCCAGCACGGTGGTCATGACTCTTAATAAGTTATTTATTTTTGTGTTCCCAACCCATCTGTGGGTTTTAGCTTGCACCATGAGTGAGATGGGGTGGGGGAGGTCAAAGATGTCCCCTAAGATATTTTTGGAAAGAGAAAGGTAGGGTTGAAACTGGGGGAAGAATTCATTCCTGGTGAGAGGAGGAAGTTAGGGAGGAGGAAAAACAGTGAACAGTAACTTATTAAGGGCATGGAGGTTAGGTTAGTTAAATGTCTAGAAAATTATTTATTTCTTATAGATTTGTTGCCATTTATGTGGTTGACAAATTAGCAACTGTTAGAAAACCAATTCAAGAAGGTAGAAGTTGGATCAGTCTTATCTTTTTTAATCTTTTGAAAAGTAATGTCTTCCTCCAAATTATATAATCAGTACACTTTTATAGCAGAAAATTTGAACTGCTAAGAAACATTTTCAAAATTAAAGTTAACTCTGTCCTCAGCACACAGAGACTTTAGTAAATGAAAGGGGTATCCGTATGTGTATAACATATGAAAATATGTGTTAATTTACATATATTTAATTGCATAGTGTTCTTTTTTATTTACCCTGTTTATCATGGAAGCATGTGGCCATAGACACTTTGTTGATCTTTGAATTTACCTTAGCATCAAATTCAGAACCACTTTAGTGGGGGTAAATTCATTAATATTTTTAAAAAATGCAGTAGGCACATCACATCAGAATTATTTGCGGAGGGAAGAGAAATGGGAAAACCAAGAAATGAGCACCTAGATCGTGCCAAGTACTATGCTAGGTGCTTTACAATAATTTTGCAGTTTATTATCATTCAGTACTGAGGAGGAAGAGGATAGTTAGCAGTTAGTGAACACTTATTGTTACTAGGTGACAACTTTGACATGTATCATTTCATTTGATTTTCACTGCAACCGGAAAGGTTAGATACTTGTTTTATTTCCACATATGGATGGGAAGGCTGAGGCTCAGAGAAGTCAAGCTAGTTACTCAAGGTCACACAGCTAGCAAGTGTAAAGCCAGTCTGGCCGATGATTCTTAATCCTTCCAGTATTTTCAAGCTGTTTTTTCCTAACCTATGAGTCCTTCTTTATCACTTCCCTGAGAACTTATCTATCTGTACCTTTTTTGTTCCTTTGGTGTTAAAACATGGGGGGATCCAGCAGTCTCTTACAGGCCTTGCCGCATCCCATCCAGGTCATGGCGACAGGCAACACTGAAGAGACACCTTTGCCTGCTTGTGATGGTGGTGGATGCTACTGTCAGCTGTTGGGGAGTGTCCACAACTCTTGTAGCTGAGCCGAAGAATCTGTTCTCCAGTCACCACTGCAGTGGCTGCACCCCAGACACAGCTCATATGACTGTGTGTCCTATGCTCTGAGTCCAGGCTTCCACCATTACGTCTTAGAACAAGAAATGTTTATCCCTCGGTTGAAGTTACCTACGTTTTATAGCTGGGGCCATGGGTATAACCATTTCCCTGTGGTGCGACCAGGTTTTGTGTAACAGCTGTTGGCCTACGACATTCTGTTTCACCTCCCTCTGCTTCTGTTTCTTCTTCCTAGAAACTTGGATAAATATTGTCCCTACCCCATAGAGTTGTTGGAAGACTGGATGACGTAGTGTAAGCAAGTCACTTTGGTAAAAGCCTCACACAGAATTGACACACAGTAGGTATAAAGTGGTGGTGTTTTTCTGCAGGGAGCTTCTAAAGACTAAGTGTCATTTTCTTCAGTGATAAGCTCTCAAGTGACAAGGGAACCATCTCAGATACCAGGAGAATTGGCTAATTACACTCTGATTAGTCAAGTTCCCTCAAGGAAGTGATTTCTCTCTAGGATTTAGGATCTATCAGTTACCATGTGTTCACCTGTTAATAACAGAAAACCTCATTAACTGTGGCTGAAAACATAAGGATGTTTATCATTTACTTGCTCAGAAGTCTAAACGTAGGCAGTTTCAAGACTGGTTCAGAAGCTGAGTAGTATCTGACTGTTGGGTTGGCTTCTCTGTGATTCTTTCAGCTTTTTCCTCATGGCTACAAGATGGCTGCTACAGCTCCAGGCATTATCTGCCTACACAGTCTCATTCAAAGGCACCAGGTGGGAGAAGGGGGCAAGGCAGAGAGAGCAAGAGAAAGAAATCTTTGTACGACCTTCCTTCAGTCAAGGAGGGAAAATATCTTATATCCCTTGTCTTTTTTGGCTAGAACTTCATTAAATGTCTGTCCCTAATTGCCAAGAAAGCTGGGTAGGGGACAGTGTCTTTTTCCCCCCCAGCTTGAGGAGTAGGAGGAGGGAATGAAGGAGTTGGGAATGGCTGTTGAAGAGCCATTCAGCACTGTCTACATATGGAGTAACATTTCATTCTCCACCAGCCAAGATCAACTTAAAAATCTAGGTTGTGCCTGGCAAAGGATATTATTATTATTATTATTATTATTTTACTTTTGATACTGTTTAGAATGACCGTGCAGTTTTAGATTCCCACATTACTCCTGAAGCTGAAACTTCTTGGTATCCAGAGAGGATGGGTGAGCCAAACGCTGTGTTTACTTTATTCATCATTAGGTTTTATCCCGTCTCTAGCTCTCTGTATATCACCCAAGAAATACCTTGTAGATGGCTCAGCTTCCTGCCCAAAGCCATAGTTCTGGATGGTTCACACCCTGCACACAGTGCTGGATATGACTACCCTCCCTCACCCTGAAAATGTTCTTTGCTTCTGGATTTGCCCGTTGTGAAGGAAACACCCTGACAGCTGTGATGTATTTATAATGTCATGCGGCTGGCTTTCCAGTCACTTTGTTACATCAATACTAATCTTTCTCCCTACGCTGAAAAATTCATCACACTTTGAGCTACAGGGAAAGGTTCCACCTGAACGTGTGTAGTTTGGAGTTTTCAGGGGAGAGACAGAGTGGAGGGATCCTACTGTGTAAGAAATCTTCCAGAATGCCATTCTTGTTCCAAATGGCTTGAGAGATTCAAACGGGTAGAGGATTCTTCCAGAATCTTCCTCCAGGATAGTTCACGTCCCTGAAGACCTGACATTTATGGGCAACATGTACTAAAGAGAGTACCAAGAATGTTTTCCCAACAGTGAAAAAGATTACCTTGCTACTGGCTTTTTAAAGAAGGCACTTGTTTTTTGTATTTGTTTTTTGAAGATTTTATTTATTTATGACAGAGAGATCACAAGAAGGCAGAGAGACAGGCAGAGGGGGTTGGGGAAGCAGGCTCCCTGCTGAGCAGAGAGCCCGATGCAGGGCTCGATCTCAGGACCCTGAGATCATGACCTGAGCCGAAGGCAGAGGCTTAACCCACTGAGCCACCCAGGTGCCCCCAGGAACTTAGTTTTAATCCACAGGTATACGTCTCTCACCCGAATTAGTCAACTAAATTAGTCTACCATTCTACTCAAAATGGTGATTAGAATTTATACAAAAATTAGATGAAAATCTTTAGAAAAATTAGGAGATTTCATATAAGAATGGCATTTTTAAAAAGTCATGACCAAAACCATTTCCACTGAGAACAAAATAAAAATTTTAATGAATATATAGAATCTCAAACTGGGAACCAGATATCCATCTGCTGAGGATCGGATTCTCATGAATATGGAAAATTTGCCACACTTCTAAAACTGCGCACAGTCCAAGATATAGTAGCCCTTAGATGCGTGTGGCTATTTAAATTCAAATTAATTAAACTTACATAAGTTTAAGAATTTAGTGTACTAGCCAGGTTTCAAGCGCTCAGGACCCTCCAGTAGGGGGGCCTAGATCTGAACCCGGCTGGGAATGGAACACCTGATTCCCGGACATGATAAGGGCCTTCCTCTGCTGCCAAGAATGACGGTTGGTGTGAGCCCTGGTTCCTCACACGACGTCCTGGCTACTGATACAGGCTGGAGTGGAATGTCAGTCCACCCCACCCAAGACATTATGATGTAGATGGTTGGCTCCCCTAGGTTTTCAGGGAGAAGGGACAGTGAGGAAGGAGGAAGGAGAGGAAAAGGGAACCAACAACATAGCCCCCTGGCCCCCTTATTTCTCCCAACTCAGCTACAGTGGTATCACCTGGCCTCCCCAGGTAGCTCTCCAGCTCCTTCCCTGCCTGTAATGAGGACTGCAGGACTTGGGCAAGTCTTTTCTAGACTTAGCCTCAAATTTTATTTTATTTATTTTTTAAATTATTTGTTAAAGGATTTTATTTATTTATTTGACAGACAGAGATCACAAGTAGGCAGAGAGGCAGGCAGAGAGAGAGGAGGAAGTAGGCTCCCCGCTGAGCAGAGAGTCCAGTGCGGGGCTCGATCCCAGGACCCTGGGATCACGACCTGAGCCGAAGGCAGAGGCTTTAACCCACTGAGGCACCCAGGTGCCCCTAAAATCTTATTTTAATGATGAAATGAGAAATACATGTAAAGTGATTAGTATGGTCTCTGGCATATTAAGAATGAAGTCATTGGTAGTGTCTCAATTATTGTTTGTTTGGGTTTTTTTCCCTTTTTTGTTTGTGTTAGGGTTACTACTCCCAAGAAAGCCTGGCTGTATTAATCTGGGGTCCTCTCTTGCCCATGGAGGAAGTCAGGGCCCTGGTTTGCCAATCTAGTTGGGCTGGAGCCAGGGCGAAAAGCCAGGCAGGCTGGCAAGATCTCGCTATCCCACCGCCGCACCACAGTAGAACTTTTATCACAGAATGAAAGAACCGCAACTTCATCCCTTGTCCATGAGTCCGATCAGAAGACACGAGGCTCATTGTGTGAGCCCACCGGCTGTTCACCTGAACTGATGATGCACTGTTGGTCCATCCCTGACCTGAACCACTACCACCAGGGGCCTAGAGAAGAGAGTTTATCAAGTCTGTATTAGACCTCACACTGGATTTATTTTGGATCTCCAGTGTACTTTGCTTTGAGATCATCCTGTGTTCTTTTTGACTGTGGGTCATTCTTCTAGCTCTTTCTTTCCAGGGACAGCAGAGAAGAGAACATGGCTGATGATCAGGTTATATAGCATCTGTGAGGTCTACAGATTTTGACTATTAGCTGTGGGAGTTTGTTGACTTGTGTGTTTTTATTTGCTTTGCTTTCTCATGAGGGCTCACATATATTACAGAGTACACATAAAACACATGTTTAGTTTGACTTCTGGTTTGCACCTCTTGGTTACAAACAAGGCGGCTCCAGTGAGCTGGCTAAGCACATAGGGGAAGTTCACTGGCTTACATAATGGAGCAGACCAGGAGTTGGATGGCCCTCTGTGAGCACCGTTAGGAAACTGTCCTGCTCTTGGGCTCACCTCTGACTTGCTGTGTCCTGGCCTCCTTCAGCCAGTCCTGGCCAGTGGCCTGGCCTCTTTCTTTTTTGTGGGGGCAAGCCCAGTCTATGTTCTCAACGCTCGCAGCACTTTCAAAAGCAGGAGGACAGTCTCTCTCTCTCCCAATTCTGATGTGGGACACATCTGTCCGTCAGCCAATTGGGGCAGCCAGGAGAGGTGACCGCAGTGATCCGTTGGACCTGGTTTATGATGCCACCCTCTGGAGCCAAGAGCCGCCACTCGCCAGTGGGAGATTGGGGAATGGGGCATTTCCCCAAGAAAAATAGGGCCGGTGTTATCAGAGGAAGAGGAGCTTGGATGTTGGGCAGGCGTAAACAACAGATTCCCATCCCCCGTTCTCCTTCGATTTCAGTTGCACTGGTGACCCAGGAAAAAAAAATCTCATGCTTGCTGGTGTCTCCCTCTCGCCTCCAGAACGGCTCACAGGCCTTGGCCCGAGTTTATTTACAACATCAGCACACCTCTCTCTTCTTTCTTGCAGTCATGATACCCTAGTCTTTCCCCCAGAGGTTGGAGTAAATGGCCTTCTCTGAGCCACAATCAATGGCGTTCGGTAAGGTGTGACAGAAGAGGCCATCTGGCACTTGTCCCACTGTCGTTTCTCCCTGTCCAGGGAAGAGGCGCATCTGAGCCATAAGGTCGCAGCTCAGCGAGGGGCTGCTGTCCCTCAGAAGCCTTACCCCCAGACTCCGGTCTAGAGCACAGAAATGCCCCAGGAGTCCAACACCTGGAGGAATTCCCCCTTTCTTTCCCTTTGTGACATTCCCCATCAGAACTGGAGTAATAATTATCATGAAGATGATCTTTGAATACAATTCTAACTTGGAGTGCTCTGTGCAGCACTTTCCCAAATATTGGATAGATTTTTTTTTTTTTTAAGATGCTAGTGCTGAGATCACTGGCCCATTTCAATTTTTATTGAAACAAATAAACCCAATAAAAACATTTATGCTGAGAGCTATAGCACCACATAAAAGAATCACCCTGTATTGAATTTATTGATTTATTTATTTACTCCAACTGGAAAATCGAGTATTGTGTTAATGTATTTTATAAGAATCACACTGCTCGATGAAATGGCTAATTTATTTTAGCGTATACATAAATAGCTAGCAATTTTCCGTGAGACAGGCTAATGAAAATGATGCCATGAAATTGTCTATACTGTGAGGAGTGACGGAGACCAGTTATTACTGGGTGCGCGCTAAGACGCACTGAACTGGCCATCATATCTTTGAACTTTTGAACTGCTACTTGTTTCGTGTGATTTATTGATTTTGCTATCTCTCTGTTTAGCTCAACTTTAGTTTTTGCCCGGCAGTGCAGATAAGTGGCATAGGAGATTTAATTTCATGGGTATTTGGGGTTAAAACCTATCTTTAAGAAGAATGCTAAACATGTTTTAATAAAACATGAGTTGCAGGGGTTTTAGGTTTCTGTGTGATAGGGATCTGATAAGAAGGAAGGCAGTTTAGAGGCCCGCCCAGGGGTTCCAGGCAGGGGAGGCGCTCTTAGTTCCTGAACTGTGGAAGTTTCGCCAGGGTCACGTGTGTTTTATCCGCCACGCCCCCCCCCCCCCCCCCCCCCCCGCCCCGCCCCAGCCCAGCTTCATTTGTAATTGCATGTATCATTTCTTCCCCTACCCATGCCCTTTCGCTTGCGCCACGTGTTTTGCCTCCACGCCTGGTGAGGAGCAGCTTCCTGAGATCCTCACAGGTGACAGTGCTGTGCCTCTCCTCCCCTCCCTGCGCACAGAGGGGGGGCTGGCCACTCCTTACACACCCTCCTGTGGGCAGATCTCTCTGGGGGAAAGTGCTTTCCAGAAGCAGCCCTGGCTCTCACCTAGGAGAATAAGTCACAGAAGCTCGCTCCCCCACGTGGCCCGGGCTGGCTCCCAGCGGTCCTGCTCCCTTCACACCCACTGTCTGGGGTCTTCATCCCAGCTCGATCTTGAGTGGGGATGTTTCCCTTGCTCCTTGGGTAGGAATCTCCTACTGAGTGACAGTGGCCAGAAAGCAGCCTTACTTTTTATTGTTGTCTTTGGACCCACAGAACTTTTCCTAAATATGTAACATTTTGAGAACTCATTCTTGAGATATATATATATATATATATATATATATATATATTTTTTTTTTTTTTTTTTTTTCCCCCCTTTGGTTAGCCGATTTCCAGAGGCTGGCGTGACAACAGTATTTTATGCCTACTTTTTTCTTGGTGGGGGGTGGGGGTTGGAGGAGGTGGGAAAGAGCTTTATCACGTAAAAGTAACCATCCTAGAAATTTCAGGTAATAAATTTTCAGGCGCATGAACGGTTAAGACTCTTCATTCAGTGACACAGTATGTGAATGTGGAATTTTTATGAAGGTGTAACAGTCTCTTTCTTTTAAAATCTGATTTATTTAGAAGGTACTTTTAAATGACCAAGTAATTTTAACCTTCAGGGAGAGATTGAAGTAGGGGGTTGGGGGAAAGAAAGTAGGGGAGAGTTGGATCTTTGCAGGGGCTTGAAAATTCACATCCCCTTTAATGATTAAACTGGCAGGATCTTTATTTGGATGTTAAAAGCTTTTTCTTACATTGCAAACATTCTCAGCAAATTTACAGTCAGATATTTGGAAACAGCTAACACTTAAAAAAAAAAAAGGAGGGGGAGGGCCTGTTTGAACTAGGAAACAAAATTAGTGGGAATGGCTAAAAAGACAGACTGACCCCAACACCATTAGCTTGGAAAAAAAAAATTCCATTTCATTGCAACTATGTTATTGTTTATTTTACCATACACATCCTAATATGGTTACCTCCCTGTCAGAGGCGGCCAAGCCCAGGGGCTGAGAGGCCCCCTCCGGGGAGAAAGCTCCTAACTGCCTCACAGACAATAAGAAACAAACGGTACAACTCCACAAAAGGCTTCCCGGAAAATAAGTGTCAAATAAATCCTACAGAACTCTCGCTTCTGCCACTGAGCTCTGTCTGTGCAAACCTGTTCTTATACCATCGCTGCCCCGGCTGAGCTGCGTTTGTTTGGAAATAAGCCATTGCTTTTTCTTTTTTCTTTTTTCCTTTTAAAAAAAACTCCCCCCCCACCCCCGCCCCGACCTCAGCTGAGGGCTGTGGATTAATTCCTTGAGACATATCTTTGCATACATGTCTCATGAGTTATGTTTCCTGGAGCCTTTTACTAGGAACATTAAGGTAAGAATGTTGATTTAGCCCGGGACCTTTGTCACTCAAACTAATGCTCATCAGTGATATAGACATTGTAAAGAAATATTGCAGAGGTCCTGCATGGTTCCCCTCCGGAATGGAGAGGTGCAGTTGCTTTTAATTGTCATGCATGGATTGGGGGGGGGGGCGGATGCCACCAGGTGTGGGAGAGATGGAGCAGTGGTGTACTCACTGGTGTAAACACTGGTGAAGACACCCCGATCCTGTGGCAGCCACTACAGTTCATTAGCAGGCTTTTCTGTTTCTTCCAATTCTTCTCTGCTTGCAGTATTTCTTTTTCTTTTCTTTTCTTTCTTTTTTCTTTTTCTTTCTTTTTTTTCCTTTTTCTTTCTTTCTTTCTTTTCTTTTTTCTTTTTTTTTTTTTTTGCTGCTGCTGCTGCTTCTTTTTTTTTCTCCAAGTCTCCTGATCTTTTCCAAATCCTCATGGTCTTGAGGCTTGCCTGTTATTATCTGCAACTCCAGAACAAAGGTAGGCTGCTCAACTCTGTGCTTCGGGGGAGGGCCAAGTTATTTTGGGAGGGATGTCTTCCTAATGCATGAGTGGCTGACCTAAAAGGCAGGGTGGGGGGGGTGGGGAGATCATGCCTGGAGCCCAGGGATGAGAGAGCACGCACTGTGGCAGCTTTTATGGAGTGGAGTTTATTTTTATGCAACTTAAAAAGCAGCGGCATCTCTAGTAGAATGGACTCGTTAGCTCCTGCAATTCTACACTTGATGTCTCACTGGTGTGTACATTGCATTACCGAACTGGGGTTCGGACTTTGGGGACACTTGAATTGACAGCAGCAGATAAGGTTTCCTGGTTGGAGTCTATATTCAGTTTATCAACATTAAATAAAGAATCTAGGACTTTTTTTTCTTTTCTTTTTTTTTTTTTTAATTTTAATGTAAAGGTGTGAGTGAGTGGGTGACTGGCGTATGTACTATTCCTTTTTCCTTTGGTCTAATTGCTTTAATTCCCTGGACACCTCCACTTATTTCTCCCTGATTCGGTTCTCTAATTTTGCGTAATCTGGTGCTCTGTGAGAGTCAAGGTGGAGATTTGCTGTTTTTAACTAATTGTGCCTTGCTGGGTGGTGATACAGTACAAAGAGTAAAGCCCACAAGAAATTTCATCTCTACCTGAGAAGGGAACTGGAGTAGAGTAGTGCAGATTCATAATTGAAAATAAGAGTAAATTAAGCCTTAGTGTGGGATATTACAGGCTATTAATCATAATAAATATGTTTGGCAATGTTGAGTTTGCATTCTATAGTTTTCAGTTAAGAAAAAAATCAAAGTCCGTGATTACAAGAGGGAATAGTTCTTTGGCTTGTGACACGCTGGGCTGTACTTGTTCATTAGTTCAAACCGCATTAAAAGTGAGCAGTTTTGTTCCAGAATCAAGTATGTCGTTCCCAAGCAGATTTGAATACATCCCCATCCAAATGTAAGCTCGGGTTCATGCCACACAATGCTTGTTTTTTTCTGAACATCTCAGCTTTTGCCTGGAACTCCAGTGTAAGAATTTTATTTTACGTTATTACGATGCTCGCACATTCCTGTTGGTTTCTTGGCTGCGGATCATCTCTGTGCTGCCCCGTAGCCCCGTCAAGGTGAAGCTCTTTGAAAAATAGAAATCCAGTGTATTTAACCAAAATGAGCTTGAACAGCCTCAAAGTTTGTATCTTAGAAAGCTGCTAATTATGCTTGTCGTAAAACATATCTGAGTGGAAGGTTCTGAGTCCAAACAGAATCGAGTGCTGCTTTAGAAATATAACTGTAGTCTGTGCTTTTAAAGAGGTTTATTTTTACTTTGGGGCCATGGAGGGGGTGATTGGAATTAGTAGCCTTTAATTAGACGGGGAGATATTCAAATTTTACAGGGATTTATGTTAGAACATGGAATGGCGGGTGGCTCTTTCCTCATTATGAATCCTCCCTGCACATAATGAGGTTCATCATTAGTTGATGGAGTGAATTTGCCCTAGCTCTACCTTGAAAGGCACATAATTTACATACTACTTCAGAGCCTAAGCTTTAATGGATTCCTCGATGAATAAAATGAAAAGCTACTTTCTTTAAATTTTTGAACACTGTTTAGATAATACGATTTTAATAAGACATTCAATTTGCTTGTTAAGTATATTTGAAAGTGCTTTTTTTTCTTTTTCTTTTTGGGAAAAATATATTTTGGCTTGCCTTGCTGTATATCACAGTGGATGGTTACCCTCACAGATATAGCAGAGAACATATGGGGTACGTTTGGGAGGAAATGGGGAGAATCTTAGGCAGAGAGCTTTTTTTGCACGTGAGCCTGGAGATTATTGATTTTTATGTGGAAACTCTTCAGACATTAAATGATGATAACAGAAAGGTTTGAAAACACGCTTATTATCCGTGTACGGTTTTGCATCTCTAAAACGTGTGTGCAGGCTGGCTCCAGCCAACATTGACAAAACAGCTACTTGCGCCTCCTGATTTATTTTAAGGGTGGAAGAGCAGAAACTTCCCCCGTGCAGCTGCATGTTTGGGACTGCTGTAGAGGTACGATCTGATTCCAGGAGGGGAGATCGAGTCGGAGGCTGTCGAATATGTTATCAGGTCATCAACTTAGGAGCGTTCTGGTCTACCCCATAAATTCCGCAAGTTCTCTGGCTCCGTCGCTCTTTCCTCTTCTGGTCGGAATGCGGAGAGAATCAGCTTGGAGGCGGCAGGTTCTGAGCACGGATGTCTTTTCAATAAGTATGGAGGTTTAGTAATAGCATGTTACTGAACATGTCCTTTGCTTGCTCGAGACAGGTCACCCCTGCGTTGTTATCGCTGCGGCAAGTGGAAACAGGGTTCTGGTGGTTTGTCACATTCGGGAGCAGGGAAGGTGTCTAAATATAAGTGAAGCCTTGTTTTGATAGAATGCTTTATTACCTGAAAATGATCAGCATATATTAACATTAATAGAATAGTCCATGTCATTCTTTTTTAGGTAATTTACCTCTGCTACAGACCTGTCTGCTTTAAAAAAAAAAAAAATCTTCCTCTCTTCTAAAACATATATTTGTTTAGAGAGTTTTCACTGAAGTGTACATGACAATTACAGCTGTTCATTAACAAAATTGGGTATTTGTTTTAAACTTTAACCAATCACTTTGATATGCTAATTATGGTGTAATTTAATTTGAGCCCTGTAATGATGATGCCGTTATTATGGACATAAATGATGCAGTTAAGCTGAGAGTAATCTCATTTGCATACTGTACATGCCAGTAAATTAAGCCCTTTCTTCGACTGCTTCAGCTTTAATTTTCCACTTCTTTTCACACAGCTCCTTTTCAGCCCCTCTCTTATAAGCCCACTTTGTAATAGTCCTGATGACTGTTTGATGTGAAGAGTTTCTGCACCACAATAATGCACGACAGAAGATGTAACATTTAAAGGATTCATTATCTTGCTGAGTGTTCCTTTAAGAAGGGAGGATTAGAGACAGTGGAGGGGGGACAAAGTGTCCTTTCCATGGGATATGAAGGCCCCCAGTTAAAGTAATTTGAGATGCCAAATGCCTTCCACTCACCCCCAAGTCAGACTTGGGACCTATTATTTATAAATGATCTCCCCACCCCCCCAAACTGTATTGTAGTTGATGGTCACAAATTGTGTTGCATTCAGCAGCAGTGAACTTCATGTGATCCCTTATTGTAATTACCCCATGCTAGTTGGAGGCAAAAGTTTAATTTAGCCCACATAATACAATTCTTCAAATCTGGGCTTTTATAGATGAATTATAATTTTAAACAATTCCAAGATAGACTGACTGCCATTTTCAAAAGGGTGTTCTTTTCCCTCTCCTCTGCCTGGATTGTCAAATAAACACGAGTTTTATTCAGTTGTGTGGCAGAGATGTCCTTGGAATGTAAGACCCTGCCTTGTGCCCTCCCGGAGCCAGGAGAACCGCTGGGTGGCTTGCCGTGGCCAGCCGTGGCCGGTAAACTGTCATTCCTCGTGAAAAAAAGAACGCAGAGGCAGAAGGAAGCTCTTCTACTCCGGAGCGGGTTCTCCCTGTGGCTCCTGCTGAAGCCAGTGGGAGTTGAGTGGGAGTAACTGAGGACCGAATTTAGCTCTGTGTTTTTAAAAGGGTCATGGGCCTAAAAATAGTTCAAGCTTCTTAACTCTCCTGCAGGCTACTTCCTCGGCAAATGGGAGCGTATGAAAGCAGAGTAATTGGCTGTGTCCATCCTCCTTTCTTGGAGCTAAAAGCCTTGCCCTTCCTTTGTAAGTGTTCCCCAGTTTGATGCTCTTGACCCAAACTTTTGCCAGCTGATTTCCATCCCTTCCTCTCAGCAATTCGGTCAGGAGGCTGCCTTTCTAACCTCGTGGCACGCAGGGATTTCCTGCTATTGCCGGGAGGGATGAAGTACACACGGGCTTACTCAGCCTGGTTGCAATGATGACTGGAATGGGGAGTTTTTGCCTAACTATGGAAAATTTTTTTTTAGTTAAAAAATTTTTTTTAAAATAGGCTCCACGCCCAGCGTGGGGCTTGAACTTGCAACCCTGAGATTAAGAGTCTCATGTCTCACTGACTGAGCCAGCCAGACGCCCCCTGATTTTGGAAACCTTAATGCAGGTGAACATGTCCTCTCCCAGCTGTTTTTGAATTAAGCAAACGCCACCACACTCTTCACGTAATGCCAGGCTGTTCAGCAGTTGGAACTTACCAAAAAGTGTACAACTTAAAGGGCTTTTGTTTTCTGTGTGTATCGTTTCAGAAGTACGTAGAATGCAGAGACATGCAGAAAAGCTTGTAACTATCTTTGCCCGTGGCCATGATGTTGCATCCAGTATTATGTTTTTCAAAAACGTGGAAGTGTTGCGTTTTCGAGATCATTGAGGGAGACAGAGGAAAGAAATAATTTTATGTAATAGTATAGAATATATATATTTTTTTATTCAATCATTTAGGCGAGACTTTCTCAGTTCAGAACAAGCCATTAATTGAGCAGGTATTTCCACGGCGACATCTCCTCCTCCTGGGGAGGTGAACAAACAAACGCATGAAATGCCACCAGATGAATATTGATTTCAGGTCCTGACACTTGGAATCACACCTTGCACGTAATAGGTGTTCAAGAAATAATTCCTGGTTGAAATCATCGTACTTACTCCTGTGGGCTTGTAGGCATCCAGTAAGAAAATGGCGGGGAGGCGCCTGGCTGACTCAGTTGGTGGAGCACATGACTCTTGATCTCCGGGCTGTGAGTTCGAGCCTCACTTGGGGTTGTAAGGATTACTTGAATATAAAAATTAAAAAAAAAAAAGAAAAAGAAAATGCAGAAGGAGGGGCACCTGGGTGGCTCAGTGGGTTAAAGCCTCTGCCTTCGGCTCAGGTCATGATCCCAGGGTCCTGGGGTCGAGCCCCACATGGGGCTCTCTGCTCTGCGGGGAGCCTGCTTCCCCCTCTCTCTCTGCCTGCCTCTCTGCCTACTTGTGATCTCTGTCTGTCAAATAAATAAAATCTTTAAAAAAAAAAAAGCACAGAAGGAAACCTTTCTCAAGTGTAAGGCCTTTAAATATGCATGACGGTATTTGGATCCTAGATCCTGTCAATCCATTCCTCCTCTGGCCCCTCCCTTGTGCGGGAGCCACTGTCAAGTCTTTGCAGGTAGACAGGAGCGACCCTCGAGGGAAGCCCTGCAGCCCCGATTATCGGCGAATGCCTGTAGTAATAACTGGGCGTTCGTGAGCAATAGCCATGTACTAAGTGAATGTTCTAGGTGGTGCCGCTGAGCCCTCCCAGGAAGCGGGCAAGGTGGGCATCGCTCTTGGCATCCATTTACCATGACATCTGTCACGCACTTGCAGCTCTAGGTCACACAGGTGTTGTGTTGCAACCAAGACTTGGACTCCTTCAGGAAAGCTCCACAGTCTTCACTCCTGAACATTACATGGCAATCCCGCTTATCACCGGAGAGAGAGAGGCAAACACACACTCTGTAGTACCACGTAATGTGTGTAACTACATAGAGAGATGATATGTACGTATTTACTTAACATATTCCTATACCTGCATCTTGCATGTATTTTTTTTTAAATTTTATTTATTTGAGAGAGACCGTGAGAGAGAATATGAGAAGGTAAAAATTCAGAGGGAGAAGCAGACTCCCCTTGGAGCTGGGAGCCCCATGCGGGACTCAATGCCGGAACCCCAGGATCATGACCTGAGCCGAAGGCAGCCGCTCAGCTGAGCCACCCAGGCATCCTTGCGTGGGTGTTGTATGTAACATTCATTGAAGAACAGCCACAGAACCCTTGACATCTTTTGCTGCTGTAGCCGGTAGAGGCCTGGCAGGGTAACAGTGACTCATCCCTGCTTACCGATGAGGAAACTGGCGTCCACACAGATTGAATAACTTACTGAGCCTGGTAGAAAGTGACCGAACGGGGCTTCAAACCCAAGCCTGTCTGTCCAAAAGCACTTGCTCAGTTGAATCACCACTCCGTGCTCCTTCCCACTCCTAACCTATCAGTCGCTTGAGAACGTTTCGTGCTTCTCGGATACTTATTTTTTTGAGTACCTGTGGTATTTAAGGGCTTTCATGTTTATCTTATGTTTTGCGGATTTCTGCTTTAAATGTGTGCTCTAAATAACTGAGACATCTAATTTCCCAGTCTTCCGTGTGATGTAAATTCCTGGCGGAAAGCCACCTTCCCTTCATCACCCCCCAGCCCCCAAACTAGACTGTTGATAAATTCTTTTTTTTTTTTTTTTCTTGGGTGGAGGAAAAGGCTGTGCACCCTCCTTCCCTTTGACTGAAGTCTGTTTTACTTTTATCTTGACAGGTGACAGAATGAGTTTCAGCTGTAGGATTTACAGATGTAGGGATCTGTAGATGTTTCCGCGTACCCCCATGGCCATGCGCAGACTCGAGGCTTGCATTGTTACACAGGGCGCAGGCTCCATGGAGAGAGAGAAGTGGGAATGTCTCAAGGAAACTCTAGCTTCCTTTCCAGCCCTGTCCTTCTCCTCTCTCAGCAGTCCCAATCCAGGCGTGTGAGGTGACGGCTGTGTGGATGCTCTCCCTTCCCCTTATATTTAGAAACTCTTCCAGCCCAGAATCTTGGCATGGGAGCCAACAGCCAGATGTGGCTACTGAGCTCTCGAAGGATGGCTGGCCTGAACCGACGATGTGTATGCCATTTTTACGAAATACACGCTTAGTATGTATGTATGAGCTCAGTGACTTAGTGAAAAAGAAGAATGTAAAATATCTTGTTAATAACTTTGTTGATTACATGTTGAAGTTGAAATATTTGAGGTATATTAAGTTAGATGAAATATATTTGCAGGGTGCCCGGGTTTCTCAGTCGGTTAAGTTTCTGACTTTGGCTCACATCATGCTCTCAGGGTCCTGGGGTCGAGCCCTGTGTCAGGCTCTGCATGCAGCTGGGAGTCTGCTTGTCCCTCTCCCTCCCCCTGCTCCTCCTAAGTAAATAGGGAGTAAGAGCCTGTGGCCCCAGGCTCTCTCTCTCTCTCTCTCCTAAGTAAATAAATAAGATCTTAAAAATAAAGGTAATTTCCCCTGGTTTTTCTTCTGCTTTTAAAAATGTGGCTAGTTGATAGTTTTAAATTACGCTGTGTCTTTTGTTTATGGCCCTCAGTATATTTCCGTGAGACAATACAGCCCTAGAATGGACATCCTACCTCTCCGCCCATGATTGGTGGACTAGGGGGAGTGGCCCAAAGCTTTATCCCCCGGATGGATAGAGAGCTGCAGTGTGCGTGTTCCACGGAGGACCTGGCCTGAGGTGGAGGCTTGGGAAGTATTTGGGGATGCAGCCTCAGACAACACATATTTCTACAAGGACGACACTAAGGAAGTAATCCCCTTGGTTGTTTCCACACCTTGTCCCTCCTGACCAGGTTGGGGATCTAGCACTTATCCCACTGTTTTGAAGAGCTTGGACTTGTGAAGTGTTTCCATACCCAGCCAGCATCCTTGATGCCAGTAATTCTTGGCTCATCTCCTATAATGTTTCCATTAGCATAGGTCATCAGAGAGGAGACAGTGTTGCCAGGGGATTCGCTCTGTTGGACTCTGATTGCCTGCAAGAATTGGTACCTGGGGTCCTGGGGCCACAGGCTCTTACTGGGGCTTTTCTGTTAGGTAAATAGATGCATTTGCCTCTTTGAGACTTTCCTGATACATATGCTTTACCTAGTAGAGTTGTACCCTACCTTGTTGTTGTTTTTAAAGTTTCATTTATTTATTTATTTATTTATTTTTAATAATCTTTGCATGTGATGTGGGGCTCAAATTCACCACCCTGCGCTCAAGAGTCACACCCTCTTCCATCTGAGCCGGCCAGACGCCCCGTTTTTCTTTCTTTCTTTCTTTCCTTTTTTTTTTTTTTTTTTTAAAGACAGAGACAACATTATTTGAATGTACATTATTCAACCAATACTAGGTATCTGTCTCATTAGGTACAGTGGACTCCCTGCCTTTCAGAAAACTCGTTAACTATCTGGACAAGTAAGGAATATCACACATAGCTTCAACCCAAGACGTGAAAATTCAGTTTTGCTGGATTGGAGCTGTTGTTTGCCTTATAAGAAGATTCTTTGATTTTTCAAGAGAAGTCACCATCAGTATCCGTTAACAATTCGCAAATCCCTCACATTCTATTATTGTACAGATGATTTAGGGGAAACATTTTAATTGTAAATTGTCAATAACCCCAATCACGTGGAAAGCTGTGTTACAGACCTACATGTTGTTTTGTTTTGTTTTGTTTTTTCCCCCTAAGCATCTATGTCAGTCCTTAGAAACCCAGGGAAGTTTCATACGCAGTCTTTTCTAAGATTTTTTTTCCCCCATCAGACTAGATGGAAGCCTTCACTGGAATGAACACATGGAAATTACAGCTGTCACCTCATCCATTAAAAGCAAGCATTCAAGTGGGATATTATCCCACTTTACTTTTTGGTCCTTAAGAAGTCAAGGGACAGGGTATTAGATGTGAGATGGCCATAGGAATCCTGGGTCCTGGCAAAGATCAGTACCCAGCACGAAATGTGCCCACTTACTTGTTAAGTGCTGAAACTGCTCACCCCTCCCTCTGCCCTAGTCTGCCTTGAAGCTGCGGCTTCATTAGTATCAATTGGTTTGCAGGGTGTTTATATCTCCGGGCCACTGGCTCCTGGCTATGATTATTGCTTGAAATTTTCCATACACTGCTTCCATTTTCAATCATCTTACCCCTAGTTGGCCTATCGTCGACTCTTTGAACTTCACAGGAGAATCGTGTTAATGGTAGCTTTTGTCCTATGCGTAACTGGGGAAGAAAATGCCTTCCACTCATCTGCATGAAAGCTCAGAGAGGAGAGCCTCCACCCCTGCACCACCCTTGCCCACCAGCAAATCATCTCTGAACAGAAGAGAACAGCTGTTCCTGGGCATGTCCTTGGAGCTGCAAAACTTTCTTACAAGGCAGGGCGACTGGCAGCTCTAAGGTTTTAAAGAGCAACCCCGCTCCCCCCCACCCCTGCAGCCCCCCTCTCGCAGCACTTTTGCTGTCAGTTCTTCTACAAGGACGGTTTTTGGAAGGGCAGCCTGTGGTGTTCCTGGGCTGTCTGTTTTATCAGGTGGTCTCAGATATAGGAGGTGAACTCTGCTGGATTAATTTGGAGCTGGGATGGAATGAATGGTTAGTTTTCTTTAACTATGTATTGTTTTGAGGTGTTTGTCCCTAATTGCCATTAGGGAAATAGTCTGGCTGTCCAAAAATATTTGTTAGTTTATTGGTTTAATGTTCAGGGTTTTTTTTTTTGTTTTGTTTTGTTTTCTTTTTTTGTCCTTCGCCTGTCATGCATGTGAAAGGTATCTCAATTTCTTGTAACTGGAGGCATGCCCTTCTGTCTCCAGCTCTCCAAACTGACATGCAGGAAACAGTAGTTGAGAGCATTGTAAGCATTGCATACAAATGTGCTTGTAGCTCCTAAGGTCAGTAATGGTTAGGGATGAGCAAAGGCCAGCAGCAGCTCCAACACCCAAGTTAGTGACCTCAGTCACATGGAATGTTGAGAATACCAACCCTGGAAAAAAAAGAGCAAAAATTCTCTGTCCTGGAATGAGGTTTGAGTTGAGCTAAAAGCACCTTGGGTATAGCAAGGCCTCAAGTTTGGTTTCTGATCTCTCTTTCATGTGTTCTAGAATGTTTCGTAGCTGCTTTCCTTGTTGTATTCCGAAGATGGGCCCACACTCATCCTCTCTGCCCTTCCCGGCGTCGGCAGGAACCAGTTAGGGAGGACAGGCTGCAGAGCTACACCACATGCTGTAATCTCCATTTTGGTTTTGGGAGGCTGTGCATGTCTGCACCCCTGGTCCCTCTCCTTCAGAGCCCCATTAGAGGTCCCTGCCCTTTTCTTTAATGCTAATTCAAAACCATTTTTCTCTTTGGAATTCTATTTTTTATTTTCATTTTTTCAGATCTGTTGACATGCACACGCTTCCGGCTTTAGAGAAAGCCTATGTATTTATTTTAGCTTTTATTTACTACCTCAGAGATGCCATGGAACATCGGTTGAGGGTTCCTACAACGCAGTAGCTAGCAGGTGGCTGGAATAACGTCCTCATTCCTTATGTCAGTGCCCATAGCAGACATTGCTAATCGATCACCGAGTTGTTTCTCAGTGAGCCTGCCTGTGGCCTGTGAATCTCTCTTTTCGACAGTGCCAACTTCTTGCTAATCAATAGTGCTTGGCATGCAGTCTATTTGCGCTCCCTGCTGTAGCTGTGAAGATTTACTCATATGTGAATTCAGCTAACTGAATGCTATTAGTGAATGGTGGCACATCTTTTATCTTAATTACTTTCAAATTCCCCTTATATTATCTCAGTGTCCTAAGCGCCCCAGCCTCTTCAGAGTTAATCTTTTGGTCGCATGAACTTTTTCAGATGTGACCTAGGATAGACTAGACAGCCTCCCCAAAATTCCTGCCAGGGTGATGATCCTGAAACAGACCAAGCACCGATTCCCCTTTGAGCTGTACGACTCTCCCTCACATACAGAATTCTTTCCACATGCAACTGAAGACTCACCCAGAAAATGGATGTGGCCTTCATATGGGAGATAACACTGAGATATGAACTCTTTGCCTTTTGGCAAATCGCCTATTACTCTCATTCTGAATTTCCAGGATTCTAGGTGCTGACACCCCACATTCTCTGACCTCTCCCTAGACCACAGTCTAGTTAGAATCCATCAAAGTTATTTATGTGCTGCAATGAAAAAAAAAAAAAAAAGAGAGAGACTTTTCCTGCTCACTATTGTTTGTCATTATTTCACCTGTTGAACTTCTTCCTGAGGTTTTTTTTTTTCTTTCTCTTTTTCTCCTTATAGTTTATCTTATTTACTGCTTTTTTAGAGTGAGTGATCGGGGGCAAAGCAGGGGGATGGGGCAGAAGGAGACGGGGAGAGAGAGAGAATTTTAAGCTGGCTCCATGTTCAGCGTGGAGCCTGTCACGGGGTTCATTCCCAAACCTGAGATCAAACCTGAGCCAAAACCAAGAGGCGGATGCTTAACTGACTGAGACACCCAGGTGTCCCTCAATAACATATTCTAAAAACTTTCCCTGGTAAATAGTGCTTATCAGCCATCATTTTTTTTTTCCCCTAATGCACTAGGAGAAATTCGAAGTGTCCAGAATTTATACTTCCTTTGGCGTAACCGTTAGGTCCCTGATTTGGTGTTCTCTGTGGTCAGCCCCCCTACCCAACCTGCCCCCAGCGCACTCCCTTTGGATGTTGGTAATAAATTAAATCTCTTTTCAAAAGTTAGAAAGCTCTCCTAGTTTTTCTTATAATATAGCTGTAGGCAGGTTGGTTCTTTTTTCCGTAAGTATTTCTAGTATCAGATGTCTTGCCTTTGGATTTGCCGTATTTATAATGTGAAAAAGAGAATTAGTTCATTTTGTTTCTCTTGAACATAAAAAAAGAAGGAAGTGTCTTTGCAGGTGTTATTGTGCCTAAAACATCACTGTGCTTATGTTTCATTATTTGTTTTAACTTTACAGCCTACATCTGCATTTTTCCCGGTCAGAATGAGTAACATTGATAGATGGTTCATTTAGGTGAAGGAGCTATTTTAAACCAAATTGTCCCCATTGAAAGAAAAGGGGGACTTTGCCGTCAGCTGCAGAAATGCGGTTTTTCACCAGAATGATTGGTTACTGAACGAAAGTGCATTTTGAAAACTCCCTTTTTTTCTTGTGTGATTAAAGAGGACAGCAGAGAACGAGTATCTGGGTAGTCAAAGTGTTCTGGAATCTTTTCACTCACTCTGGCAAGCCTGCCATCCTTGTAGGTGTATCTCAAATGGAACAGAATGTGTGAAAGCCATTTAAATGATTATTTGATAATTTAATAAAGGAAAATGCTTCAAGCCACCACATCCCTCCTACGGTTGATAAGTGATGCCACCTACTGCGAAAATATTTTACAAAACACTTTCGTTTGGAATCAGTATCAAATAATGATTTTAAAATAAAACATGTGTAGAGTTTTCTCTTGGCTCTTCCCAGTTTCGGGAGCAGACTGTCAGCTGCCCACCCTTGAGTGGATGTACCAACCTCTTTTTTCCTCCCACAGAGTTGCTTCTCTACCCACGGGTTTGGCTTAGCAGGTTTCATATACTGGTATTCAGCCCTGGAATGACTCTTAATATATTTGCATTTAATTTTTTTTCCTTTGGATGATAGTTGCGCCTAGCATTTAAAAATATTATCTGCTCGCTGTCCTAGGTAAAGGGGGCACGTATTTCTTTTCTGTCGTTTCTTTGTTTGAAGGGGGAGGATTTTAAAGAGGTGAACCATTCGTGTGTACTAGACGCACACTGTGACTTCTGAGGGCAGTTTGGTGTGCCCAAGGCATTCTGCTGTGCAGATAGGAGTTTCTTGGTACTAGAACAAGTCAGAGGCACTGCCCGCCCTTATAATTTCCCTGGCCAGTTTGGTGCATTTGCTCTCCAAGAAACTGACTTAAAGAGCAACGAAAATGGTCCACTTAAAGGCTGCACAGTGTACTTGGCGTCTCTGAACCCTCAGCATCCACGGGGCGATGTTCTCATCAGGCTCCAAGCTTTGCGAAGAGGTCGTGTTTTGTCCTTTTCTTCCTTTCTGCCCCCCACTACCCCTGCCCCCCGCCCCGCGCCCCTCCCCAGCGATGTCTGCTGTGGCTCCTGCTCTCTTCTCCGCAGCCCTCCTGTCTGGAGCACCTTGTGCAGCTCCAGGCGGCCTGAGGAGCTCTAATTGTGAGCAGCAAGTTTGCAGGGAGCCCTGAAGCTTGCAGCCATTGCCGTCTGAGCTCGACACAAGTGGCACAATTATTCAGAAGCCCTTGATGAAGCAGCAACTCTTAAGGATGCTCGAGTGGTTGTGGAGCATTCCAGAACTGAAAGGAACCGGCTGCCGGGTCGATGCCCAGTCCATCTTGTTGTTACTGTTTCTTATGTCCTGGCTAGCTTAATGACATGGTATGGAGAACCCAAGGCAGCGGATCCAACTTTTTTTTTTTTTTTTTTAAATTTCCAAACTCTCTTGGTGACATTGACTAGAAAACACGGGAAAGAAAGAAAGAGACATGGCTGATTTGCATATTGTACAAGGATATCGTGGAGCTCAGACGATGAAATCTGAATAAATACGTGGATTTTGAGAACCTCTTTTTTTTTTTTTTTCCCTGACAGTATTCAGCATTAAGTATACACTTAAGCAGTAATGACTCTGAAGCTATGCTTTGCATTCATGAACACACACCGTAGGGTGACGCTTCAAGCTCTAGGTGAAGCCAAGATTTTCTGAATTATGTTTCATTGGGGAATTTTTACCTTTTTTTTTTTTCCTGTTTATGACAGTCATTTCATCTGGATTTATAATGAGGTCAGGAACAGGTGAATGTAAAATAATACTAGTAAGTGGAGGGACTTCTGTGTTAATGATTAGGCTATTTTTTAAATTAAAAAAAGTTTTGGTATTTGAAACACGCTCTGTACTTTAAGCACACTTAGCAGTAATTAATCAGAATGAAAGATTTTAGCACTCCCTGATTATGTACAAATGATCATGGTTACCTGTCTACAAGAAGTCACAGAAACTGACATAATGGCTAAAACTGGGGTAATAACGGTTGCCTGCTTGTTTTTTTTCCCATTATGCCAGTAAATAGAAAGAATTAGCACTTGTGTCCTATGGGGGTATGCTTAACTCCTTTCCCCAAAAGGCCAACTTTTCCCTTTTATAAAATACAGGTCTGCATATTAAACCAATAACCTTTAAAAAATGAGACATCAGGAAAAAAAAAAAAAACCCAAGAAGAAAACCCACAGTAAAAGCATTTTATTAGGGAACTCTTACAGCC
The DNA here is from genome assembly GCF_002288905.1 of Enhydra lutris kenyoni. NCBI lineage: Eukaryota > Metazoa > Chordata > Mammalia > Carnivora > Mustelidae > Enhydra > Enhydra lutris. Next base: position 27,636,663 of record NW_019154094.1, on the reverse strand, counting down.
CATTTTAAACATCTTTTGTGTTTCCACATATCAAGCTACTTTATGGACTTTTGCTGTGGCATTGCCCTTCAACGAGAAAGCTTTTTCCATTTTGTACCATAAAGAATATTATTTTTCTGCCAGCCAATTTTCTCTGTTAGTCACTAATTGGCTACATAAATCTCGGGTGTTGAGAATGAGGAATGTTTCAGTGTCATAGAGTGTAATCTTCACCCTTATTTACCAATTCATTAAGATTCATTGATGCAGGATCGGTGAGAGGAAATGACAACATAAATCAGACCTCCAACATAATGACCCTAATCAGTTGGGAATTGCTGGAAATGTCATGATGAACTATGTCCTTGTGTTCGTGCCACTGTACATTGTCATTGCGCTGCTTTATGAGTGGGACGCATCTTCCTGACACTGACTGTATTTAACGAAAAAAGAGTTGTTAAAAACCTGATTCCATTAAAGCCATGAGATCCATACAAGGTCCTGTGGTATTTAGCCTTGCGCCCTTTACCTTCATTGTAACTGCTTAATGGAGCCGCAGTTTAATGCACATGTAGAGTACACCTGAGTAAAAACTCCCCAGGAAAAAAAAAGAAAAAAAGCAAGTTGATTTATAGCTTGTCATGTCTTTCTTTAACCCAATAATTTCGGCGTGTATGGAGAATTGGAAACAGTAAGTTCTCCACTTAGGTACTAAATCTCTTGTCACTAAGCTGAGGAAGCATCCCACTGACCTAGAACTCCCTAAATATCGTCTCCTTCAGTGACGTGTGGGATGAAAACCTCCATCTCCACGGGTTTGCTGATGGTAACTGCTGGTCATTCCTAGAATAATGTGTCAATTCAAAATTAGCGATAGAATTTGACAGGGGCTCCTGTAAAGAGGTTTCTGGATCCCCTCCCACCCCCGAAGGTATTGATTTTATTCTACCACATTCTTGGAATTGGTTACTGGAAGACTGGGGGTGGGGGGGCGCTGGTTATGTGGCTCATGCGCATTTTTCGATTTAATACAGGTTATTCATTTAGCTGTAATGAATTAACCGGGCGACTGTGGGACCAGCCCGGCAGGCAATCGTCCTTCCCTTTTACTCACCGCTTATTAAAATCTTGCCAGTGAGCAGCAAGTAAACACCTTTCAGGATGTGAAGATTGAAAATTGTCGCTTTATACTCCTTTAGTTATTTTTTTTTTTAACATCGAGCATGAGGGTAACCATTTTTTTTTATCTTAAAAAGGATCTTTAATCTATGGTATAAGGCTGAGAAAGACCTATAAGAGAACAAGACAAGTTTACCTAATCTTGACAGCCCTGGGTGTAATCTCACTCTGCTCGTGACAAGTCAGACTCTAAGATTTATAACTCCTTAATCAAATGTCTAGAAGTCTCAGGAAATGTTATCATAGGACTTCCTTTCACATGACTTACTGAGAACTCAATAGACCGTTAGATAAGCTTTAGACTAAGCTGGACCTTAGAATAATTCAAATTGACTAACAGTTCTGTTGGTTTTTTGTTTTGGGGGGTTTTGTGGTATTTTGTTTGTTTGTTTTTTTGTTTTTTGTTTTGTTTTTTTGTGTTTTTTGTTTTTGTTTTTGGTTGGGGGTGGAATGTACGTCTTCAGTCTCTTTCAGCAGGGGTGTGCGTACAGTCTTGGCGCCTCGGGGCGGGGGGGCACTCCATGGCTCCCAGGAGAAACACACGGTCCGATTTTGAGCTCTATGGGCTCTAGGTAACCATGCTTCACGTCCTGAGTTTTAGATCTGCCTGGTGAGCCCTGAGGAGCCACCGACATGGTAAAAAGCTGCCCGCTGCTGGGGCGGTGACCCTGATGTGCTCCTTGGGCAGGCCGGCAGCCTCCAAAGAGGATCTGGGTCCTGGCTCAGCTGTGAGGAGGGGACCGCGATGGGTCCTGAGCCACCCGTGCGTCAGGGGAAGGCTGAGTAAGAGCGTGAGAACCACGGCAGCGCGGGAACCACACCGGCCTTCTCATGTGGTCCGGGGGGCCCCAGCACCACCAATACCACGAAGACCAGAATGACTCTCCCCACCCACAGCCAAACCAGAAACGTCCTGCTCGCCCTGCTCTGTCATCAGAGGGGACTGTCAGCTGCTGTCTGACATCCTGCATGCTTTGGCTCCTACCCCAGTCTGACCAGCGCAACTGTGCCCAGGCCCTCTTTCTGGCTGGTGACAGCTCACTGTGGTGCACACGCCCAGAGACTGCGTGGCCCAGGTGGTGAGAGGCAGAGAGGGAGGGGAGACAGAGGTGGACAGAATGATGAAGGGGGAGGGGGAGGGGGACAGAGGGAGGGAGGCACTGACTCACTGTGAGAAGAGCAGGAGAGAGAGAAGGGGAAAGATGCGTGGAGGGAAGGAGGAAGAGAGAGGAAACCCCAGGAAAGGAAACGGGAACCCCAGGGCAGACCCCGACCTCACCCACGCCGGGCCGAGGCCCCTGCCCCGGAACTAGTAGTTCTAACGATGGCCTCAGCTAGAGCGGGGCTCTGAGGCTGGCAGGAATCTAGCCGGGGCCTGCAGAGCGAAGCCAGAAGTGGAAGGGCGCTCTCTGATGTCAGCATTATCCATCAGACTCAGAGCAGGAATCCGTACTTTGAAGAACCCAGCCTCACCTACAGAAAAGATCCCCGAGATTGTTACCCATTCAGACCTTGCGAGACAAAGGGAGACACCCAGGTTTCTAACCAGAGGGACTTTGGTTAGCTCCAGTAAATGGGAAGATTAAAATCAGTGTAATTTAAACTCTGTCTCCCCAGAGGAGTCCAGCATCACAGGCTGCCCATGACCTTGATGCGTCAAGTCGAGTTACCTATAGAAAGAGGGCCATCGACAAAAGTTGTGTCTCTACCCCCACCCCCTCTCCGGCTGGTTTTTGAAAACTTAGAACCACTAGGTTCCATCTGTGAAACCATCCTGTGTTTCTATAAGGTCATGGTTTTTTAGGAGCTTAAAGTAAATATTGCCTAAATATCCGAAGACATGATTTTTCTTAGCCTGCCCTGAGCCGCTGTGGTTGGCACCGTTTTCCGTGTCCGTTCTTGCCCTGCACTGAAATTCTTTCACATCCCTTTGCTCTCTGTAGATACGATGGGGTTTCTGTACACAACCCCATGGTTCAAATCTCTCCTCCAGCATCACTGTTAGAGGAAGAAATCCCAGAATGCTGGATAGGGGAAGCAAGTGGGCAGAGAATTGGAAATGAGTAGTGAAAAATAGCTAGCTACTCCTGGTAAAGAAAAATCCTTTACAGTAACAGGAATGTTTAACAGACAAAATACCTTCCAAATATGCAAATCTGTGTTTATCTCGGAGAATTCTGCAGGGAACAAATCCGTAGCATTAGCAATTATGACTTAGCTCTGAAGTTTCCTTCCCCCCCCGCCCCGTAATGCTTATAAACATCAACATAGCTTAGAGCTTCATGTTAAACTGTTTTTCTCCTATTTCTTTTAAGAGTTGTCTAACATGCTTTTATTATCCTAGATGATGTGATTTGGAAAGAAAGCATTAATTCTCTTATCAGCTCTGTTGCCTTCCCAGTTGTTCAGAGAATTGAGCTGCACTAGTAGTAGTTCAAGAAGGAAGCAGCATTACACGGAGAGCTCATTGCACATCAGACTGAACCACTTCTAAACCGCGGCTACCCAGGCAAAGGGGATTGGCAGTTAGCGTTTATGCGGCAAATGTATTGTAAGACCATGGCCGGCAGCAGAAACCAGGCACCTTCACACGCGGCCACCTCCCAGCTAGTCCCTTTGTGTCATCTAAATTTTTGAGGCACAAGGTGCCATAGCTCTTCTTTCCAATCTGCTGGTCGAATCTGGGTTCACGGACTAGTGTTCCTTGGGGGATGAGTTTTGAGAGGTAGCTGGTGTTTACTATATATATTCTGTCCTCTGTTCTTCCACTGATGTCTTCATTCATTCATTCCTTCCTTCATTCATTCAAGAGGAACGGGCGGACTGACTCCCTGACAGCTTGCCAGGCCCTACCAGGTTTGGGCACCTTTGGAGCTATTTCCGACTCTTAACGTGTATTGTGTATATGATCGTGTTAGAATAATGTCAACTATAACCTTGTCAAAACAACTAGTCTGTGGGGTGTCCTTGGCATACACTGCTAATGTGTGATTATTTTCTAATGAGCTTCATGATAAATTAGATGCTGGCAGCTCATATGGGATGGCTGGGTGAGGGGATGCTTCCGTCCCATACGGTCACGGACTCATTATTCTGCACACTTCTCCTGAACACCTACTGTGTGTCACTGTGAGGTGCCAGTCTTTTCCCTTCTACCTCCTGAGTGATTTCAGAAGCTTGTCTAAACCTCACTGCTTTTTGTTACATGTGCCTCACCCAGGTGCGTCCCGTCCTCCCTTTGCCCCTCGTCTTCCCATTCAATTACCACTCAGTTCCCTTGAATCAATGGTCTTTATCTTCTCCATCCTGTGTGTACTTTTCTTCCCCAACCAGCACAGAATCCATCATGTACCATTTCTGAAGTATGCTCTGTCCTATCTCTTTCTCGCTCCCTCCCCCTTATCCTCTCTCCCTCCACGGCTTTGGGCTTGGCGACCCGCTGGCATCGCTTGCATGTCCCCTGCTCTTCCAACGAAGCTAACACACACATACCCCTGGGGGTGCTCTCAGAACCATGCCTTGTTGGCAGCTCTGCATTCCGGACTCCATGAAGCAAGTCCTCCCGGGCTCATCAGCCCCAGTGTGTGTGCTTTCTGATTTCTGCCATTGACCACACCGACAACACACTACTAATGCGTGTGTCTCCATATGCCAACATTCCATCCCAGCAGACAATCTGATTTTCCTTTTTACTGTAAAGGTGGTGGTCACGTGACTCATGAACCGTCTCTTCTTGAGATTTGGAATTTGCAGCATGTTTTCTTCTCTGATCATCTCCTTAGTCTGCAACATGGAAGGAATTCTCAGTTTATTGGGCAGCTGCCATATTCCTGGTGGTGTAATCGATTACTCATGTGTAGACTCTGTATCCTTCCATCGCTCATGACTCTAGTCATTCATTCAGCAAGCTTTTGGGTGGTCAGTGTCCAGTACTGTTAGGCTTTAGTCAAGCAGTGACAGGATATTCTTGACCTAGGGGGAAGACATGTTTAGTCAGAATCATGATGAAATGTGCCTGATCTTTGGCCAACATAAAAATAAAGTTCATCTAGAGTACTTAGGGAGAAGTATATCTGCTCTCTAAAAATAACGTTTGAGCTGGGTTTCCAAGCATTCGTAGTTTATGGACCACAATCATAGAAAAGGGGTCTCCAGCAAGAAGAGAATAGCATATGAAGAAATATAAAAGGGAAACAGCAAGTAAAGGAGAGTAGTGTCGGGTCAGTGGGGAAGGGTGGCAGGAAAGAAGTCTGGGAAGTTACACAAGGGGCCTTTACTCCAAGCAAAGGAATTGAGATTATCCCCTGAGAACAGGGGAGTTTGGGAGGTTTGCAAGCTGGGGAGTGACCTGATGAGATTGGCTTTTGTTTTGAAATGATATATATGGTAGTGGCAGAAGGTCACTGAGTATTGCAGGCAAGAGGTGATGGCCGCTGGATGGCCATGGGGATGAGGGAAAGAAAGGGGATAAGTCTGACATGCAAGACTAAGAATGACCAGGTCGCTGTGGTCAACTCAGCGTGCAAAGAGATGTCAGTAACTTTTTCCTGATCAAGGAAGGGAGCAGTTTTGAGGAAAGATTGTTTTGTTTTGCACGTGTTGAATTTTAAGGAATCTAATGAACTTTGAGTGGTGGGAATAACCAATAAAGAGAGAAGTAGTTGTCAGGGATGCAATCTGGAGTAATTAGGGAATGGGGCAGGGGGCGTAAAGCAAATATACAGGGTACAGGGGAATGTTACAGAGCAGCAGTATTGAATGTGTGGTTAGTGATAGTAAAGTTACACATCCCCTGGTCTTCCTGTCACAAATGCTGCCTCCAGGGTTCTACCCCAGCCCTTCTTGCACTGGATCTAGATGAAGCCCTTCATTCTAATTGGCTGCAGAGCTTAGGAACTACCCTAGCCTGGAAAATGGAGAATCCACGGTACAGAGAGTTGAAAGTAGGAGATAAAAACTTGGGAGACCAAAGCCTTTCAAGATGCTTACCTGAATAGGAGAAAGAGGTTGAAGGGTGGGCAAAGCAAGAGCAGACAGGTACCCTGGAAATGACTATTTTGAGTCCGAATACCTTGGATATATGTAGAGGCTACAGTGAGGGAGCCCGTAGAGAGGGGGTTAGTGTTGACGAGATGGTAGTTGGTGGATGAGGGTCTGGGTTTAGGATTGGAGAAGGTGAACACCCTCTTAATCTTGGAAGGAAAAGAGAAAATGGAAGAAGGATGAAGATGCTTGATGTTGGGTGGGGAATTCCCTCTTGCCTTCTCTGTCATCTTATCAAACTCAAGCTCTCTAAACCACTTGAAACCACCAACCACCCCTTCTTTCTTGAAACTCCCTTCTACCTTCTGTGTCACTCTCGAGAGCTCTGTCCCTGACTGTGCCTCTGTAGTGTAATGGATAGAGACTGGATCGACTTTGATGTTTGAATCCTTGTCTGCTAGCTTCATGTGTGTATGTATATTAATACTTTCCAGTCTTTGGTGTTTTCTTCTTTAAAAATGGAGGTTATATGGACCCCACAGAGTAACTGTGAGGACTAGAACTTAGCACTCAGTAAATGTCACTCTTCCTGTTTCCTAAATATAGGAATTGACTATGATTTTTCCAAGGACCTTTCTCCTCCCCTCTCAGTTTTATCCACTCCCTTTGAACTGTGGCCTCTGTACTAATGGCTCCCCACCAGCCTGTGTTTTCACTTCTGTTTCTCTCCTGAGAGCAACCTCTTCTCCTCACTTGGCTGTTCTCACAAGAGCATCATTATTCTCCCAATTACGTGGGCTAGAAATCTGAGAACCTTCATTGATGCCGGCTAAGCCCTTAGAATCAACTCCCAGCTTATCAGTTCTAGTGGCACAGTATCTCATTCATTCATTCATCTGGCATTGAATTATTTATCAAACTGCCTAGTACCCTGTTGGGTACAAAACACGATCCCTGGCTTACAGTTAAGCATTCCGAAAATTAGAATGCAGTGTACTGATTGCTCTGCAAAAGTTGAGTACAAAACTTGATGAGACCCTGTGGGAGAATGCTTATCCTACCCTTGGTGGGGAAGGTAGTCTGTAAAAGCTTCTTGGCTTGAGCTGAATTTTGAGATTCAATAGGATTTAGCTCCTTAAAGATTCATGGCAGGGTACAGAGGTAGAGGGAGCCTATGGCTACAGGTACAGAGACATTAAGAGTTCCTTCTTGAGGGTGGCCACATTTTAGATAGGGAAGGAGAAGCGAGACAGAGGGTAGTGGGACAGCCAGATCATGAGGAGCTGTGTGCGTAGGCCAGTGCCATGCAACAGAAATAAAAGAACCTTGGAAGGATTTTATGTTTTCTATTAGCCATATTAAAAAAGGTGAGAAAGAATCTGGCGTAAATTATAATAGTACTTTATTTAATCCAAGCTATCCAAAATATCATTTCAACATGTAATCAGTATTAAAAATTTATGAAAGACACATTCTACAGTCTTGTCTTGCATACTAAGTCTGAAAAATCATCTCACTTTGGATGTTAAAATTTCATCAGAAATACTTGATCTGGATTTAAATTTCACAAAACTCATCGTTGAATAAATAGATTAGGAGATTCACATACCCAAGTTGTTCAACACGTACTTAAAAGTTTTCCAGTAGCGGAACCAAGGATCATTTTTAAAATTTAAATTTAAGCTAATTTGCATTAAAATTGCACATGTATTAAAAATCCAGTTCTGTTGCGCTGGACAGATTCTAAGTGCTGAATAGGCCTCATGTGGCCAGTGACGTTTTCATGTTGCTTGGAGCAGGCTTTCAGGTGTGGGACTCCACTCTTGAGGCCGTAGAGACCCATGGAAGCAAGAGAGGTGACAGGATCAGACGGGCTGCCGTGTGGCCAGCCGAGGATATGGGTTAATTTGGAGTCACAGCGGGATGGCGGCCTGCTTCAAAGCAGAGGTGTGGAGAAGCGAGATATTACTAACGTAAATAGAAGGGGCAGTGGATGGGAATTGCTAATGTGGGAGATCAAAGAGAAGGAAGACCGTCAGATAATTCCCAATTTGGAATGTGAACCCCTTTCCCTGAAAACCTCTGGCTTGGGTTTGGATGGAGGAAGAAGTAGGTGATCCCAGTTTGAGATGAGCTCAAGGTTGTTTTAGGACATCAAGGTAGAAATGTCCAGAAGGTTGTGGGAGTAGGGGTCTGCAGCTCTGGGAAGATAGTTTGGTTGGCAAAAATGATTCGGGAGTCACAGGATAGAGGCAGACATGAGGTGAAGGTGCGGGAAGGATAAGGCCTTCCAGGGGTCAGGGGTCAGCAAACAACAGTCCTTTGTGCCAAACCCAGCTGCCTCCTGTCTTACCAGAACTCAGCCACACTCATTTGTCCATTTTTATTCCTGGCTGCGTTTGTGCCCCAGTAAAAGTATTGCTCCTAGGAGTTGGGACACAGACCTTGTGGCGTACAGTGTCACAAAAAGTGGCTTTCCGGCCCTTTCCGGAAAAAGTTTTCTGCCCTTAGCTTTAGCGTTTGGGAGCACCAAGGATGGAACTCTAGGCAAGGTGAAACATTTAAGAATGAGCAGGGGAAGTTAAAGCTCATTAAAAAGTGAGAAGGAGCCACCAGATGTGTAGGCAGAGAACCGCTCTGAGCAGGAAGACCTGGAGGCAGAGAGGAGAGAATTTTGTATTCGAGAGAGAAACAATATGAATGACAGTGTCGTGTGTTGTGAGAGGTCAAGTGAGGTAAGGATTGAAAAGTGTCAATTGACTTGAGCCCCTCCAAGCTCATTAGCAATTGCGGTAGGAGTATTTAGGAGTATTTTCGAGTATTTTCGGGGGCGAGGAGAGGTGGGGCAGAAGCTGGCTCCCTGTGGGCTGGGGAACCAGTGGGAGGCAGGAAGTGGAGACAGTGAGGTATAGGGCCTTCCGTCATGGCACTAGAAGGGAGGAGAGGGCAGGAAGGAGCTGAGAGACGCTTGAGGTTGAGGAGGACTGTGTTCAGGTGGGCAAGCACACCTGACAGAGGGCAAGGGAGAAGGGATAGGGGACCATTGTGGGAGGAAGACTTCCAGGGCAATGGAGCAGGTGCTCATAGGGGGAGCAGGCAGGGAGAGGTGGGAGCGAGATCCAGCCCTCTTTCTGTCCCCACCTTTACCACCTCTGTCAGCACTGGATTCAAGCTCAGTAATTGGTCTCCCTGCTTGAGCTCACTCCACTGTGGGCCCTTCTATCCGTATTCTAGAAGGCTCCCCTTCCCCAGCCCTGCCCGCCCTGCCTGTTTCCTGAGAAGGTTAAGGTTAAGGTTCTGCCTCCACTCTGCATTTTTAGGCTTAGCCACTTCCCCTTGCCAGCCCCTCCCATCCTCCTTGCCTGGAGCGCACCCTGCCCCGGGCCCCTCAACACCCTCCTCAGGCCTAACCTCTTCAAATACAGTACTCCATTCAAATGCCCGGGCGTCACCTTAGTCTTGCCTAACCTGACCCCTAATAGGTGCTCCGTTCGGTAGTATTTATGAAGTAGAAATGCAAGCAAAAAATCACGAGTCATTAAAATTTTAAGGCACATTATAAATTTATTATTGAACAAGAAATAGGACTCATTGCTTTGATCCCATAATAAAAACAGTACAAATGCACATAGAACATTTTTCTCAACCGTGATGTTTTTGACACAGGGAACTGGACGTGGGAGCTGTCTTGTGCATTGTAGGCTGGTTAGCAGCCTCTCTGGTTTCCCAGGAGCACCTCTTTCCCTGCCTTGTGGCAAGCACAGGGTCTCCAGATACTGCCAAAAGTCCTCTATGGGATATCCTTTTCCCTCCTACTTCACATTTTTAGTAGTTGGAGCCAACAGAAATTATCCTAAAGATACATCCTTTTTAGAAATTTTATTTATCTTTCTATTTAAGTAAAATTTAGTTAACATAGTGTATCATTCGTTTCAGTGGAGAATTCAGTGATTCATCAGTTGCGTGAAACACCCAGGGGTCATTCCATCAAGTGCCCTCCTTACCGCCCATCACCCAGTTACCTCATTCCCCACCCCCCCCACCACCCCTCCAACAACGCTTAGTTTGTTTCCTGTGGTAAAGTGTCTTTTACAGTTTGCCTAAAGATATCTCTTATTCCAGGCAATAATAAATGGAAACCACCCATTTTTGACCAGTTAGCCAGCAGCCAGAGGCTCTGTTCTAGCCCATCTAACAACGCATCCAGTTACAAAAATTCAAACGAATGCTCTAAGGTGTGAGCTGATGTTTGTATCATTCAGCTCCTGTATGTTAAGACCTGAAAGTCTTAACAGGAACTACATTTCACATGCACATACTTCTCTTTTTCAGATCAGTTGTTGTTTTCTATTCTCTGATCAGCGTCATTCTGATACAAAGGAAGTCAGAAGTCTCCCATCATCCGTATCCACCTGTTGCAAGGAAGCCAGCTTTTGGAAAAAGACCCCCTCACTTGTACAAACAGGGAGAGCTATTACATCATATTTCAAATTTTTATTTGAAGTTCATGAATTCATGGGGAATGAGCAAAGGAAAGGCCTGGCAGACTTCGGAGGGGTGTTTTAAGGAACACTTGAACACACCCAGCTGTAAGGCTACGAGAGCTTCCTATTCAATGGGGTGGACTCTGGTCACTCAGCTCCTAGGGCGGGCATCCTCAGTGGTGTGGGTTTGGTTGTGGACGTTCTCCGATTCCTGTTCAGTCCAGCTTCCCCACTGGATAGACATGTACTAGGCACACTAATAATTAACAAGTGGTGTCCACAGTATAAGGTATGGGTTGCTAATCCTACCTGCGGTTATTAGCATGGACTTTTTCTATACTTCAGCAAACCAGATATACAAAGAAATGCTGCTGGAAAGCCAATTGAAGATCTGTCTTTGCACATCCAGGCATTCAAATAATAATCAATAGATGCTTAGAACAAGGCTGATAGGCAGGTATTACCCTCTGCCCTGCTCTGCATTTTGCCTATAAGTACAACTCGGTAAACAAGAGCTAATTCTTAACAATAACCTGGAAAGTTAATGTTGTTCTCTAAGTTGGCATTAGAAGAAATGTTGACTTTAAGGGCATTGTATTCCTCATAGAGCCAAGAAAAAGCAGGAAAACATGCTAAAAAATAATTTAACTGACAACACAGTCCTACTTCAGGCTCGTTTTATAGTGGGAGAAGAGTATTCTGCACTTGGGAGTTTTTTAGTGGCTTCCCAAAGGTCTGGGTTTTATGGGCTACTCATAATCACTGTGATTTATTGAACACCTACTACATACAAGGCACTTTACATATATTAGCTTTGCGTGCTCTAAGAGCACTGTGCATTTTTCACAGTAGCACTTAACACTGTTCTAATCTCCACTTATTTATATGACTAATTGATTAATATGTGTCTTCCCCATAAGACAGTCACCTCCATGTTGATGGATCTTTATCAGTCTTCGTTCCCTCTTGTTGCCCCAACACCTAATACAGGGTCCTGACACATGGTAGGTACAAAATAAATACTCGGAAGGGTGAGTGAACCCAAAAGCAGAATGGTATGGTTTTAGGGAAGGGGAAATGGAAAGATAGAGTGGTTGGGTGGCTTGTTGAAACCTTCAAGTTGGCAGAGTGGGAAATCACATTCAAGTATGTCTGGTCTGGTGGCTTCTCAAACTTTAATGTGCTTGTGACTCACCTGGAGGGGGTGTGATCAAAATATAGATTGTCACAAATGAAATGGGTCTGAGAATTTGCATTTGTAACACGCTCCCTGGTGACACCCACGCTCCTCTCCATAGCACCATGCTTTGTATAGCTGAGGCCAGTCTGTCCCACAGTTGCAGTGTAGAAGGTGTTAACTTCTTATCTGTTGGAGGCATACGTGGTTCTCTCTGGAAAGCCTTGCTTTGAGACGAAGTGCTTGTACCTGGACTGGTCTCCTAAGGAAAGTTCTCTTAAGTAAATACACTGGCCCCATCCATCAGTTGGTTATCCATGGGCTGTGAGAATCTTAACTCAGGTATCGATATTGCTAACGGGCCCTGTTGTCTCCATTAGAAATCTCATACCTTTGTACCGACTGTGGTTCTGCTCTAAAGATGTCCAGTCCCCCCACCGCTCACATTGACCACAGAGATGCGAAGGAGTAGCAGCACCTTCTAAAAGTTTCTTTGGGTGTTTAGTTGATGAATGAGTCGTTTGGAGAGTCTGAGGTCACCAGACATCAGATGGTTCCACCGTCAACTCTATAGCCATCCAATGGCCCCCACACTCAGTGTGGGAAGGGAGGCTTGCATCAACAACTTGCCATTGGTGCCCACTCTACCTATCTTGGGCACCTCAGAATCTACCCTTCTCCCTGGCATGTCTATGACAGCTTTTTCCTAAATATCCTCTCTGGGTCAGCACTTCCCTCTAGCTCTTGAGAAATAGGTAGAAAAGTTGGCCTTTTCACAACTCAGAGTAGGGGGTCCAAGGACTAGGTGCTTACCGTGACCATCTGACACCACATGGGGGAGCATATCTCTGCTAGAAGGGGCCTCTCACTCCGAGTTCTGATGACGTAATCACTGAGCGGTCTGATACCCAGCCCCACCTAACCCTGGTCTCCAGCCTCTGGCTGTTGCACAGTTTCTGAGTCGACCCTTGCTAACTGTAGGATGATCCCCGCATTCTTCTCTTAAGGCTGACTGATGGTCTGTTCTCCGTAGCCATTCAACACAAACCTATTCATAATCTTTGTGCCTGATTGGAGCCTACCCTTCATTCATCACGTAACATAATGTCACCATTTTTGTGTGGATGCATGATTTGAGGATTTGCATATGTTGTGTTCTAATTGTGTAGTAGTAAAAATCGAAGAGGCACTTTTAAAAAGATTTATTTTAGCTCTGTATTTTGAAACACTTCAAATATGCTTTCCTTTATAGTATTCAGCTGTGCTTAATGTTCATGAAGGGTGGTTTAATGAGATGAGGACTTACAAGCTAAGGGCATCATTATATTATTGAAATAATACTGAAAGTAAATTGGCAGATACCTGTAGTTTGTCCTGAAGTCACTTATTTGAAGAGCTTGCTTTAGTTCTCTTGGCGTGGACAGACAAGGCCCAGGAATTATAGATGATGAATAAGGAATATACCACTGATGAAATTTCCTTAGAGCACACGATGTGTTTTCACATCTCTTCTATCTTTGTACATTAGGTTTTCTCCCTTTCATTGATATTTTTCATTTGTTTGGGGATGTTATTTTGCTTTTAACTCCGTAAATGGTGTATATGCCTGTGTTTTTCGATTAATCAGCCTCCCAAAGGTAATGATTAAAGTGTACAGATGTGGGAAGCCACAAATACAAAGACAGCTTACATCTCACTTTTCTTTTATATATATAAATGATTCCCATTTTGCAATACCTTAGCATCATGGTCATTGTTCCCATAAAAAATACTGTATTTTGTGAAATGATACAATTATGAGGCATTTCCCATTATGTAGACACCATGTCTTTAAATTATAGCAATTTCTTAAGATTTTAAGGCAAAATGAGCTCTTAGAAGTGTGATTAATAGCAGGGAATGAGGCTAATGCTGGGTCATCAGTGGCACTCCATTACAAAAAAGGTTGGACTAATAAAAGCATCCATCTTTTTGACCAATAAAGCATTTGAATGATATGCTTCCAGTATTTATCCTATAGTAGTTCGTTGGTAACTGAGTAAACTCTGAACTTAGGCAGCTTATGTAAGTGGCCACGGAGCTGGTCCTCGATGGTGTGGGCAAAGGCAGGCCTGGGAGGGAGGCTGATGTTGGAGCTGCCAGTCTGATTTTTTTGCTGTCTTCTGCAGGCTTAAAAACCCATGGCACAGGAGCCCTCTTGCCTTGGGGGCCAAGAATAGAGAGTCTAGTCTGTTGATTATTTATTTCTCTACTGGCATTGTGTACACGGTAGGCTGTCATCATTAGGAGTGCCATGCTCTGGAGTCAGGGATACAACCTAGTCCGCAGAGAGGTCTCTTAAAGTCTCCTCGTGCCCAGTTCCCCAGTACGGAAGCTCGTACCACTCACTGGTGTGTTGGAAGAGGATTTTTAGGTGATTCATAAATCATTCACCAGTTCTCATTATTGCGATTTGATGTTGAAGCAATTCCATTTTCAGTCAGTTTTAATCCTTCCGATAAAGCCAAGGAGAAAGTTTCCATTTGGTACTAGTATGTCTTTAATCTCTCTCTTCCAGTTGTAAGCTCATTATTTAACAAAGAAAGAACATGGCTCCTGCTCAGAGCCTTTGTGGACAGCAGGATCTAGCTGGAATTTAATAACATTGGTTGGGTTGTATTACATTTATTATAAAGTCTTTCTCTTCTATAAAGGGATACACACTGGCTTTCCATTTGACAAAATGATACAAAGTTTCCTCTGCAATAGATTTATATGTTTGTCAAAAGTGAATATATTTTAAAAATAGCATTGGTGGAGGTATAGAGGGAGATGGCAGAAATCATGAACATGAAAGCCGAAATGAATGTTTGAGCCTCGGAAGCTGGCTCGAGTGTCCACTCAGGTGCCATGACCACTCTGAGAATTTCTGAGCTTGTGAGATTTTCATCCCAGAGAAGATACGTGGCAGGAACAAATCAGTCCTTGCCACACTTGGGTCCACCCAGAGCTTCCTTGGGAATGTTTTCAGTTTTTGAAAGAGTTGATCGCACCGGTTATTTAAAAGACTTCTTAGTAAATGGATTCTTTTATAATTATTTTCTTTCATTCACTTATAGTTATTTTATTTTGCAAATAAGGCTTATAACATGGGGTCTTTGGGGAACAACATAAGCAACCTGGGTCCATGCATATGAAATTGAACGTGGATTAGGGTATTTACCACCTCAACTGAGGCAGAGGAGAAAGGCACATCATTTATCTCGTTCTTGGTAAAGAATCAGTAGAACCATTTTTGAATATAACACATCCTCACTTGGGGTAAGGTCATGTGCCTAGGTTTAGCTTGACTTTCAAAACTCCTGGACTTATTTACTATTGGCCTTGATTGAGGGAAATGGTTTCAGCTCTTTGGATTACCTTTTAGAATTGTAAACTCTCTTTATGAACCTTCTCTGGCACTCCAGTTCATCTAGGCTCTAGGAAGAGAAAATACAGATGAAAGGAGAGTTCCCGGAAAAGACTGGAAGGGCGGATAGGGGGTAAGGAAGATGGGGAGTAAGGACAGCGGGGCCCAACATTCTGCTTTTACTTCATTTCTTTCTCTCTGGAGTTTGCCTGGAGCATCAGATAAGGCACTCTGCTTCTCTTTGTCTCCTGTTCATCTCGGCCACGTGGAATTTGAGAACCTTGGGTTCCCAGAGCACTGGAGGAAGAGCCTCAGTGTTAGTGGTTCTGGCAGCCGGGTCTGCATCATCATTGCGGGAGGAGCAAGGCTGGGTTGCCTTCTCCAGGCCAGGGGAGCAGCTCGAGGCCCTGAGGGTTTTCTAGGGCATAAAAGGGAGAGAGGTCCCATGGTCCCTTCTTCCTGTCCTTACGGTGCTTACAGGTCCATGAGCCTGAGAAAATTTCTCCGGCTAGGGCTCGGAGCACTCATTGGACATTTCTTCTCCAATCTTTGTTGAGGTTTTAGAGGCCGCGTTGGTTTGGGGAAAGGAGACTATGGGCAGAGAGGGACTTGGGAAACAAACCACAGCACAACAAAACAAAAACACAAAAGAAAAGGCTCTCGTTACTTTGTGACTGGGACATTCCCGTGGCAGAACAGAGATTAGATGTAGAAGGAGGCGGCGGGAGCGAGAGCAGCTAGAGAAGGTTAAGAAGTTTAAAGTGGAATTGGGCTGGGTATCAGGGGTGCGAGAGGGGACCCCTGAAATTTTGTTAGATTGTTAGACAGAGATGGAAATTCTAGTAATCCGAAGGTTACTGAAGTAATTGCCACAGTCGTCTGCAGTGTATCTTTAGTTGTGGTTTTTTTGTTTTTTTAAATTTCATTTTCTCATTTTCAAATTTTGCTTCAGTTCTCCAGCAATGCTTTACTGTACTGTACTGTATTTTTCTAAATACAGAATTTAAAAAAATTAATTAACTGAAAATAAATGTAAGATATAAATACCAAACTGGTTTTCACCGTGTTTTGCTTATTAAATATTAAGTAATGGAGAGATGTCATTTGCACCTATCACAGTTATAAGAATTTAGTAATATTAAACAATCTGAGAAGTGGATTAAAAAACTGCTTTGTCAGTTGTACACCTAAATATAGCCTCTCCGATAAAGCATGGTAGCTTCCTTATAATATACAGCAAGCTGTTTTACCCATTCTTTACACATGAAGCGAATTTTTGAAGATGAAACATTTCTTTATAACCCTTCTGTTAGTGGAGACATTGACTTATTCCCTCTTCGAAGACCTCAGATTTCTTTGATAAGCCAACACACTAAAGTCCCGAGCGGCTCTGTGTAGCATCACCTGATTAATTTATTTATATCTTGTTTTTTAAGGGCAAAAATCATACCTATCCAGGTTGGATTTTTGCAGCATCCTTGAGAAACGTATCTATCTGTGTGTGGATCCCGTGTACTTAAAGGTATCTTGGAACAAGAAACTGTTCGAGGAGGAACATGAGAGCTCTCCCTCTAGGAAAGACATTTAAGATCCCAGTCGATGTTTGACCCATATATTTCATTGATGAAAGAGGAAGAGCCCAGGAAATGCATGTAGAGTTACTCAAGCATAAAAACATTCCAGTCTTTTAAAGCTGTGACCAGATCCAATCCTTAGTAGTTTAAACCATGTGGATGCTTTATTTTTATCTACAAAGCAGGAAGTAAAAAGGCATTGACTGAGCTCTGTTTGCTTCCTCTGGGGGTGACCTCTTCTTTCTTAAAGGGGGCCATCACTTTATTATTATTACTACTGTTATTATTATTATTATTATTTCCGAGTAACATTGTCAGTGAAGAGTTAACCGGATTTCACTCGATCTGCTCCGGCTTGTACGACGATGAGTAATGCGAGGTTGGTAACAGCAAATTGTTGTTTATAAGCAAACACGGCATTGTGCAAACAAGCAGACCTGGTCTCCAACTGGTTTGATTTCATGGTGGTCAGCAGCTGATCTGTGTTACATACAACCTTCCTGCCTCTCTAAATGTCAGAAGAATGCCTGTTTGTTTATCTTGCCTTCTTTGCAGCTGTTTACTCTGTAATGCATTTACCTCGACCTTGATTCCCGAAGAGTGGCCCCTTTCTCCTCCCTACCCCTGTTTACACTAGTCCTGCCCCTGGTGTCACCTATGAAATCTGTTGATTATTCCACCTGGTTAATGTTAAATTGCTCTTGTAAGATGATGTGTTTGTTCATAAACACAAATGCTGGGCCCCTTGTTTACTGTACCCATGGCAGCGATCCTTATTAAACAAATACTGCTTTGTTTGCGGGGTGCGAGCAGCAGTTTATCCTGCAAGGTCTGTTTAAAACGCACACACACATTAAAAAAAAAAAAACAACAAAAACTTAAATACTAGAATTTTGATAAAGAAAGAAAAAGGGGAACTTGTCCCTGGAATGTGGTTGAAACAGACTTAGGTTTGCTTTTCTTATCTTTTGCTTGGATGAAGGGGCTGGAGAGATTAGCAAGTTGTTTGGTTTTTCTAAGAGATTTCCTTAGTGTAATGATATCTATGCAGTTGTTTGCTTTTTTCAGAAGGGAGAGAGCTCTCCTGAAAGGCCACTAGCTTAGCAATAGAACATCAGATGGCTAGAAAACTCTTTGTGGAGCAAACAAGGACTTAGAAGGTGTAGGAGAAAAAGTCTAGTGCTATGAACAAGGCAGTCACCTTCAAAAGGTACAACCCTTGGATTTTATGTTATTGTGTGTGTGTATTCTGTGTTGTTGTGTGGGCTCCCTATGATTCTGTGTGATGGGGGTACTCGCTCAAGTTTGAAAAGGGAAGATTAACTTTGAGTTTAATGTATTGTGAATCGATTCTCTGTGATATGTACGGAAACATCCTAAGTGGGAAGAGACCATATAGTGAATATATGTGATATGTTTTTACAAGCTCGTGTTTTAATTCTTACCTGGTATTCTCACCTGTCTCCTTTTAAAATGCGTTTTATGCATTGTATCCTTTCTAATTAAGGAAAGGAGACATTGTGTCTCTTCAGTTTGATGTATGTGACTCTTGTCCCTTGGTCAACCGGAGTCACAGTAGATAAGACCAAACATTAGCCTGTCCTTTGTCATGTTTTGCAAACAGCAGAGAAAACAGCTTACATCATCTCTGTTTTTTGTTTTTTTTTTTTTAATTATTGTTTGTTGCTGTTTCTGAATTTGTGTTGTGTTTCAATACTGGGCAGGGCCTGCTAGCATTTGCTGTAAATTACAAGGATGAAATACAGACTGGGGTGAGGGTAGAAGCGGGGGTCATGACCTTCAACAAATTGTGGTCTTTTATATCAAGAGAAAAGCCGGTTAATCTGTCGGTAAGGGCAACTTTCGGTGGGGGGCGGGGGTGGGATACATGTATGCATACCGAAGTTTTTGAAGGATAAAATTAAATAATTGTCCCTTGGACACAATGGAGACGGGCCAGCGCAGACTGCGGAGAACCTGCATTCACCGAGAGCTGCCATGATGCTCTGAACATATTGTTCGCTTTGGCCACTAGAGCGGTTGGGGGCTGGAGGCAAAAGCCCGAGGTACGTGAAGTGTGTCATCATGCACGGCAACCACTAATTGATATTAGGAACCTGGCCCCATATATATGAAACTCTATAATATATGGAAATGGGAAAAAAAAAAATTCTGACCTGGTTGTCGGTCGCTTTATTCTAAGGGGCTCTGCGTGACAGTTCGGTTGTTTGAATGTTCCAGTGATTCGGGTTTGGCAGGCCTTGTTAATTCTCCAACTTAAACTCTGTTGTGTTCTGTAAAAAATGCATTTTAATTCAGCTCCCTAGAACCTCTGGCCCAGTCATACCCTGAGCTGCAGAGGCTTCCGTGTAGCAAAGCAAACAGCCTAGCCCAGGATTGGCAAACTCCTTTCTGGTCGCTGTTTAATTATTTGAGCTCGTCTGGATGAATGTGCCAGGGAGTGGCTCTTCTCCTTTGTACTTCTGTTTCCTAGAGCAGCTTCCTTCCAAGTTCCATAGTTTTTGCCCACAGTGGCTACGATGACAGCGCTCAAACTCTTGTCTGCGGGACGACCAACAGTAGCCAAAATTCTGAAAAGACAGACATTTGTAACTTTGAAGGAGTGGGTGTTTTTACCAGCACCTACTGATGACTTCCGAAGACCGTGGAAGTTTGCTAAGGCAGGCTGTTAGCGCGAGACACGCACATTTCCTCCGAACAACCTTGCTGCCTCGGTGTTGGAATTCAGGACTTCTTTTTCTCTGGAAACGTAAAATCTCTTGTCTTTACAATGAAAGCCTGGTAGAGAAGGGAAATCATGTTTTTATTAGGAACATTATTTTATTACCACCCTGTTCCCCTAACTGTTGTGAGTCATGCGTTTCAGGGAAAATTAAACATCTGGCTCTGTACCTTTTTCCATTGCAGCTGAACTGAAAATTAACTGTGGACCGTGGATTTTGGTAGGGTTTTTCACTGATGGTTTATCTTTACATTTTCAGGGATTGGGACAGTCCTACTCCCGCTATGGTGTAAAGTGATTTAATAGCATACGTTCGTTTCTCAGTTTCAGAAATCCAAAATGATTAGTCCTTCCAAGCGAAGTACAGGACGTAGAGTATTTTATTTTATTTTATTTTATTTATTTATTTATTTTTAAAGATTTTATTTATTTATTTGACAGATAGAGATCACAAGTAGGCAGAGAGGCAGGCAGAGAGAGAGAGGAGGAGGCAGGTTCCCTGCTGAGCAGAGAGCCCGATGTGGGGCTCGATCCCAGGACACTGGGACCATGACCTGAGCCGAAGGCAGAGGCTTTAACCCACTGAGCCACCCAGGCGCCCCCACGTAGATTATTTTAAAGGTAGGACCATCAAGGTGGTGGGCAGCAGAAGCCCTTGATCTCATGTGATTGGGAGTTTGGACTGGGACTTTTCTGTCATTTAATCATTTAGCTAAAAATTCAGCAGTTAGGGATAAGTTCCTACTACAGCAGTCCCCCTATAGCCACGGTTTTGTTTTGTGGATTCCGTTACCCGTGGGTTGGGAAGCAGATGATCCTCCTTCCAAAGTATTATCAGAACGCCTATGTCGTTCACCTCACTTAAGCTCATCAGTAAGACATTTTGTCATCTCACATCATCTCACAAAGCAGAAAGGTGACTACAGTACAATAAGACATTGTAAGAGAGGGCTAGAGATCACATTCACATAACTTCTCTTATACTAGATTATAATAATTGTTCTAGTTTATTATATTGTATCTAGTTTTATATATATATATATATATATATATATATATATATATGTGTGTGTGTGTGTGTGTATATATATATATATAATTATATCTAGTTTATCCCAGGGTCCTGGGATCCAGTCCCACAGCTGTCTCCTTGCTCAGCTAGAAGCCTGCCTCTCCCTCTGCTTGTGCTGTCTCTCTCTCTCTCAAAACAAACAAACAAACAAAAACATAGTGTTTGTAGGATTCAGTACTGTCTGCAATTTCAGGCATCCACTGGGGGTCTGGGAACATATTCCCCGTGAATAAGAGGAGTTACTGTGTGTGCAAGGTGTGCCTAAAAGTAAAAGTAAAGTTCAAAATAAAGGGTTTTTTGTTTTGTTTTGTTTTGGTTTTTTTGGGGGGGGTTGGCTTTTTTAAATTGTTACTAAAGAAATGGAGTTAGGTCAGGAAGGAGATCATTTTACTCTGAATGCCTCTTTGTCCGTTTACTTCATAAACAGAGGGTACCTCTAGGTTGATTGATAAACACAAACTAGTTCTTAGTTCTTTTTTCTCCTCCTTTGAACTATAAAGGTAAGAGAGCTACCATATGACATTATTAACGACAAACCTAATTATCCTCCCAGGCTTCTCCCCAACTGAGGACTCTGCTTCACGGAGCACCCAAAGCCGTAGGTTCTCCCCCTCAGGCTGTCTGAGATGTATCCAGAATGTCCTCGCCTCTACCCCTTCCTTTCCAGCCCCAAGCCTTGCATTCCCTGCAGGAGTAGCTCACTGAGGACACATGTACCACGGCTTTCCAGGAGGGGTGGTCCGAGACCTGGTTCTCTCTCTACTGAGAAGCCCACCCCGACACTTCCATGATATCCGCAACCTCTGCTGACCTCAGATTTGGGAAGATTCCAGTTTTGCCCTTCTCTCCCATATGGCTATGTAAATAGCCTTTAAAAACAAACGAACAAACAAACATATTTTTGACTATTTCATTGCTCCTCAACTTTTTCTTCCTAAGTGCTAAATGGAATTCCAGATTTTTAAAGATAGATCTTGATATCTCCAGTGCACGATAAAGTTGATAATACATAAATCATTTCTAACAACAGGTAATAGGCATAATTTATGGTGTTCCAGTGCTATCTTTTTGATATTTATGATGGATAATGCTCAGTTTTTGCCCTCATATTACTGCTTTAAATTATACCACAAGAAAATTAATGAGAAAGTAGATTTATGGGTTTCATTTGTTTGTCAATTCGGAAATTAATTGGGTGTTAATTTTAGCCGTCCCTCATCAGACCAGGACTTCAGTCTGTGTGCATTACTTTGCATTCATTGTAGCTTACCTCCCATTTACTGTGGGTCACTAGCTTTGCATACATTAAAATAGCCCTCCGGCTCATTCCCTTGATTACTTTTTGAACTGCCATGCATTAGAAAATTTACGCCTTTCTGTTATAATTATGAAAATTTGGTATTGGAAGATGGTGCTTTCGTAACTCAGCACACCGACTTTGCTTCCTAAACTTGGCCCTTGGATGGTCTTTCCGCGGAATGGGACCCCTGCCATCGGGGGCGGTGGATAGGCAGACTGTGGTGTCTGATCCCAACTTGTGGGAGTGATCTCAGATGTGAAAACACTCAGCTGGTGTTACTTTGTTTTTCTTGTTGCCCCCCCCCCCCCACCTTTGAGAGTATGCCTTGGAATCTCCACCCCATGGCAATGACTCTGCATCTTGGGGCCCTTCCTTCCTGCCCTGGCTTCACCTGCTCCCTTAGCCCCTCAGTTTCACTTGTAATCCCTCCAGCAGCCCTTCCTCTGTTCTCTGCCACCTAGTGCATCTTGCCAGGTGAAGGGCGAGCACTTGCAAAGCATGTGCCACGTGCTAGGAAATGCGAAGTCTCCATAGTCAAAGCCGGCCTTACTTTGGGGATGCTTTCTGTTCTTGAGTCCCTATTTTGAGTGGGAGGAACTCCTGCAAGAAGATGGAGAGCAAGGCACTGGGTTCCTGTCCTGGGCCACCCTGCTGTTTGCCTGCCGGCAGGGAGGAATCCCCTTAGCTGCACTGTGCTCCTTTAAACTCCTTTATGTGTATTATGTTGCCAGGTCGACCTTTTGCACATTTAAAGGGAAACCGTTCATTTATCTGATGAAACCCAGAAGTAAATGTATGCTTTATATCTTAATACGCACAAGTTTTTCTTCTTTCCTGAATCACATGAACATGATCAATGTGGACTTTGAATCATCATGATGTGACATGAGTCCTTCTTTAGAACTAGAGCTAGCCTGACTCCCACCTTTATTTTTGTCCTGCCTGTAAACTCTGCACAGAGTCTAACTGATGAAGTAGGCACGCCTCTTGCTCAGTAATTCCACAATACAGAAGTTCACATGATCACCCCATTCTTAGAGTTGCTTTCTTCCTCCTTCCCTCCTTGTCATCCCTCTGTCCTTCCCTCCCACCCTTCTTCCCCTTCTCTGTCCCTCCCTTCCCTATGTTCTTCCTTTCTTCTTTCCTTTTACCCCCATTCCCCTCCCTCCCTCCCCCACTCCAAGAGCTTCTGTTATCTCTTCAAAATACCTCCCATTTCCTTCTTTCCTGGTACTGGATGAACAATGAGAAAATGATCTTTGCTTTGGGCTGGGGGAGGACCATGTCATCACCGTCATCATTTTCCTACAAGTGATTTCACCATTAACTTCTCCTCTCTTCTTCCCATAGAAGTAGAAATATATTTTACAAAACTGTGTTTAGTTTAATTTACACATCCTTTCATGAACAGACCAAGTTCTTTAAGGGCATTTATTCTGCTTCATATAAATAATTGATCAGCCAAGTTAATTTACTTCTGCCTGACTTGGTCAACCTTAATTAACTGCCCTGGAATCAAGACTGAACTTTTTGTTAGCTTAAAATCTTTCACAAGCATGATAACAAGGGCTTTATTTTCCTTAAATTTTCAGCATCAACACTGTAACCAAGGAAATAATCATAATAATAAAGCATTGCTTTAATTTACTATAAATACATTGGCCTGGACATTATGAATTTTCCAGAATACTTCCAGGGTATGCTCTGTTGGCAGCGACAATAAATAAGCAGGCTAACCTCAGTTCGTATCCTTTTCTACAAGTTCCTTCAGCACAAAAATCGATCTTCAGAAATCAGTAGCTCTGTCACGCTTCCAGAAGCAAGACCAGAAGTGGGCCATTTTGGCTTCCTTCCGCTTTCTGACATCCACGGGATTACAGCCTCGGCCTTTGCAGGGGTGTGTTGAACCGGTCGTATGTGACTTAAACAGAACCGGCTCATTCAGAGAAGACACGCAAGAAACCAGAGGAAGATTTGTGTTTATTTCCGGAGGGCTTGTTAGTGGGGAGGGCTGGTCACGTCCTCCAGGAGCCATGCCTTCGTATCCACACGCTCCGGCTGATGGCGTATCGTTTCTTGCTCTCGATTTGCTGTGGAGCAGGGCAGTTCTTTGGTTATAAGGAGTCCTAGAGGGAAGTGGAGGTTATACAAACTGAGTGTCTATGACAAGTTCCCGCTAAGAAAAGAAGGTACAGTGTTCGATGTCAGAAAATGCACGTGCCTCTCGCATACACTGCCCTGCTCTCAGATGATTCTCAAATTGTAAAACTCAATAGAAAAAGACAAATAGAGGTGTTTGCTAAAGAGTGCGGACACTTTCATCTTCGTATTTTAGATGCTTTTGTTTGTCTCCCTGCCACCTTGGTACTGTCTTTCCTGGAATTACTTAGTTTTCTTTTCATTCATTTACTAATGGACCATCTTGCCCAGGACTTTGCAAATGGGAAATTCTCCGTCATTCATAGAATGGACAGGTTCACATCTGAAACAGGCAAGGATGATGGCTGTATCTATTCCTTAACCTACGGAGCTTTGGTTTTCTTATCTGTAAAATGGGATAAATTTCACCTGCCTCCTCTCTTTGATGGACTTGTTATGAGTTTGAAAAGTACCTCAGAGAGCCTTGTAGTTTGTGAAGTGTTGTACAGACATAAAGCCTTATTAAATGGCTTGGAACATTCCATAGAAAGAAATATTGCCAGCCCAGATATTGTTAGAAATGTTCTTAGACATCGACACTCCTAATTTTTCACATGTGCTTTTCAAAAAGCTGTTTTCTCCTGATTGGTGTGGGAGATTATGGGAAATTTTAAATCTTGCAACCTACATACTACTGTTAGCACTTGACTAATTAAGGACATCCTCAGACCAAAATAATCCTTTATGCAATTTCGGTCCCAATGCCTGCACTCTCACAGACCCGATTCGCAAGCCAAGCTGCTTGGCGAGATGCCTGCAGAACTTCTCCTGGAGGACTTGGCAGTCTTCTTGGAACTGCGTAGAGCAAAACCTTATCAAATTGTGGATTGGAGATCGTCCCTACTCCACCCACCACCACGGTGTCAAACCCAGGAAACAGAAGCAGGGCCAGTCTCTTAGACACCTGTTCTGAGGTCAGGCATCCCAATGGTCGCAGGCCGGGAAAAGCAGATTCTTTCCTATAGCTCGGAGGACAGGATATGTGGCTAACTAGGCCCCCTTCTGAGGGCAGGTAAAGATCTCATGTGCAAGCCATGTTTTTATCTTTTGGGGGGTCTGTTTGCTGATGTGAGTAGGCTTTCCAGAAAGTTTAAAAAAAGAAAAGTGTTTTTGTTTTCTCTTTAGGTATGCTTGTGACATATCTAAGAATTGAGTGCGTTTCCTTGTTAACTATGCTAGGACAACCATTCTCTCCCTCAAACACCTAAACACCACCTTTTCCTTCATTTCTGTACGAATGGGCAGGTTTGTGAAACAGAAACATTGGGGGGAAAAGCCCCCTCAATTGCACAAATTAATTCCTTTTTGGCAACAAACAAGGTACTTGTATTGCCTGGTTCTTCTATCTTAGAGAAAGTTTTAGTTGTGTTTTTGATAGGTTTTATACTCTGTAGACAGTAAGGATATAAAGGCCGTTTTTAAATGATTCTAATTATGGGAAAGTCTGATTTCAAGAAAAGAGCGTGAATCAGCTGTTGCTTCTGAGTTTGTTTTCCACCTGTCAACAACAACAAAAAATGCCATTCTTAATCCCCTTCAGAATTGGATTAACTTTAAACATGTCTTTTGGGTTTATAAAGTTTGTACCTAAGTTGGATCATACAGGACACTGAAAGGAAAGGAAGAAAGCTGTGAATTTTTCTGCTTTTAATTTTCCATTAGGCTTTTGTGGAAGTCAGTAGAGAAGGGATTTGAACCAACTTCCAGCAAGAGGGCAGCCTCCTCTAAAGATGTCCCAAGTGTTTCAATTTCCCTGTTGTCACATATTGCAAGTGAGGGGGGGATCCGTAATGCAGATTGCACATGTCTTTCCACAATGCACGAGTATTTGTTACAAGTTTTCAGCCCTTTGATCTGAGATCGGTGTTTCACGTTGAAGTTTTAATATTCAGACATTTCTTAGCTTTGATATTGGAACTGTCAGGTCCTTTAGTGACTATTGCTTTTCCTGTTCAAAGTCCTCGTCTGTGAATTTGGAGTATGACCCTGCCATTACACTGTTTGCTCCCTACTACACCTCAGCTGTAAGAAAACACATGGTTAAGAATGTTGACATCCGGCTGAACTTGTTCAAATCCTGATTTTGCACCACTACTAATGATTTAGGCTGGGCAAATTAAAATGGTCCTCGTGGGGGCCTAGTTTTCTCATCTGCATACTGGAGATACCAGTGGCAGTCAGAACTAAACTGGGAAATATACGTAAATCACCGGCTGGTGGGCTTGGTACGGCACTGGTAACACTTGGTTGTAGTAAATATGATCTATCTTTTGTCATAATCAGATGCATTTACTGAGAGCTGAATTGTGGGTAATGGTTTTGTACCTAGAAAGTAGCTGGGCAGAACATGAAACACATTTACATGTATGTAGGTGATATCCTCCAGCTGCACATCTTACACTGTACATATAGACATACATACATACTTACAAACACATACACATATATGTTTTTTATTAGACACTTCATAATTTTGCATTCAGACCTTTTCTTTGGTCTGCCTAAGGCCAGATTTTTTTCCAAAATAAATATAAGATGTCCCAGACCTTTCAGGCCTTAAAACAAACTAGAGGTTAGTAATTCAGCATGAGAAAATCCCCTAAATTTGAATAGGATTTCTTAGGACAGTTTTAACCATAGGACAAAGATCAGAGTCTGAAATTTTTTTAGCTCCTGAAAAGTGGGGGGAGGGGATTCTTTTTTTTTTTTTTTTTTTTTTCTTTCTCTCTAAATGTGGCTGATCTCATTGGAATCACCAATTTTGAAGATTTCTCAGTACTGGAATCATTCTGGGGAGTACGAATCTTTAAATGCTCTTGTCTTTTTGACCGTGAGGGTGTTCGGCTCAAATGATCTCAGGGCTCTCCTCGTGGTGTGTGTCCTGTCTTGATAGCGTGGGGCTGGAGACTTTCTCTCTAGGAGTGTACCACCCCAACGCAGAGCCTGCACACACCGAAATTTAATGTTACATCTAATATTGCCACATACAACAACTTACTCCTTTTTGAGAAAAACATCCAGATAGTCACAGATATTTAACCATAAATCCCGAGTTCCCCCGGAAGGATTTTTCTCCAAGGGGAAACAGCTTCTTGAAAGGACCACTACGAACTCTTGAAGCTGGCCCGACCCCTCCGTCCTCAGACACTGAGGGACTAGCCCACAACCCAGGGCCAAGAGTGTGTGAAAGAAAAGGACAACTGTTTACAGAGTCTGGCAACACGGAAGGCAGGGCCCTTCTCCTTCTGTCCAACAACTGTTTTAACAGCTGCTTTTCTCTCTCTCCCCTGCTCCCTCCTGAAAATCCCTCTATCAGGTTTTTGAGTCATGATGCAAGAATCTGGGACTGAGACAAAAAGTAACGGTTCAGCCATCCAGAACGGGTCGAGCGGCGGCAACCACTTGCTCCAGTGCGGGAGTCTTCGCGAAGGACGGTCCAACGGGGAGACGCCGGCCGCGGACGCGGGGGCCGCCGAGCTCGTGCACGTGCAGCAGCAGCAGCAGGTACCGTGGCCACCGGGCTGCGCGGGGTGCGGGGGGGACTGCGGGCTGGCGCTCCCGCTCGCCCTCCGCACTCGCCCCCGTGCGAGTGTTGGAGGCTCACGTGGCGGGCTGGCCGCCTGTCAGCAGCATCCAGCGCGGGGTGGTGGCCCTTGGAGACTAGTGCTCAAGCTCTTGGGAGCCGAGACTCTTGGAAGCTACTCCCTCTGCCCCCGCCCCCTGTCTTGGGGAGCAGTTGTTAAAGATGAGCTTGAGCTCACCTCTTCTCAGGCCCCACCTTGGCAGCCTGAAGCTGAACTATTTGGGATAAAATGAATTGCAGACATGGTTCCCTATGCTTGAGTTAAAAAGTCATACTCATAAACGGGCTTACTGAGACTGGTGAAGAACGACACCAAAAGAGGGATGGTGGATGAAAGGAACAGGGGATGGAAGAGGGAGTGGAAGCAAACAGTAGAAACAGACGGGCAGGAGCGGGTATACAGCAGGCATAGCATCGACAGCACAGGCTTCAGTGTAAGAAGTGGCCTCGGGTGCCTGGAGGAACTTCGGGGTGTGGACCACTGGCCTATGTGTCTTGTGTACATATGGCAGCTGGTATGGGGCTAAGTCCTCTTAATGTTTTACATTAGTTCTTATTGGTGGTTCCCCCAAATGCATGTAAATTGGGACATACTCATTCTCCTTACGTTCTCCATAGTCATGTCAGTGGGGACCCGTGAGGGACGGATTAAATATTTCCAAATGGTAAAGGTGCCCCAGAAAATGGTGTTATATGGCCCAAATGTTGCGGGTAATTCAGATAAGTAAATAGCACCCGCTTGAAGACAGACTGTTTTCCAGCCTCTCTTGGAATCAGGAAATAGGATTTGTTTTTATTAAATGATAATGGGTGGGTTGTGTTCCATTTTGGTCTTGGATTCATCTACTCGGTACATAGTTGTGGTGCCCTTGCAAAAAGGTGAAAAAGAACGCTGCATCTTCGGGCCTTTCTGGAAAAAAAAAAAATTAGAAATCTTTGGGGGATGAGGAGGAGGCAGACGAGCCTTTTCTCAAACCATTTTCTTGGAAAGCGTATCAGGGAAGGAAAGGAAATCCCTTTTTGTATGAGGGTTATAGCCTTCGACAGGCTCTGAGGATGTTTCATTTTTTTACTTGCTGAGAAGTTTTTAAAATATGAAGAATCGTTACATTGTTAGTCTGTTAGAAGGTAGTGGAACCTGCTGGGGGAAAGCTAGGACAGAAAGAAAAGGAAACTAGCAGACATGCTCAGGTCTCACGACGAGCACTTCATCTATGTGATGTGACCTCTGTCCCTGGTTGTCCAGAACCTTCTGTGCCTGCACCTTGGGTACCCCATCAGCTGGAATTTATGACGTATGTTGTGTGGAAGGTCGTGCACTTAAATGAGTGCCAATGGCAGAATTCTAACCACTGAAGTAGTTAGCAAAACATATCCTCAGATGGTAGGATAGTATCCGTGTATGCGCGTGTGTCATTCATGTGGTGTTCTCGGGTACTTACGGTTCAATGGAGAGAGCCACCGGGATCTTGGAGTGCTGTGTTCTATGTCCTTACCCTACAAAGGCCAAGAGCCACCAGTTCTTAAGCAGTTGAGGTGTGGTGCTCTTGACCTATGGGGTGGGAACCCCACATGCTTAGTATTTAGGGTACATTAATTAAATAAATGGGAAATTCACTTCTTTAGAATTTTATATGAAGTACTAAAAAATCATTTACCATCTTAAAGTAGTAAGTCGGCCAAAATCTTTATATATGTACCATACTCTTTCTCTCTCACACACACACACACACACCCACCCCTACACCAATATCAGCAACAACACATTGGCCTCATAGAAGACAGTTAGGAAAGTGCATGTTAACAACATCTTCCTTAAAAAGCATCGGTAACAAAATTAGTTATCCACATCTCTCCTCTTTATCTTGGCTGTGACCACTTTGGAAAACATGGTCTTACGTGTTATGGATGTCAGTACCTTTTGTTGTACTTCGAAACTCATTTTAAATACTTTTTATAACAAGTTTATTTTTATTTGCTATTGATATGATTTAGGAAGAGAGAGTGTGCTTGGATTTATCATTACGGCGAAAACCTCACATATTGTGCTTGGTGGCCCTTTTTGATCTTTTAAGACAAAATACTGACAACTGTTTGCCCCTCCAAGTGTATGATGAGGCTCCTCACAGGTTGTTGGGGGACAAGTAAATCTCTCGATGAATTGGTGGGGGTGGGGGGACTAAGGGATTGAAAAAGTTTCGCAGGACTAGAATGAACCTAGTTTCCTTCCAGACCGAAAATGGCAACAAGTCAGCGCTTTGAAGAAATGTGAGGGTCAACGTGATGGACTCGGGTTGTTTTCGTCATTTTTATTCTACAGGTTTTTACTTGAAGTGAGAATACCAGCAGTGAGAAAATCACAGCCATGCTGAATTCATTACTGCGGTAGTCACACAAAACCACGGATAAAATTTCAATAACTGCAGGCCACAGTTGA
This sequence comes from Enhydra lutris kenyoni, assembly GCF_002288905.1. NCBI lineage: Eukaryota > Metazoa > Chordata > Mammalia > Carnivora > Mustelidae > Enhydra > Enhydra lutris. The sequence continues at coordinate 27,606,565 of NW_019154094.1, read as the reverse complement.
GTAAACAGTTGCACTGAAATTTAATTCCTGTTGACTTTTCCCCCATTCCTCGCCAGGGGCACATTCTGATTCTGTAGTACAAAGACAACAGGGGTTACAGCTTTGATTAATGTAGGACAGTGGAAGAGAATTAGAACTGTAAAATATGTTAGAAGTCCATGGAACAAAAAGATGTGGCTTAAAAGGGCTTGGTATAAAAATGAGTTAATTATGCTGTGTGTAACACTGAACATTATAGGATTTTCCAGTTGTACCAGTGCCATCGTTGACAATATAGGGAGAATTTTTGCCTAGTGCCAGGACTTTTAAAATAAATGCAAGCCTTTCCATGTTTGATTCTTATTACCAAAGATAATTACAAATGATAGCAAGTGCCCTTTCAGAATGAAGAGCTTTCACAAAGATTAGCTGTGGAATGAGTGACTTCTATGCTGGGACTGGTCTACAGGTTGGCTAAATCAGGTCTAAGAAGAATTGTTTAAAAAGGAAAAAAAAAAAAAATTACATAGGTGACAACCTAGAAAAACCAGGAGAATCTGGCTTTTCCATCTTCTCTTGAAAAACCAGAAGATCCGGTAACCCTAGACCAATATTCCTACGAGGGCAACAGTTGTTAGGGGATGGATTGCTCGTGAAGTCAAGGAGCCTGCCGCCCTCCAGGCTGCCCCAGCTCCCACCCAGCAGCATTGCTCGTTTGTGGCCCTCTAGGGAGGGGGGTTGGTCGTTCTGCAAGATACCATCATCACTCAGAAGCCATCACCAAGGAGAGGTGCTGCCAGTAGCTTGGAGGAACCCGCCAACACACTCCCCAACTGTCTTCCTTCCTCAAAATGAAATGTATTATCTCTGTAATGTTTCAAGCCTACTTCTATCTGGGCCATGAAACTATTATAACAATAGTTTCCTAATAAGATAATTTGATAGAGTTTCCGAACATTTCTTTTAGCCACTGGGTCATTCTTTACCCGATACCATAACTGCTTTTTATTTCCTATTATGCCTGCCCCATTTCTGGGTCTGTAAGAGGTCTGTACTGGATATACACTACTCCATTACGAAACTGAGCAACAAATACTATTACCAGTTACTGAAGTTTTTTTTTTTTTTTTTCCCCTTAAGAAAGGATTTTAAAATGTCCAGAGCAATTTCATAAACTGTGTGGATTAATGCATTTTAAAAGTCTTGAATTTTAGAAAGCAGAATTTTATTTCCATATTGCTGCAAATGAGAGCTTTTTCAGATAAGCATATTACATAGAGCATAATGTTTAGAAGTTTCTCCATATACAGCATATGCTGTCAGGTCAATTAACAGAATGCATACTAGAAAATGTTTATTCAATAAAAATGAATAGCTGTTAAATAAAACAGCTATTTCTTAACAACATTCCATTTAATGATGGGTTTTTTTTTTTTGGGTACCACCTGGCAGTTTTATTGTCTGCAAATCAGGATAGAGAGAGCTTTGGTTGCTGTGGTTTTGAGGTGTGGCTATTGTTTTATATGAGGAGGGCAGTGTGGAGGTAGTCTGTGAGAAAGACATTAAAAAAAAAGATATACTACATATGGGATTTAAATATGGATTATTTAGAGAGTGTAGATAAGAGATGTATTTGTTTCATTCATTGACATCGGTTCTTTGACATTTGGTTTAAGGTGTTGGACCTTTTGGCCCGAAAGATACCTACCCACCATCAACATGTGTCTATATACATGTTTCCTGTTAATAATGTAAAAGAAAGAGAGGAAAACATTGGATGAGTCCTAAGGAGTTAAGAGAGGTAGGAAGGACAAGTAGCTTCTGAAACATCATAAGAGGGAAGAAGAGGGATTCATTGGGTTGCATTTTGCCAATGAGCTATTAAAGGAGGTAAGAGATGAGATGCCTGGGAGATGCCCAGGACCAGAGAAGCTCAGAAAGACAGGAGGAGTGGGAGGGGGCTCGAGAAGGAAATCTGGCTGTGTATGTTCATAGAGGATGTAGACAATACACTATCAGAAGGGCCCAGGAGAATCACGGGTCTATTTCTTGGAATCTCCTGATGCAAGTCACCAAAGGATAATGACCAGAGTGTAAACCTGTTAGCATAAACCCATACACAAATATTAAAAATTCTTCTCTTCATTTCCAACATGGCGGAATGAATGTCCTCATTTTGTTCTTATTACCAAAATGACTAGTGGCTATCGAGCAAAAGAGGGAGGTTGTCCTGCCAACACTTCCAGCTTGAGGTGCCCCTATAAAAAACGTGTGGGAGAAATCGCTGTTGCATTTGGATGGGCAGTAAGCTCCGACGAAAGAGACCGCCCCCGTGCGCTTCTCATTTGTACTCGTATTCCTTTGTGGGAACCACGTTACTGTTAGTGTGGTCATCCTTTGCCTTGTTCCTCCCTCTACAGAGGGAGGCCCAAGTGATTAAGTGTGGATTAGTACAAAGTCCAGGTAGCAATGGCCAGTTCGGCCTTACCATTCTTCTCTTTGCAAAAGGTTGCTTTGTTAACTTTGTTAGGAATATATACAATGGAATATTACTCAGCCATCAGAAAGGATTAGTACCCACTATTTGCATCGACATGGATGGAACTGGAGGGGATTATGCTAAGGGAAATAAGTCAGGCAGAGAAAGAGAGTTATCCTATGATTTCACTCATATGTGGAACATAAGAAATAACATGAGGACATTAGGGGAATGAAGGGAATACTGAAGGGGTGGAATCAGAGCGGGAGATGAACCATGAGAGATTATGGACTCTGGGAAACAAACTAAGGGTTTCAAAGGGGAGGGGGGTGGGGAGGATATGTTAGCCTGGTGATGGGTATTAAGGAGGGCACGTATTGCAATGAGAAAAAAATAAAAAGTAAAATAAAAAGAAAACAAACAAAGAACACACTCAAGTGGCCTTTTGACTTGCTGATAGCAGGGACTGTGTCTGAAAGGAGGGTCTTTTGATGCCACTGGAAGGGAAAAGATAGTCAGCATCTCTGGTTCTAATAAGGGAAGCTTCTGGAAGGTAATGTAGAATGTAGATGATCTTAATTTATTGAGTTCTCTCATTGAGGTAGGCACTGTGATAGGGGCTAGCACCTTCCTTCAGTGGTGGGTAAAAACCTCAAACTATAATTTTTAAGGACTCACTGTACCAAGTTAGATTCTTTTTGAACACAAGGCAGAGTTCGAATATAGAAGCTATTGATGATCAAAAATTTGTAGTAGGAACCGGTGTCCCCAAAAACATTAGCGAAAACCATGCAAACAAATTGAGATAAAAGTAAGAGAGGGATTTGGATAGTTGTGACAAATAGAGAAAAAGCAGCCATAACAATAACAGACTCCCACTTTTTCTCCATTCCTTTTGTGACTCTTTCAGGAAAAGGTGGAAAAGGCACACTTCACCCTGAGTGCTAAAGTTCTTTACTCTGGGAGTTTGGACCTCCCTGTCATCAAAATATTGTCAGAGATTTAGGTAACCTGTGATGTGAGCCTTATATGAAATCCTTTCAAGGTCTGATTACTAAACAGTTGTGTGTCATTAATTTCTCTGTTGAAAAGTGAGATGGCATGAGAAACGACAACAGAGAAAGAGCCAAATATATAGAAAGCTAGGTGCCACGTTTCACCATGCGTGAAGCCTACCTTCAACTTTAAGCCAAAGCATCCCTACTTTGCGAAGGCAATTTTAAGCCCTGACCTGTGAGGTAATAATAATAATAATAATAATAAAAAATACCCCCTCTCGCTTGTCTAATCAGAAATCTCTTTTTGAACTTTCAGGAGGTGTGACTTTAATGGTAATTTGTTGACAGATTAGCCTCACTGATTGCAGGGAGTTTGTTTTGCAAAACTGGCGGTCCCCTCTCTGGTCTCCGAAGGCAAGGAGCCTACTTTGCTGTTTTGCAACTGCGTGCGTTTATTGACAAGTAGTGCTGAGCGCGCAGAATTGGTCTGTTTGTGTAATGAAACCTATACAGCTCGCCTGATGGAGCTGAGTGTACTTTTAGGTAGTGCATAGATTACTTGATAAAAAGGGTTACAAGGTGACTGCTTTTATGACAAAGTAGAATGGCAATATAAATGCGAGTGGTAGATGGGGCCACAGAAGGGAAGTTTATATAGGGAATTGAACCCCGTATTAGAAAGTTTCTTTTCATCACTTGGTCTTTGAACTCCAATCTATTGTAATTATGAAGTGTTACTTGTAACATTCCAGAGGCCCTTTGCTAAATACTGTGTTTGATTTGGTTCAGAGAAATACAACCACTTTTTTTTTTTTTTTTTCTTTTCCCTCCCGCAAGAAAATGTGGTGAAGAGAATTTCACATACTGGTCTGGCCTCAGCTTTGTTCCAAGTGAGCTAATAAATGTGCTACACTGGAAACTATGTATTAACTTTGTTTCTTTGCTTTGGAGTTCTTGAAATGCGCTCATTCATTTGTTGTATATTCTTTCATGGAACGGAGACTTTGTGGTGCAAAGCTGCCTGTGTGTAAGGAGATGTGCATGGTAGAGTAATTAATTCCGAGTTTATTTGACTAGAGCCCGAAAAGCCTGGAGAGCAAGGATAGGAGCAGTGGGAAGGTGGTTCGAAGGTTACCTGGGTTCAGCTTGTTGGAGGTTCAGCTTGTTGGAGGCTTGGGTTTCTAAGCCAGGGAAGGTTTCTAGTCAGAGAAGAAAGGCCATTCAGGAGGAGAAGTACTGAGGATAAATTATAAGGTTGGAGCTGACCAGGCTTAGAAGGAAAGAGATTTTTGAAAGATTAATAGCAGTGACAAGGCCCTGCGGTAGGTCCCGAATTCAGTAATGGGCTGCTGACTCTCGCTTCATTGGGTTGAGGCCTTGGTTTTGCTGACCACCTTTACCGCCTTGCTCTCTGCCTTTCTTCTGTGTTTGAACACCTTGGTGAGCGGTAGGACCCATATCAGCTGGGATGGCCCTTTCTCATTCCCTCATGTTCCCTAGCACACAGCACAGTCCCTGACACAGCGCAGTTCTTTGACCACCTCTGTGAATGAATGAAGTAGGAAGAGAAAGGAGGGTGGTGGTCACAAGAGTGTTGAGGGGAGTATTGGAAAATCAGCAGAGCCTCTTGAAGTAGGACCTGTGAAAACATCAAGGGGTGGGAGTTAGCAAGGGTGATGGGTCAGCATTTCCCATCTGAGTGACTGGCAAAGTGCTGGAATTATGGAACAGAAGAGAAGGGCATCATCAGGAGGAGAACCCACACTCCCTTCTTCCCTGCCACAGGTCAGTTATTGGACAAACACAAATTGTGCACAAGCACAAACTTAAGTTGTAAATAAGGAACGGACTTACTTTGGAAAAGTCCTTTTTTAAAATCGACATCCTCTTACATCATGAAAACTCACTCTTGATTGTATATGTTTATTCAGATTAAAATTATCAAATATTTTCCCTTTAGGCTTTGCCAGTTACTAGTGAGTCTGTCTTTCAAAAGTCACATGGGAAATGCTGATAAACTGCCTTGTGTTCCTATTGATCATGGAATGGACTTAATCTCTATTAGAGAACAAAACGACGAAGTTAGATCTTTGATAAAGTCTGTTTCATATTGACACAAGCTTCTTAGAATGAATTTGTTTTTTAGGGTGAAAGGGGCTGTATGTTGTGTTTCTTTTGTTGGAAATACGATGTGTAATTATTAAACAGTGGTACTATTGGCAGACTCATTGACCGAGGTATAGATTAAACTGCTTAGGGATGTCAAGGCCTTGTCTGTGTGTTTAAGTTGAGCCCTGCATAGAGGCAGATGGAGGGAAACCAGCTCTTTTCCCTTTAATCCCTTCAGATAGAACATTTTCCAGTATCTTCTGCATGAGAGAGGTAGTTTTTTGTTTTTGTTTTTGTTTTTTAATGTGGTAGCCCTAAAGTTCTCCTTGAATTAACTCTTTCATCCCTGTTTTAAGACTGCTCCTTTTCGACTGTACTCTAAATAAAATTAACTTCCTGACGCAGATTCATCTTCAGCAAAGTTTCTGAAAGTAGACCCTTTGTCACACAATTTATCATCCACACAAGCACAAGGAATTTTCAGGATCACGGTTGCCTGTCAAAAGAGGCAAAGTGTCAGCTGATCCAAAATCCGTGTTTTTATCACTGTGCCTTCTCTCATCCCGAACTCCCCTGTCTCCACGTTGAAGGGAAGGTGACATGATGTCTTCTTAGTCATTCAAATCCAATAACTTTTAATCTGAAGGTTAAGTAGTGAGATATAAACTAAGAGATGATAATATCAATTTTATGTTCACTGAAGGGCACAATATACCTCTTTCTAGTGGAGGGAAAATTGTGCGTAAAATGTCTTTTGCTTTTCAATAGCAGAGCCATGTGTCTCAGAGCCAAAGGAAGAAAGAGTTTTGGAAAAATTTAATAAAATAATATGTAACATCCTAAAACAGGGCAAGAGTGGCCTTTTATTATTATAATTATTAAGTATTAATTTTTCAAGGTTGCATGGTAAGACACAGTTCCATTTTTATAGCCTTTTGTATTAACTCTTGTTATCTTCCCTATGAACTCAACAACCTTTTACAAGGTTAAAGACTGGGAGAGAATGACAATGCTCGTTCTTTCCTGACTATTTTTGATCCTAATGTGTATGATAAATAATACTGTGATAATATTGCTTACCTTGCCTCATTTTTTTTGTCCTACTCATGATATTTCCATTTCAACTCAATAGGCATTCACCATCCAAAAGTAGTCAGTGAAAATGCCTTTATGTGCATTTTTTTATTATGACACTCTGATTATCTCATTGGCTGTACACCTGTCTTCCCAGCTCAAAGTTGGTGCTGTGTATTATGTATGTGTGCTGTGTATATCTACGTAAAGACTGTATCATTACTGTGTTTACGGAGGGGAAAGCATCATGCGTAAGCTGAGGATGTGATATTCGCAATCGGAATTGTGACGATTATATTCCTGAAATATTTTAAACTTGTCTCAGCCATTTGTGCAGTCCCCTGACAGGGCAGGTTCTAGGTACAATGCACGGTGTTAAACCTGCAGACTATATGAGGGATTGGGGAACTAAGCCTGCCACCTATTTTTTTTTTTTTTTTAAGAAGGTTTTTATTGACATGTATTGAGTACTGTGATATTTTATTTCTTTGCAACATGTTATCTCATCTAATTCTCATAATGACCCAGTGAGGTAGATCTAATCATTTAAGGATCTCAAGTAAGAAGAAAGAAAGAGTTAGAGTCAAGAGCAGGGGGTGGGGGGAAGACTGGCAAAATTGGAGCTTCTGGATCTACTTGTTCTTGCCGTTCAGTTCTTACCTGCCTTTTCTGTGATGTGTTTACTCAGCACTTCCTTGAATTCTGTGAGTTAATAGATTCCCTTCTTGGACTGGGGGGAAAAAAGATTTTATTGAAACACCACCATCCTCCTTGTTGGCCATTGTCTAGAGGTACCTTCCTCCTACCACAGCAGAGGTGCATTGTTGCAGCAGAGAACATACAGCTCACAGAGCCGAAAATACTTCTTACCTGGTCCTTTCCAGAACAAATTTTTAGTGAAGGGCAGATGTGGCAAGGCTGGCCTTCTAGAACCTACTATTCTTTATAGAAAGTGACAGAACTGAGGGATCATTCCTTATTTTTTTTTTTCCCTAGATTATCCCTCAAGAAATACATGTATCAGAGTTTAAGTCTTTTTGTCTTACATTTTCCAGAGGGGTAAAGTCACTTGTTAGTTTTATCCTATCTGCAGAGTCACTTTCTAATCATTTAATTGAATGCATTTCACAAATTAAATGTTCTGGCATTATTGGTGGTGAGAGGAATAATCAGCCAGCCCACTAAGGAAATGGAGATTGGACACTGAGTCACTCAAAGAGCGGACGTTCTTCCTTATGGTTCTCTTACCAAAGAAAATGAACATCAAAACATGCGTATCTTAGGTTCACCGTCCCATGGTTGGCAAGAAGATATGAAGAAATACCCTTAACATCTCCCTGAATTCAGAAAACTTCGAATCGAATCATAGTGGAACAAAACATAAACATATGCATTAAATATCAATAAAAATCTCAAAGCAAAATGAAGACAAGCTGTGGAAGATAGGGGTATGAGTCATTAACAGATGAGTGACTTAGGCAATACATCTTCAGTAACCCAGAGAAGAGAGTTTATTTGTGTCTATGCTGGTGGGATTTTTGAAGACCTTGGTATAACTGAGGAAACAGTAACTCAGCACATGTACACCAGCTGATTTAATTTAACCCTTTCAATCAGGAGAGAGGGGATGGAAGGTGTATGCTGAGCTGGATGGGTGAGGTTTATAACCTACGTGCCTAAGAAGTGTATCTTTGCCACTTCGCCATTTTTAATTTTGGGATGAGCAAGGGGGATTTCCACTGTGGAACAACTGGAGGGTAATGGTAAGTAGAAGTCTTTCTGTGCTGCACGCCATCATCTGAGTTTGTTGGTCTCCAGGAAATGGTGTGGGGCCTATCTGTTTACACAGACGGTTGCCTATGTCGAGTGTTCAATCTCCAGAGATTAGATGGAGACTGACAAGGCTGGTCATTTGGTCAGTGGTGTCCATATTTTACGTCCTTTTATATTGGGTTTTAGCTAATTCACCTCTGTTTGCCATAGAGCTAGAACCACTGAAATTCTAAGGCCTAATTTTAAAATGGTTGTCAGATTTGGAGGTATTTCTTCAATCTAGCTATTTATGAGGTGTCTTTCCTAGAAGCCCAAAGCCTTTTATTTTCTGTCCTCTGCGGTTTCTTCTTTGTTTTCTTACCTTCTTATTTGTTTCTGGTTTTAAGCTTGTTACCCGATGACTTATCATGAGATCTCACAATTCGTGAACATTTCTTTAGTCTTCCTGGTAGGAGGGTTTCCCTGGCACAGGCCCTGTCTTTAATTTCATCATGCATACATTTTGCAGGTTTATGGTTCCTCTTTTGTGAATCTGATGAAACCCCAGCATCTTTTGCTCTGAGAAGTGTGTGTGTGTGTGTGTGTGTGTGTGTGTGTGTGTGTGTGTGTTTGTGTAATTTTGCAATGAGTTTCATGTGCATTGTGCCCCAACCCCCTAGCCCCCAATTAAAACACTATGCAGTCCATACTGCATGTTAATTAGATTTGCTTGCTGGTTCAGTGTTTTGACAAATGTTCCTAGATTTTTCTGTGTTTAATTAATGTTAAGTATATTAGTAACCTATCTTTAATTTGGAAAAGGTTTCCTCTTCTGGCTCTAAATGCTTACCAATGTGTCCCTGGAATTTGTTCTTGGATATCTTAGATGTAGCACTATAAATGCCAGCTCCGAAGAAAACTCTGGAAAGTAAGGTCATATAAAGCACTCTGCATGGGTTCGAAGAGCCTTTTTGTATCTGTTCGAACACAATCACCAGCTTCACAGACTACTTGAAAGATCTTTGATTAAATCAGCAAAGGTTATAGTAAATGATACATACACCACTGGCGCTCCCTTCCGTGGTTGATGAGAGTGTAAGTCAGTGTACAGCCCGTTCTGGGAGCAGGATGGCATTGAGTGTCAGGAGGCTTAAGACCGTCATACCATTTGATTCAGGAGTCCACTTTTACCAAGAGGTTGTATGGTATTCTGTGGTCGTTCTCAGACTTATACATGTATTGGAATCCTCTGGAGGGCATCTTAAAACCTATGGCTATACCCACCCCCAGAGTACTTTATTCTGTAAATCTGGGGTGAGGTCCAAAAATTTGCATTTTTTAAAAAGATTTTATTCATTTATTTGACAGACAGAGAGCATAAGTAGGCAAAGAGGCAGGCAGGGAGAGAGGGGGAAGCAGGCTCCCCACTGAGCAGAGAGCCCCATGTGGGGCTCGACCCCAGGACCCTGGGATCATGACCTGAGCCGAAGGCAGAGGCTTTAACCCACTGAGCCACCCGGACATCCCAGAATTTGCATTTCTGTTGTGTTTCACTCATTCTCTGCTGCCAGTTGGAGCATCCCACGTCAATAACCACGTAAAAGGGCAGGGCACCTGAAAGCACGTGAGCGGTGCCAGCCTGTTCCCTGTCTTGTGGATGTCATCCAGCATGGTACCGACAGTCATGCACGGATGTCCTCAGCTGCTTAGTCAGTGCACGCTGTTTCCCCTGTAGACTGATCTCACTGCCTCAAGGACTAGAAAATGCAGGAGAAACATTTCATTTGAGACATCTTGGACTCCTACTGACAAGAGTTCAAAAACCCACCTCTAGTACTTACTGAATGGATGAAGTAAAGTGAGTTTTGCCCATCTCTCTGAGCCTTACTTTTTTTGTCTATAAAATGGGGCAGTAGAGATAACTTCTAGAGCCCAGTTATGTGACAAATACATTGAATAATAGATCTTAGGCCTTGGCACACTCCTCAAGCCTTTAAAATAATAGTGCTTTTGACAGTATTTTGTTCGCTCAGCACGTTTTAAAGATAGGGAAAAGGCGGGGCTGAAATCTTAGGGACCCAAAGTCAGAGGCCAGGAGGGAACCAACTGGTTTCTCAGGGCTGTTCCATTCTTTAACAGAGGTCACCCCCTTTTATATTCAAATGTGATCACCTTAGAGCAGTGTAGAAATGCATGTTAGAGACCTCCAAGGAGAGCCCTCATCCATGAATTCCAGAGTTCCTGTGTCTTCCCTCATTGAGATAATTAATTGAAATAAGGGCACAGTCCTGTTTGACAATCACACTCTTCATTTAGAAACTGACCTCTGTAGGAAGACTGCAGAGAATCAGTTCTTGTAGGCAATTAGTGCCCCAATTTACCATTTTAGAAAAGAAAACATATATCTTAATAAATACAGAATTTCTCCTCCATACCTACTAGCAACATTACTGAAGGGGCCCCACCACAAATGTTTTAAATTTAGAGGCAGAGCTAAGGACACAGTTTGCCTCCAGAATCTGAATTGAATCAGGGTTTTATTTCAGATAAAATCTTTGGGGCTCATAACTTAAAAAACACAACTTTTACTGGCATTACGCAATTTGCCATGGGTCATTTAGTGAAATGTTTGTATATGTAAGCCCAGGTTCTTCTTTTAAGAAAAAGGAGCGGTGGAGGGCGGGGATTGGATTTTGCTAAAATCCAGGTGGCGTTTCAGTTTATATTTAATTTTAATTGGAAATCAAATACAGGCAAGGGAGAAAAAACCTACCATGTTTTCTTTACTAAGAGTATCCATTGGGGAGGGGAAGGACACTGCCAGCCAAATTTTAAGAAGCAGCTTTTTTTATTGGCATGTCTGTTTTTTTTTTTTTTTCTTCTGGCTAAATTCTTGTGCCTGCATTTTCTTTTTTAATATCTGAGTTTTTACACATGAAAATGATTTTTATGTCTCAGGGCTCCTTGCTGCCCTCCTTCTGTAATTTCTATGGGATTAGTACCTAGAACCAGGATAGCAAATAATTACACACCACGTCTAACCAATAGCTTCGCTAGGCTGTTGTCTGGTGAGTCCCCTTGTTAGGTTCCAATCTGAGATAATATTTGATTCCCGTGGCCCGTCCTATTTCTGGAAAGCTGGGGAAGTTTCTGAAGAATTAAGAACGGGGTTGGGGAAAGGTGCCTTTTTTTGTTTTGTTTTGTTTTTTTAAGCCAGAATTTTAGGAGGTCCTCTCCTTTGTGAGTCTAACTAGCTATAGGTGCATTTTGTGAAACTCCCATAAAATATTGGCAGAGTGACTGTGGCACAATTAGGGAATGGTTGCTGAAAGTGCTGGAAGAGGTGCCGAGACAGTCACTTAGCTCTGCCAGTGCCTATGAGATACCCCGTGTACCAGAGCCGAGAGTGAAATCCTCAGTGTTGGCTCTGGGGAGAAGGCTTGGGTGTAATTCAGATGTTTTCAATTGAAAATGGAATACCAAATAATTTCAGATTTTCTACTGCACAATTAATTACATGTTCATTGTAACAAAATTAGAAGATGTGTCTAGGAAAGCAGAGAAAGAAGAAGAAACTACACTGCCTGCCCACAGTCTCTGTTTACAGAGGTGCCAACTGTGGACATTTTGATGACCCACTAGCCTTTTGCTATTTTTTTTTTCTTTATCTTTTCTCTCTCTCTCTCTCTCTCTTTTGATTTAAGTCATTCCTTCACATTTTTACATATTCCCATACCCACTGTGGAACTTTATAGTTAAAAGAAATAGCTAGCAGTAATGTTATCAGTGGGAATAGTTAGGGCTCAGTTTCATATGTGATGGTTCACTTTTTCATCTTAATTTTATATTTAGTGTTTATGGCTTTAGGGGAAAATACATGTTCTTAGTTTCACATTTCAGAGTTTATGGTCTAATTAATGCTATTTTCCTAACTTCCCTCCCCCCTCTTCACTTTCTCCCAGATTTGCCAGCTAATTCAGGATTTGGGCACATTGCTTAAAAATTAATTTTAGGAGGAAATTTTCAACATGGTTTGATGATAGCTCACCCATTTTCAATAAATAAATGCATTTCTTCTTTTTATCAAAAATCGTCAACATCCCTTTTGTCACACATTTTTCTTGGTTTGAAATTATAGTTGATCCTTAAATACCATGGGGATTAGGGGCACCCAGCCCTTGCAGAGTTACAAATTTATGTAGAACTTTTGACTTGCCCACCAAAACTTAGGTACTTTATAGCCAACTGTTGACCAGAAGTGTTACCGGTAACATAAGTAGTAGGTTAGTTAACACATATCTTACATGTTATATGAATCACATACTGAATTCTCACAGTAAAGTTAGCTAGAGAAAAGAAAATGTTATTAAGAAAATGACGAGGAAGAGAAAATACACGTACAGGACTTTACTGTATTATATTGGGAAGAAAGTCCAGTGAAAGTAGACGAGTGCAGTTCAAACCTGTGTTGTTCGAGAGTCGAGTGTACTCACATCAGGAATAGTAATGGCGGGAGAAGTAGTGGGAATATCGACAGTAGAACTTGAAAGCTCTTGAAGGTTCCTTTCCTCCAGCTTGGGACTTCATACTATATTAGCACAATTTGTTCTCATATGCACAAAGTACTTAGTACTGTGAGCTAAGTACTCTTAAAATTCCTACCCCTCACAGGAAGAGACCTCCTTGGCTGCCCAAGTTCACACAGCTTACGGACAATCCCAGCTTCGAAGCCACATCTGCCCGGTCCCACCACCTGAGCTTCTCATCCTCACCTACCAGCTTCTTCCCTTGTGTTCATTGCGCTGGGAAACCGGGTCCTGCTACCTGGATCACTCCCATTTTCCTTGGCCTCCATTCCCTACAGCGAACACCCTCAAATGCTATCTCGTGCAGGTCTCTCTCTCCTTTCAACCCATCTTTTCTTGCTGAGTCCAGTATGAACATGCCAAATATTCCTCTAGATAGAGCGTTTCCGTTCTCGCCTTCTCCCGTTTTTGCAGGGAGCCCTTCTTCCTTTCTTCGGGTGCCCCCCTCCTCCCCGTAAGCAGACGTGCCCTGATGCTCGCATTCGTTTCTTCGTTTCCGAAGGAGGGTCCCGCCTCACCCCTGTTGCCTGCATCCTTCTCACGAGCCAACCCAAGCCTGGCACGTGCAGGCAGAGGTTAACATCTTTCCTTCTGTTTCTGAAACACACTGATTGGAAAACCTCTGGGGTCCCTCCAGAAACGACAGACTTTGGCCGTGCTTGTGGTGAGGTTTATGGGGGTGCGGCGGGCAATGTAGCCCGCGTGTGGGGTTCCGGCACATCTGAACCCTGCCTCTGACGTGGACTGTGTCTCAGATCGCTCTCTCCTTCATGAGGCATGGAAGTGTTGGCTTTTAAGACCTGGGAAATCTAGGTTTATTAGTAAGTCTGTGCGCAGTCCACTGCAAGCTGTGATGGCTGCCGTCAGTTTTATGGACAACCTAAAAGCAGCCATTTTGGGTCGGATACATTTTCTCTTTATGGCTCTTGTGTTTGGGTACATGTGGCCGGAAGACCAAAAACTTGCAAACTTTCTCCAGGTGCCCCAAACAGCTGTCACAGACTGACGAGCTGGGGGAAATACCTTCTGTGTTTTCTTAGTATTACATGACAGGCTCAACCCTTTTCCCAACCTCCAAAAATGTATTTGGATAAAATATTTTTGGTACCTTGTGTTTCTTGAGGAAATTATTCACTCAGCTTCACTGATGAATGAGTTAGTCCTTTTGAAGTCACCACAGTTGTTTTCGTTGTTTTAATATCTAAAAGAGTGGATTATTTTGCTTCAAGAGTGATTAGCTCTGTTGACACAATATCCTCTGCTCCCCGAATGGTATTTTGTGTTAATGTTTCCGTGGCTCACCTGCTTTGCTAACATCCAGCACTACTCCAGTCAACAAGGAACAATTGCTTAGCCCAATAAATAAAAGATAGTACTCACAAAGGATGTGCGATAGGACTTATGGTAGGAGTTTTAAAGATTCATAACCTACAAATCAAACTATGTACATTTCCCCAGCAGCAAGCATATGTTTGTTTCCAGTTTGGGAAATTGTCATAACTTGTGTGGCTTATTCTGGAAGGACGGCCGATAATGCCCAGTCCTTGCTTTAACAAACATGATTAAATCAGCTAACTTGCTTGTTGGTCACTGTTCTGAATCCATACAAAAGCCCAGATGCCAGGCCACCGTGGATCCTTCTTCATCTGTCTTTCTCTCTCTGTCACCTTTAAAAACAGGTCTGCTTTTGGCAAGAACGGTAGAGTGGGCTGAAGCAGTTTTATTGAAAGGAAAGTCATAATTTGGAAATCTCCCACTTTGGGGTTGCCAAAGGGTTTGAGAGGGAAGGGAACTCAGTTCTTCAAAGGTGTCACCATGGCCACGTCTGTGCTGTCATTGCAAGAAAGAAACACATGGGCTGGGGAAGAACACTGGGCTCTATCCCTTCCCAGCAGTACAGCTCCAGCAGTACAAGGAGCAGAAGTTTATGCCTATTTCCAGGTGGCTCGGGTGTTTGCTCCTCTAACTATTTGTAAGTCTGGAGTAGGACCCATTCTGCCCACTCTCCTCGTGGACTCTCACCTCCTCTCCGGAAGGATTCCTAGAACCTTGATCTCTCTGTTAGCTCATTGTAATGTGTTAAGTAGAGCATTCCTTCTACTGCTCCCTGTAGGTGCTAAACTCTTTCCGAATCTCTGCCTCCTGTAGGAACGATGAAAGTGACTTCATGTCATCCCTCCAGCACGGACTTACCTATTCTCTCTTGATTGTGCCTGTTCTCACTCCTGTGTCCTCCATTCTCCTTCGCCCTCCACTCCCTACCCCAAATCTATAGTGTGTGTTCACTTTTCTTTTTTCTTTCTCTCTATAGTCCTAGAATTTTTTAAATTCCTTAGATGAATCCAGCCTCACATTTTATGGATGAAGAAACTAAGCTCAGACAAAATAAAGGCTTTGTCCTTTGATTTGCTTTTGCATGGATGCCCCCGATATGTTTAGAAACAGTCTTGTGTAGTATGACGTGGGCCCTTCCATGATCTGTCAGGATAGATGAAATCAGAGACTTCATTCCCGTGGTTCCCAATATCATCAAGAGCCATGTTCAGCTCATAGAGTACAGCTGGGTGGGTGACTGTGCGCACGTGCGCACGCGCGCGTGTGTGTACCTGCCTGTACATCCATTTTCAAATTTGATTAATGATTATTGGGAAGTGGTTATTGTTCTTCACTGTTTTCCTTTTGGAGCAGGGATTGGCCAATTTTACATTAAGATTTACTTGCAGTGTTAAATTTTGTTGGCTTTGGAGGCTGTCTCTGTCACACATGCTCTCCGTTAAAGGAGCTGTAGATAATATGTAAATGGACATGGCTGTGTTCCAATAAAACTTTATTTACAGAAACAGGTAGTGGGCTGGATTTGGTCCACTGGCAGTATTTGCTGGCCCAGAGAAGATGCAGAGATGATGGCCCAGGGAAATTGTTCTGTGTAGCAGGTGGTAAAGTTCCTCTGGTAGTCATACCATGCCTTAAGACTGATCACTGTTTTTTCACTTCCTTTTTAAGAAGAAAAAAAAAATGGTTTTATCCTTCCTACCATGATTTGTTTCCCAATTCCTATTCCTTAAAGCCTCATTTACTTTGTTTATCCCGTAAGCCCACATTTTCTTGAATGCTGTTAGGAAAGAAGTTGAGACTTCCCAAAATACGGCCACAGTCCCTCATAAGGTGACTTCAGACTTCATCTTCACATCTCATTGTTATGAGACTTGCCAGAGGTAAACTCTGTAAATCCTTCCTGGACGTTCCTCGTCATGATGAACTGGCCCGTTACCACCTGCATCCCACGGTCACCTTGCCTTTCAGTGACCTTCCACCTGGACCGTGTAGCATCTTGGCGTGGAGTCAGGCTTTGTCCATCTCCTGGGTGGAACGTACTCATAGGATAATAGCTGGTGTGTTATGTCAAAAGATCTTCAGTGTTAAATAAGTCAGGTTGGGTGGGTGCTGGGGGTGAAGAAAAGGCAGGATGCAGACTTTGGGGTTGAGAGGGTGAAGTGGAAGTGCCTTCCTGGCTGATTATTCCTGTAAAACCATCTTAAGTTTGGGCAAATCGTTAGGGACAGTGAATCATGTTCTTAGGCAAAGGAGGAGAAACTCCTTCCATGGTAGGGGAAAAAAAAAAAAAAGGCTGACCCCTGGATCAAAAGAAGGAAAGGAGTGACCTCTCAAGTTTGGAGAATGCAGGGGCTCTGCAGATGAGACCCTCGAACACTGGGGCAGGTTACCAGCCAGGCTGGGTTGGAGTCTTGCTGTGATTTGTAGCAAGTCCCTGCCTCTCTGAGCCTCTGGAAACCAGTTCATTTCAAAGGTTCCTTCTGCTTCTAAAATTGCATGCTGTTTCTTTTCTCATTAATTTCTGATTAAATTAGAAATTAGGCTCTGTTTTACATATTCAGTGCTTTGGTGATTTTGGGCAAGTGCAGTCCCTCACAGTCGCCAGTAGGCACTCCCGATCGTTAAAACATGAAATTGCAAGCAGGCATGTCTTTTAAAACGCCAACAGTGAGTCAAAAAGGAAGAAGAAAGTTAGAGGAAATCCTGGGTTTGAAAACAGAATCAGTGAATGCTTTGGGGTGCAAACCTTGTGGACGGTTCTCCATGCCCTGCCATCTGGTAACTCTGTGACCTCAGGCAGTCCCTTACTCTCGGTTTGTTTATGGGTAAGATCAAGTTAATAATGACTGTCCTGCCTACCTGAGAAGGGCATTTGGGGAAGTAAATGAGGTATTAAAGGTCAGAATGCTTTGTAAGCAGCGAAACATTATGTAAGTGGAAGGTGTCTTCATTATTGAGATGTGGTTTTCATTTGCATCATGTTCTTGTAGACCCTCATGTGTTCCCAGACATCATGCGTTCCCTTGGGGCGCTCATGCTCCATGACTGTGGGGTGTGGGGCCCTGGGGTTTTCCATTTAGTAATTCTACATGTAACCCACGGGGATTTAAAAAGCAGGCATATGTGTATTTTCCCACTGTTTAATTTTAATTTTTTTTCTCATGTATCAGAAACTTTCAGTTTTTAAACAAAAGGCCCTGTATGTGAGTTTTCTTCTATTTAAAAATAAATAAATAAATAAAAAATGGAGGACTAAGGTAGAGCTTCCTTTGAAAACAAAGGCCGGGTTGTCCATGATTAAGCAGAGGAGGCTACAGGAGAGTTGGCAGGAAGAATAACGGGTTGGGTTGTTACTTATCAAAGGAATATTTGCTGTTGGCCTTAGTATAATAATGTTAATGAGATTATTAGGTGGGGGAGATTTTCAATAAATAATTGATAAGGATTAGAAAGTGCCTTTTCTGCAAATAAACTTCAGAATAATTAATATTCATGGACTCTGTTTGTCAACAGAAAAATGTAAATGAAGAGCCAGTCCTATCAGCAGCCCCTCGTCCTGAAGGACATCTGTAAGATCAGGGTTACGAAGGGGAGAAGGGGGGCTTCGGAGCCATGGCCCAGACCCCAGCCCTGCGCGTGCCAGGACAACTTTCCACATCTCAGCTAACACATTGTCCAGCCTGGGTCACCCTCTGAACGAAACCCCGAAACGCAGGTTTCCAATAGATGGTTGGTTGTAAGGTATGAAGGACAGAGGAGGTAAGAGAGAAGGCAACTTGCTAATGCAAAAGCGGTGTACTGAAAGTCACTTTTATTTCTTATTTATAATCTCCACGCACACTCTGGGTAATAGACGATGCCGTTCATTCAGTCCTTTAACTTGAAAGCAGAGCGAAGGCCTGGCTGACAGAGCCGGGAGCGGGGATACAAAGGTACTCACGACAAGAGGAGAAATGCCTGTTTACAGCATTGCATTTGTTAGCACGCTCTCTTCAGATGTCATTCCCCCAGGAGGAGTGAGAATATGTGCAGTGCGAACAATGATTTAACATCTGAAAATGGTACTTAAAGAGTTTCTGTCTGGTGGTAATGCGATGAAGGCTTCTGAAGGGAACCTGGGGACTTCATTTCTTCTATTTATCTATATGTCTCTCTGGTTTTAGTCAGAGGTAATTGCATATTTAACCCCTCAAATAGCTTTAACCCTTGAGGTGCCAAGATTTTACCCTGTGTGAAATGTGCTTTTATCCCAGCAAAGGCGGACTTGGGATTCTCTTGAAAAAAATTATCTAAATTTTAAAAGTAAGTGTGTGTGTGTGTGTGTGTGTGTGTGTGTGCACGTGCGTGTGTGTGTATGAATGGATGGATGGGTGGATGAAATTATACCAGCATTTAGGGATTAGATGGAGGGAAAGAAGCCTGTCCTACCTGCCTTGTTCGGGAGAAAAGCACTTAAAATCCAAATATTAAGAAGAATGAAAACTTCAGAGGAATCAAAGAAGAGAAAGAAGGACAGAACGAGGGTTTTACTTGTGTTTCATCGTGGCCCGAGCTTAGAGAGAGAAGAGGAGTCCCCATGGGCCCAGGCGAAGTTGTCGATGGACCCCACTTCGAGAGGATAAATTTGTCGCTTGCCTCAGCAATATGGTTTTCTCAATTAGTGGTCGTTCCGGGAGGCCTGCTTAACAGCTTATGTGAAACAAATATTAACACAAATTGTATAATTACATCAAAGTCCCAAATTCCTCAAAGATGCAGAATGGTTTTCAGCTAAGAACACGCCAGCAATAAAACATCCTATAGTCAGAGGAAATGCGGTCTAAGGCAACCATGAGCCTGGATCCGAGCGACTTTCACAGTTTATTTTCATGGTATTTAAATTATGATACCAGTGGGTATTTTTAATTAGTGTGCACTTGTCTACATAAGCCATGTTGGCAAATTTGACTCATTCATACAGTAGTTGCTGTAAAAGAGGCCAGCACAGCCTGCAGGAATTAAAATTAAAAGTTTCTGCAAGCTGTTGTCGACATGACCATATCTCATTAACTTTAAAAATGGAGATTATTTGCCTGAAAGCTTGATTTGACTAGCAGTAATCAAATATTAGGCTCAGCGAAGGGAAGGGTGGGGGGGGGGAGCGTCATTGTTGTGATCTATATTGCTATGTGTTTTGTGGCGTCCTTTAAATAGCAGAATAAGGTTGCTGTTTTGACAAAAGGGAAGAGAAACACAGACATATGGCCTCAAAAGTATTATTAGGATAGTTTTATTTTAGATGAAGACTCATTATTTACTAAGTTTGCTGAAGACAAATATGATTATGCTGATTACCAATTCTTCCCTCATTAAGGAGGCAGCTTAATTATCTGGAGTAGTTTCCCCTGCTTGATCAAAGTTTTAAGTGTCAGAGACGGGGCCTATCTCATGATTATCTTTCCCTTTTTCAACTGGCAAATTGGCATGAACCTTAAATTTGTACGTTGGATTCATCCCATTGTTTTAACTAAATTTGATGAAGAAGGTTGCAAAATTGTGCATAAAACGAACGAAAATAGAAGAGCCCTCCTCTTATCTCATCTACTTTCTAAATAGCTTGTTATTTGAATTAGGTATCTGAGCAAAAAATCTCTTTCTGCCAGTAATTAAGGAGTCTAATGTTGAAAACCTGAAGTTATTGAAATATGGTAGACATGGTCTCATTTTAGATCTTGTTTTATATTTTCCCACGCACAAAGGAACATTTGTAATGCATAAGTGTAAACTGTAAAATGAAGATGCATTTTGGGGGGGGAGAGAAGAAAAAAGGTGCAGTTAAACAAAAGACCGAAGATAAAGTCTTACGCCTTTTTATGTCTTTGAACGGAGAACATGTTCTGCATTTTACTAAAGAAACATGAGGCTAGAATGTAAGTAACTGGTTTTTGCATTAGGCTCTCCCTGGAGGTAGCAGAAAAATATCATGTCCCTGCATGAAATGCGAATGTGAAATCTACCAGAAAGAAATATTTATGACCATTTTATGCTTGATTAGGCTTGGATGACATCTGTTAGAAGACAGGGACTGGACAAAGAGAGAGACGCTCGGGGGCAAATGTTAACGGAGTTGTTTAGACGACGCTGGGGCAGAGGCGTCCATTTACTGCTGGGCAAAACACAGGAATTGTGTTAGCGAGAGAGCAGCTGACAAGAATCCCCCGTGATAGAGACACTGCACACTCACTCGATGGGATCGTCAAATACAGCTGTTGGTAGTCACTGCCGTGCCTCAGTTTATGAGCCAGTTTCCAGACGCAGCCCTGTTCCCGTGACTTCCAGGGAGCCAGCACCTTTAATCAAGTCACACACATGTGACTCAGCTATAAAAGGAGATCGTCTTCACTTTTTCAAGGGAGTTTTACATCCTCCTGCCAGGCGGGCTTAGCTGGACCAGGAAACACTTCTGTATTTCTCAGTGAAAGGAGAACCAACTAAATGACACACTTGCCTCTGGATGTTTCTACAACCTAAGTTTTTTTGTGTGTTTTTTTTTTTTCCTTAACATAAGTCTCCCCCTGTTTAAAAAAAAAAAAAGTAGCCCCCTCGGTCCTGTAGACACACTTCATCACTTTAAACAGTGCAAATGTTTGCCCGAAAAAGAAAAAAAAAGTCTTCTAACCCTGGCAAACATTTTATCAATTGTTAAACATTTCGGTGTTAAAGTAAGTGCTGTTTGTCTGAAGAAATAGCTCTACCGAGAGTGGAGGTATGAGCAAGTTATTTCATTCTGGTTCTTTTCCCAGCTTCTTTTCCTGTAAATTTTCTCTGTCTGGAATGCTGATGGGAAATGTTATTTTGTTTTTGTTTGCAGCAGTTCTGTTGTTTTGATTTTGTCTGAGTGGTATGGAAAACAGTACGTCACTTAGAGTGGGTGTTTTGTCTACTGGCCATTTGGCCATCGCACATATATTTCTCATACTTATTACATGATGACAAGGGAACCGAAAAGGCACAATTTTCCAGTTGAATTTTTCTTTCCAGTTTAATAATAGTGAAAAAAAGAAAACAAAGTTAATAGGTTTAGCAGTGTGATGGTACTCGTCATGTGATAGCTGACTTTAGGTGGTTTTTTGGTTTTTTTTGGTTTTGTTTTTTGTTTTGTTTTTGTTTTTTTTTCCCCCCCTTCTTGTTCCTGTGGTTAAGGAGATGTTTAGGGGAGGGGGGAGGTTAGATCAATGCATGTATCAGTTTCTATAATACACTGCATGTGGATAGCATTTCACATTTTGCACAGAGTTGTGAAATGCTGTAATTTCAGTAGGAAAATTCATAAAAGAGGAATAAACAATCTTAACATCATTCCGTGATTAGCCTGGGTACTTTTGCCCTGATTTTAGGCCGCATGTAACCTAACCTCTACCAATAAGTGTATTTTAATTAAAATGAATCGAAATGGAATTTGGACGAAAACCCAGAATACAAATCTCAAAGAATAACTTAAGGCTGTTTACTGGCTCAGTTTGGACATACTTTATCTGAAATCATTCTCCACATTTGCAATGTTAAGGAACATATTGCAAGAGTGTAGAAGTTAGCTCTACAAGTAAGTAATTTTTGGTGTAGTACAAAAATATAAAATGGAAACGATGATTAATTTTTCAATTTCTCTCTACAGATATCTAATCATTGTACCCATGGACCGCCAAAGGCTTCCATTAAAGATTTAAAATGCAAGAGGAAGGTAGAATCCAAAAGATGGGATTTGGGATTAAATAATGTAAAATAACTGCAGGGCAATAGTGAAGTGAGAGCTATTGGCACAATAAGAGATTCTTTCAGACTTTTTTTTTTTTTTTTTTTTAATCCACTCAAAGTATCGACACCTCCTTACATGGAATGTCCTAGGTGTGGTATTAATTGAATTATTTATAACACCCGATTACATTATGAAAGCATGTTTTTGTTTTAGCTCACACCAATTAACAGTCACAGCAACAATCGCAAGAGCTCTGTGCAAATTCACATGAATGTTCTCTGTGCTTTAAATACCATCCTCTTTATTAAAGGATTCTGCCTGCAGTGTTCCACGGAATATACATTGCTTCCTCCTTGAGGATTTTTAGTTTGAGATGGGGAAATGCAGTGTTGCGGTGGGGGGGGGGGGGTCACCCGTGGATGGACAGCGTGATTTTCTTCAAATGAGGGAACTTTTATAATCCTGGAAGAAGGGGACATTGCCGCCTCAGTATATAAAAGCTGTCAGTAAGGTCCAGCCAGGCTTCTCTGAGCCCCGCTCTACTGTCTTTATCACTTTGCTCAGTTCCACATAATAACATCTTCATCGGAGATTGCTGTGGCACAGGGGAACTGCATTTGTTGATCAAATTTGGCTGGATAACACTGTGATCTCGTATCCTGAAGTGTGGAGATGTGCCTGGAATATCTAAGTGCAGAGGCGGCCCCTTGATTGATTGATTCTCCCTGTCACAGAACAAGATAACCAGATCAGTAAATACTCTGTGCACTTCAACATCATCTCCACAATCAAAAGTGAGGGCATCATGGGGCTGGAAAACACTGGGTCAGGATGGGAATGCACACATTTCAGAGTGATCACTGGGAATAGAGAGAGAGAGAGAGAGAGAGAGAGAGGCGCACACGTACACACATTCACACGCGAATGCACAAAAAATTCTTTGTGTGTGGTTTCTTAGAAGGGAACTGTGTTAAAAAAAAAAAAAAGAGCATTTTCTGTATGTTTAGAACGCTTCCTGGTTATAAAAGTCGAGTTTATTTTGCAGCTGTCATCTTAGAGGTGTACAACATTTATCATAAAACGTTGTTATTCGAGTTTTGTTTACAGAAGAGATTGAGAATGCAGATTAGGGAAGCGGAGCTGGATAAGAGGTCACTAGTGGTCTCAAGCACAAAAGGAGCTTGCACCCAAGATTTGCTCCTCTTAAAATAAACTTTTTGTTTAAACAGATGGGCCAAACACATGTAAACAAGTTGTTTAAACTTTTACTAAATTCCCAGGGAGTGCCTTTCAAAATTAGCATGGGTTGCCAAATTTGTTTAATTGCACAGGGTTCAAGAAAAGTTTAAAGAATGCAACTGTGTGGGTGTGGGGGATGGGGCGATCACACATGTCACCAGGTGGCATGCGTGATTCGTGGTGCCTTGATGCCCGCTTCCCCCCCCAACTGCCCCCTACCCAGCACTTGTCACTCTGTCTCTTGCGTGCTTGTCTTACCCTCCTATAAAACTTGAAGTTTCTTAAAGGCAAGGGCTGCCTTTGATTCTGGTGTCTGTGCCCTCCGGGACCTGGAAGACTGCCCTCCACACACTAGGGACCACGTGGCAGTGAGGCAAGTGAAGGAGGAACTGAGTGTTGGCCTCTCTTTCTAAAGGTTTTTCAAATGAATACTTCTGGGATTTTATGGGTCTCTGGACTGCAGGGAGTGTCCTAACTCAGAGTCCTCCTTTCGGGGAACTTAATCGTGTAAGTCAAGCAAGCCGAGTGGTCTGTTGTCCCGGATTTTCATGCTGTTCCATGAGAGACTGGCATGGGCTGCTCAAACGGGGTATCTCTGCTCCCAGCCCCACACAGTTCCTTGAAGACAATGCTGCTTCTCACTCCATACCTAGAAAATGCAAATTGTCGAGAGCAGGTCCCCCAGGCCAGGGACTGAGGGCACCTTGGTGTCCACCAGAGACCACGCAAGTGGTTCAGGACTTCCTGTGTGGCCTGCTGGTTGTCTCACATGCCTGAGGTGGGTGATGTGTAGACACTCTAGCCGAGCTGCTTTTGGTTTTTGTTTATTTTTTCTTTCCTATTTTGTTTGGCTGGAATCACTGTGTCCCCTCTTCGTCTGCCAGAGTTTACCCCTCTGGAGCACACGGCACGTGAACGGCAAGGTGGGCGGAAGAACCTGTCACGAAGTCAGGAAGCTTCTGTGTCTGAAGAAATTCTCCCAAGGAGGGTGTACACCAGTAACATCAATAGAGATTTTTGTATAGTTAAAACAGTCCTTATACTTAAGAGAAAAAAATGACCACTTTTGACATGTCTGGTTAGTCTTCTGTGACTTAGTTTTTGTTTTTTGTTTTTTAATTTGAAATGATTAAAAAGGTCTTTGGCAGAATTGTCCTCCTTTCTTAATTTTTTGACTATTAAAGAAGGCTTTAATTGAGTTTAATGTTCTCAAAACAAAAAAAAATTTGTGAGGTGCTGATGATTTTAGAAAAGTCATTCTGGGAAACAGGTTTTGATTTTTTTCACACACACAAAAAAGAGTGGCGCTCCCTTTGAATTTGGTGAAGGCTATTCCTAGTAACGTTTTATAAAATCATTTTCTTTTCAGGGTGTGTTTTATTTCCTTTCCATCTCTTTCAGGAAAGAGAAAGTGTTTTATTGGATATTTTTGTTTCAGTCCTTGTTTCCATTATTTTTGCCAAAATTCATGGGAGTTCACTTTCCGTTTAAATGCCTGAAATATTCCTTGAAGAATCTGCATTTTGGGACAGCTAGGAAAAAGGCTATGTAAATTGGTTTAAGGAAGAAAAACAGTTGTTACCCTAATCATCTCAACCACTTACTTTTTCCTTTACTTTATAATTTTGGAAGCAAATAATTTCAAGTGCAATGGGCCAGGGTGGGTGAGGGGCGTGAATTTGAAGTTCAAAGGCAGTTTGGTGTTTGTTTTAAGATGAAGCGTATCTGAGTTTTCAAGTGAAGGGAGAAAGTAAGCTGTACTCCGAGAAAGAAAGGGGCAGTAGATCTGTTAGCAGGAAACACAGAACAGGTCTCTAAAAAAGTACGTCCGCTCTCGCAAAGTAGTCTTGGCCAAAAGATTTTGATGACAGCGATTTCCCAGTTTGTGAATAGACTTTCTATATAAAGTGGGTTAGTCTTTGGAGATGGGCATTAGGCAGCTTCTGGTCTAGTAGCACGCGCCGTTTCTAGCAAAGTGTGGTGTTTTTTTTTTTTGTTTTTTTTTTTTTTTTTTTTTGCTGCTCCGGAGTCCACTACCCTTCCACCGTTTAAATCCGGCTCGCTCCGTTTGGGATACATCCCTGCATATTTCTAGCCTCAGCCTATATGTTTCTTAATTTGGGGGCTGGGCTGAGGGGCTGGAATTTAGCTCTCTTCCGTGCAGAGTTTTACAGACAGACTCATGTTTGGCCGGGCAGGCTTCGGCCCTTGATCCTCCCCCCAGTCGCCATGGTGAAGAGGAGAGAGCTCTTTCTCGCTCCTGTCCGTGGGTTGCTTTCTAACATTTCTGTTGTCTTGGGAGAAAATTTTGAAAAACTGATTAAAAACGGGCAAGTGCATGGCTTCTATGAAAATTCTGCAGCCTCACACCGTGGGACTTGTTTGTTTTGGTTGGCCTCTGCAGCAAGACTGACATATTTATGTAGAAAGCTCATATTTAGTATTTAACTTGGAATTTTACACATCGGAATGATAAACTGAACAGACGCAAGATTTTGCTGGTGGTGTTGTTTTCCCCTGCCTCTCCTGAAATGCGAGGAAACAGAGAGTAGACACATTTGAACATGGTCACCCCTTGTTTGGCCACCAGCATTCGTAAATAGATTCCTCGATAATGCTGTGGAGATTGGGCACTAAGCGGCCGCCACGTTTGCTATGCAGGAGAGTTAATAAAAATTTTCATTGCTGGAGGAAAGCTTATATACAGTAGTCTGTTTGTCCTGTGTTTCAACCACCTGAGTCACAGCCAAAAAAGCAATTGTCTACTCTGTATTTCAAACAGATGCTGAGGGGTACAAGGGGTGACTAGAATTCACAGCAATAAAAGCCCGCTCTCCAAGTTCCCTTGAAGGAAGTGAACTCATAAAATTTTTGCTGCGACCTATTTGTCCAGTTCTTTGAAGTATTTAACATTAATTTAGCCTGCAAATCATTGGCACCTCAGTTTTTCATTGAAGTACCCAGGATCTGTTAAAGACATACCGTGGGTGTGCCTGGAAAAAAAAAAGACTCTGGAAGCAGTCTACTAATTTAACTGTTATTCATGGACATTGTTTTTATGAAGGCCAATATTATATACATTCAGAGTTCTCTAACCCAGAAACTGTTTCTTCTCAGTTTCTGTTTGCTTGTGTGTAAGAGTATAGAGAACACAATTAGATGGGCTAGCCCCCCCCCCCCCTTTTAAACTTGTTTCCGTGGCATCGATAGATTTTCTAACGTGCTGGCTGTGCTTGGGAGGGTGATGGCAGTGGGAACTAGAGTGATAAACGCTACCAGGAAGATTTTATCAAGTGTGAAAAATAAAAACGGAGGGATCCACCCTTAAACCAAAGTATCCTGTAGCTAGGTTATTAGTAGATGAGGTCTCCTACCTCATTCATCTAATTAGTTAGCAAATGTAGGGAAGGGGGACACTGTATTCTCCGGGAAGCTTTTTATGTCCTTTGCCATCTATTGTTAAGTAGCAGTGGATGGCTTAGATAAATACTTATCTCCTGAGCTTCCAAAACAGCTGTAGGCTCTCGTCTCACTCCCCCCTGCCCCATTGCTTCCAAACTTTAAAATGACCTTTTCACAACACTCAAAAGGGACCCCCAAGAGGAAGGGAATTTAGAAGCTAATGGATCAGGTAAAACTTGCAGGTGCTAGGAATGCGTGTCCCTTCAATTTCTGTCGGACAGTTTAGGGGTGACTCTTCTGTCTAAAATAGTTCCTACATGTACACATCATCATCTCAGCCTCCCCCTTTTGATTTGATGGAACATGTTTCGTTAGCTGAAATTAGCCTAGATGGATTTGCTTGTAATTCGACTTTTGCCTCTGAGCATCTATTTTAGTGAGATGGGGACCCTGTCGTGTGCTCTGCTTTGCCTCCAACACTCGGCACGTGCTAGGAACTCAGGAGATGGCAAGGTAGAGTGGACGTTTCTTCCCCAAATCTCAGCTGTCTTAATGTTAGACATCTTAAAGCTTCTGCTTCTTCCTTCAGTTAGACTAGACCTTTTGAAAGGATCGTATTGATAATGCATATTTTGAAAGAGATGTAAAAACAAAGACTGTGGGAAGCAGTGGTTAATTAGAATTCCAAGCTAGTATTTAGTTACATTTGTCCTACTATTTTGGCCAGGTTTCAGTTAGCTAAGTATCTCTTATACCCTGTAATTTAGAATACAGTTTCAGCTTTCCAAATAATGACTTGCTAATGGTAAATGTTGTTTAACTTTCTAATTCAGGGGAGCTACCTGTTCAGCAGAATTTTAAAAATTCTAGGTGATGATTGAAACCAGGTTAAAAAGCACTTAAGGTACATTTGACTGCATGTTTGGCCTCTATTTGGATGGGCCTGTGGCTGTCATTACTCTTTTTGAATCTGGACGTAAACTGCAGGCAGGGGTTTTTCTAAATTGGTCCAGAACTCAAACTTACCTTTACTTAGCAAGCTTTCCCCATCTGCGTGAATAATGCACCATTTCTACCTGAAACGTTGACTCTGTTTCCGACCAGTGCTTTCAGTGATAGGCCCTCCTAACTGGAGATGGTTGCCTCGTGTATTCCACTTGTTCCCACTGTTTTTTTTTTTCCTCCCTCAGACGCAATTCTGATCCCTCTATTCTCTTCTTTCCTGTTTCCTGCTAAATTCCGTAGTATTCCTTAGCTGGGTATGGGCTGGAATGTGAGAGATGGAGAATGACCACACGTTCTTCGCCGCTTCCTTTTTTCTAGAGCTTGAGCCTGTGTCCCCGCCCACACAGACTTGGGGCAGCCCATTCACTTGCCTTAGGTCCTAGAATGCAGCAGAAGGTCCATCAGTCCGTTCCAGGCTTGGAAGCTTTCTCCTTAGTTCTTCTGGCACACACGGCCATGCAGGGAAGTTGAGCCTTGACTTCTGGGCGGTGGGAGACTGCATTTGGGATGGGGAGATTCACACACAGGGAAAAGAACAGAGACACCCCATCTTGGAGGGCCACAGGATTCCCACTGAATGCAGTTGCAGGATTGACCCCCAGCTAAAGAAGAACCACCCAGCTGAGCCTAGCCAATCCCTAGAATTTTAGAAAAAAATTGTTCTTACAAGCCTCCTGTAGGGCCGTTTGTTACAAAGCAATGGAGAACAGAAACAGGAGCCTTGAAACTCAAGCCTGTTTCCTCTTCCATTCTTACTGTACATTTTCTTTCTTTTTTTTTTTTTTTAAAGATTTTATTTATTTATTTGACAGAGAGATCACAAGCAGGCAGAGAGGCAGGCAGAGAGAGGAGGAAGCAGGCTCCCCGCTGAGCAGAGAGCCCGATGCGGGGCTCGATCCCAGGACTCTGAGATCATGACCTGAGCCGAAGGCAGCGGCTTAACCCACTGAGCCACCCAGGCGCCCCATACTGTACATTTTCTTAGACCTTTCTAAAATGTCAGCCATGTTTGACTCTTCAGTCCACAAAATGATCTGTTTTGCTTTGCTCCTGCTCTGTCTTCTCTGTGGATGGTCTTTGGGCCCCTATGCTTTGGTTTTTGCCAGAGTCCTTCAGGTTAATTGGCTCCTTCTCTAGTCTTTCCCAAGGCCCTCATGACCCATTACATGTAACCTCTCTAAGACCTCTACATTTCAAGCTGCATTGGTGTGGGGGTTACTCAAGGCATTAGCTGTTGGCTACTGGGGCAGGTAACCTCAGTGTGGGCCTTAGTTTCCACATCTGTAAAATTTTCAGCTGCCTTCCTAAGTGTTGTTCAGCCTTTAGTATTACAGAACAGAGATACCCAGCAGAATGTTCTATGGAGATGAAAATGTTCATTTATCTGTGCGGTCCTGTGCAGTAGCCACTAATCAGTGTGCCACCCGAGCCTTTGATATGTGGTTAAGACAATGGAGGAGGAGATTTTTTTAATTTACTGAATCTTAATGAGTTGAGATTGAAATAGCCACTTGTGGCTAGTGGCTACCATTTGGAGCAGTTAGGATTCTAGAATTTTGTAGAATCGAGGGGGAAATACCCATTTTCACTTAATGCCAACAGGGGTTTAGGACTTGATTTTCCATCAGACCTTGCTTGTCAGTATTACTTAAAAGAATTACAGATGTAGAAGACTCAGTCGCTGAGTAAGTCCCCAGCTTCTGACCTCCTCCTTAAATCATACTTGGCTTTTTGAATCCTCACCTGTGCCTAGAACCAGGGCTGAGCCCACTTTCCTCAAGGAGCGTAAATCATCCCCTACTTTTGATCACAGCCCAAGCAGAGACCAGCAGCCTGGTGTGGACTGGCAATTTTTTACAAAACCCCAATAGGCCCAGCTTGCCAGCGGGAGGGGGGCGGTCCATGGCAGTGTCAATTGAAAACCAGCCGGGTGGCAAGCGCAGTGCAATGTAGTGGGAATGGAGCTGCCGTCGGCCCTTTGGATGATTGGGGACAGAGCAGCGATATTGTGAAATTGCCTTTTTTATTGGTTCTTGAGCCTTCTGCCGTAAATGCCTCTTCTTGAAGGAAGTGAAGAGAATCCCCGAGTTCAGCTTAAGCTTAGGACATGCACACGGCAGCTCTACATTCATTCTCTCATTTAGCAGAATTGGGACCTGAGGGGGCCTCTTGTGTCTGGCCTAATTTTCCTTCTAAGCATAACTATGTTAATTGGGGCTTCTTTTCTCTTGCTTATGTTTACCATCATTTTTAAAAAATGAAGTGAAAAGTGGCATCCCTTTTTATTACATTTATAAAACAATGTCATTAGTAAACCCTCCTTGGATGAGACCTTGCTAGATCCTGGGGTTTTTTTGTTTGTTTGTTTGTTTTGTTTGTTTTTGTTGTTGTTGTTGTTTATTTGTTTTTACTCCCCACCCTGCAGGGTAGGAGATGGAATATTGGTAAAGCCTTATTTCCAATTTATGAACTGAAAGTTGAAAATCATAGAAAGGATGACTGAAGTTCACTTTGTCTCAGCGTCACCTCACTGTGCCTAAAAAGGGCTATTTATAATCAAGAAGAATGGGCTGTTTGTATAAAAAGGTCTCCAAGGCAAGGAATTCTACAGTGTCTGTCAGCGTGATCCAGTCTGGTCAAGAACTCACTTCTGTGGTTCCCAGAATTCACTTGCCCACTCTTCACCTGCTGCCCTTTGAGACTGTAGTCCTCTGTGCTGTCTGCTTATAAAGATCACTTGTTGACATCTCCTTGGTAAAATCCTGTCATATACTTGAAGACAGTTACTAATTCACCCTGCAGCCTTTTCCTTTTCAGGCTAAACCATCTTGACCCTTGTAACCTTTTTGCAGAGATTCCACTCTCCCTCCTCTTCATCATCCTTGCCTTTCTCTGGATTCTCTCCAATCTTTTGGTTTTCTGAAAACATGGATCAGAAAAGAGACCCTTCACATGTCTCTTGAGTTTCTGCAGACAATTGTGACGCATCCGGAAGACTTTTTTTTTTTTTTTTTAAGATTTATTTATTTTAGAGAGAAAGAGAGCAATACACACAGGTGGGAGGGGCAGAGGGAGAGGGAGAGAAAATCTCAAGCAAGACTCCCTGCTGAGCGCAGAGCCTGACTGTGGGCTCGATCTCATGAGATCACTACCTGAGCTGAAACCAAAAGTTGGAAGGTTGGACGCTTAACTGACTGTACCACCCAGGCTCACTGCATCCAGTAGAGTTCTAAAAAAAATTTTTAAGTAGTCTTCAACTGTTCGTTTCCACATTTAAGCCTACCTTTCATGACTCAACATGTTGGGATTTGTGATGACCATTTACATTTTTGGAGCATGGTCTGTGGGCTGAAAGAGAAATCCAGAGGTCAGATGACTTTTAACTTTCAGTCCTGTGTTTAATTTGAGGGCCCTTCTTGTATTCTATTACTCATTTTCAGTTTTATTTGAGATATAAACGATACCTAACATTATATCAGTTTCAGGTGGAAAACACGATACAGTATTTGTATGTGTTGCGAAATGGTCACCAGGGTAGGTAGGTCTAGTTAGCATGTAACACCATGCATAGCTGCACAGTTTTTTTCTTGCGGTGAGAACTCCTAGCAACTTCCTGCCACACAATACAGTATTAACAGTAGTCACCGTGCTGTACAGTTACATCCACAGGACTTACATATTTTATAACTGAAAGTTTGTACCTGTTAACGCCCTTTACCCATTTCACTCACCCCTTACCCCAACCTCTGGCAACCAGCCATCTGTTCTCCATATTTATGAGGATTTTTTTGTTTTGTTTTTGGGTTTTCTCTTTGCCTTGCACTGTTCATATATCATCTTATGGAAGGACTATTTCTCCATTGCCTGCACTGCGTATGAATAGCTGTGGCTCGGAGTCTGTGCAGTGGGGGGGGGGGCAGTAAAAGGGGCACGTGTGTTGTTGATTACCAGACGGAGGCCCCCGGGGCCCTGTCACCCCCCCCCCCCAAGTGTTGTGTCTGCAGTGCGCAGCCACACCTTACCCTGAGTGCCTCTGAGGGAGTAGTTCCAAGGACCTCCCGACTCACCTGAACTCCCTGTTGACTGTCTGTTCTACCACTCTCTTTCCTTTGTTTCCAGCAAACTCAGGCCCCACACTCACCACTGTTGTTTGTGTACGTGTTACCTGATTCTCTCTTTCCCACTTTTTCATTTTTTTTGTCTTGCCCACTTTTGAATGGAAGCTTCGTGAGGATAGGAGCTTTTATGCCTTTGTCACCCCCCTCTGCAAAATGAGCTTGCAGGTGGCAGCGAACTCTTGGTGGAAGGCAGGAGTGAAAGAACGACTTGATACCAGAAGATTTACACTGTTATCTTAATAACACTACTGGTTCTTTCTGTGACACTGGGCAATACACTGAACACTGCTGGCGGCCGTTTCTTCTTCTGTTTAATGAGTCGCTTAAAGGCATTTGTCCAGAAAGTTCCGTAAGTCTTCTCAGCTCTGCCCCTTAACTGCTGTATTCAGATTCAGTGATTCAAACTCACTTCTACCTTCTTGGGTTATAGGTGAGTAGAGTGGGTAATATTTCTATTTGTATTCCAAGTCACCCATTTCAGGGATGAACTTTTACATGCCGCCTTATCTTTTTAATATTTTGGGAGGATTTTGTCCCTGGGCCCAGAGGACTCTGTTTTAAAAGGCAATCAAAATTTAGGGCTTTCAGAATTTCCAAGTCCTTTCTCTGTTAGGCTATTGCCTATACCCATCTTCTCTTCAACCTTCTCAGCTCTGTGATCCAACACTCCAAAACTTGTTTGAAAATCTGTGCCTACTTAGCCCACTTTCTAACATTGTTCTGGGTGGTCTATAGCAAAGGTCAGATCCAGACGTGAAGCCACTGGGTCTAATGAATCAAAGATGGCGTCCTCTCCTTTGTCCCTCAGCACCCTGGAAAGATACGCCCACCTGCTCGTTTGTGCTTTCCCTGTCTGACCCTGAACCGGACAGTCTTTTTTTTTTCTTTTCTTTTCTTTTCTTTTCTTTTTTTTCTTTCTAGATCTTAATGCTGGGTTTTCCCTCTTCATCTGATGAGCAAGATGTCCACTGGTTCCCCTGCTTTTCAGTCTGGATTGACCAGTAACTCTCCTGGCCCCAACGTGGTCAACAAGGCCACTCATTGCCCAGATGTGCTGACCTGAGCTGCCCAGGAGGCCCACCCAGGAGGCTGTGTAGAGAAGCATGTCAGAGTCATACAGATTCTGCCTTCTCCCTCGCCCGTTTCATAAATTCTGGATGTTAAACTAACCTGTAAGCACTAAAATCAAATTTCTTTGAATGGTGTTAAATTACCAGTTATGCTTTGGCCTCTGCTCATTACATAAGAGCTTATCCTGCATTTTCCACTCCACCATGACAAGACCAAATTCCGGGCCACTCCCTGAAGACGCCATGCCTTTGCACACGCTGGTCTCTTTCCCCCAATACCCATCTCTTCTTTCCTTCCTCTTTTCTTGTTCTTTTTGTCCAGGCTCAGTCCAGTTCTCCTGTTCCTAAAAAGACTTTCCTTTTTCGTCCCCTCAGTGTGCCTCTTCACAAAAGCATAGACCCCACTGGGTGGTGATGGTGATGGGTATTCTGGCCTTGGGCTTTTGAGGTTGGCGACAGTGTCTTTCCCTTTCTGCGCCTGCCCGGTGCTGGGTGCTGAGTAGTTGTTGAGCGAATGAAGGAAGAGAGGGATGGAGAAAGGGAAGGAAGGAGACCTGTTCCTCGCTTCCGGTCTTGAAAAGCAGCCCTCTCTTGAAGATGTCTCTTTTCTTGGAGCTGGTTCCCTTTTCCCTTTGGCTGTTTTGCTCTCAGTGGTCACTCAGTCGTTCCGCAATCCTCCCAATTCCTCTTGTAATTAAATGCTCATCTCTGGCCTGTGTCCATCCTGCAGGAGAGATTGCTGTCTGCCAGGGAATCAGCGAGCACCCCAACCGAGCCAAGCCTCACCAAAGACACTCACAGCCAAGCTATTTTTATTTAGCAAATAAGGGCTTATTTTTGTTGATTGTCCACAAGCACAGGGGGGAAAAAGTCATCCATTTGGTTTGTGGTTACTTGCACCACAGGGCTAGCCGATCTTCTTGGCTTCTGTTTCTCATGTGGCGTTTTCCGTGACTTCAAGAATGGACACATGAATGGCGTTGTGCAGGCTACACCGCCTGGAGCAAGCCTGAATGTTCGTTCTGCATTAGAGGTGAGGATATCATTGAGTCTTTGTGGCTAAGAATGTGGGTGTTAAATGGTCCCTGAGAAAGGGAGGCAGATGTCCCGAGTCCTCCCCAGATCACAGGTCTGCCAGGTAAAAAACGCAGAGGTTAGACGTCAGGTGGCACGAAAGATTTTGTTCGGGGGTGTTTAACATGAGCTGTCATGGTCAATTGCTGCTAGCACGGTGCCAGCCGGCATGGTCTCACCCTCGGTCCCACGTGCCTGTGGAGCCCTTGGAAAATGGCTGGTGTGAACTAAGATGCTCTGGAAGTGGAAAATCCACAGCAGAGTTTAAAGACTTAGTATACTTCGTATCTTAACAATGTGGAATATCTCGTGGAACATTCTGTGTAGATTTCATGTGGAAGTGAGTGTATTTTAGAAATACGGGTTAAGTCTAATGTATTTAACATAAATTGCGCCCATTTCACTTACCTTTTTTAAGTGTGGCTACGAGAAAATTTAAAATTAGCTCTGTGGCTTGCATGATCTGTCTCTTAGCTTTAAACTGGAGGTGTCATTGTTAGATTGTGGCTCAGCATGAACCCAAGCATCGCATACTTTATGTGCATTTCCAGGGGTGTGTCCTTTTTGTACCGTGGGTGGTCTTTGAGAGTATGTGTCACGATAAGGACACAGACTTTGGATGGACGCAAACCTGAGTTTCATTCCCAGCTCTGTTTCTGGCCAGTATACCAGCAGCATGAGCTCTCTGAATCTCAGGTTCCTTACCTGTAGAGAGGGATTAACAGCCACCTGAACGTCCTGCGGTTAGGCGTGGGGTCATGCGGTAACATTTCTAGTAATATTAGGAGGCATTTTGTTTGAAGAATTGCATAATGATATTTACGCTCAAGTTAACAAATTAAAAATCTCTGTTTTGAAATTTTGTTGCAAACAAACAAAAACCCTGAAAACCCCCCACTCCTTGGCGTCTGTTACGGTACGTCTGCCTGCTTCTCGTAATGGAACTGTGGTCACTGGGGTTCCCCGGGAGCGACAGGCCAGCCAGCGCACTTTGCAGGAGGCATCTCAGCGGATCTTCAGAGCAACCCCAGAAGGGACGCCCTCTTACCGTCTCCATCTGATAGCCGCTGCACTGAGGCACAGGGAGGGGAGCTGCCTTGCCCAAGGTCACACAGCTCGTGGGTGGTCAACTAGGCATTGAGCCCAAGTGGTCTGACTGCGGAGCTGCGTGTTTTGTCTCTCTTCATGACTGTTCACCAGAGAACGGAACAAAAGAACTGGGAGCAAATGAGTGCTCACAGGAAACATGCCTTTCCTGAGCTCCTGTTCGCATGATTTTTAGCATAGACCTGAGATATTTTCCCTCAGCATGGGTTTCCTAGTTCATACAGCGAACTTAAACATATCCCAGCCTTAGAGCTTTCCTCAAAGAATGCCTTGATTCCCAGGTCCATTACAGTCTGAATCAGGCTCAGGCAATTCCAAGAGAGAATTATATGGGGAAAAAAAGAGCAGTGCACAGTATCTGGACCCGGACAGATCTGTTGTTTCTTGAGAGCCTTGTCTCATTGGTACATAGTTACTATCATATTTAGTGTGTTGTTTTTGATATGCATGTAGTAGGAGCTCAATAAATGGTATTTATTAATGTTTATGGCAGTGCTTCTGGAAACACACATTTAGAAAGGAAAGCGTGCGCTGTGTTAAAACTGTGATCATCCATTTCGTTAAACTGACTTGTGATGGGGGTGTGGGCTCTCATCATGTATGATTATCTCTTAGAATAATTACCTTTGGCTGGAGTTGAGCTTTGAGTGGTTTACTTTTCTGATGCTGGAATCCTCCTCTTTACTTTAACCCAACACACCCACACCCCCTAGACAATGCCTGGTCGTTCCATGATGTGGATCTTTCCTTATCATTCTACGTTTAACCAAGAGGATTAGAAGACATTGATGGTTTGGTTTGGTTTTGTTTTCCACTAAGACACTAACACCTAGATGGGTTGGGGATGATGGTGGGGTGTTCTGTGATCAAAGTTCACCACCTCCAAACTCATGTGGAAAGTTGAAATGCGTTTACATGCTTGGTTGAGACGGAGTTCGAATCATTAGGAGGAAATATTTGCGGACTTGGGAAAACTCCCTGGAGAATATGCAGTTCAAGGTAAAGTTTTGGATTGACGGGAGCTGGAAGACTGGGGACTTCCGCTAACTCTTAGCTCCCTCTCTGCGCACGGGTCCTCCCACGCCCCGTGTTCCCTCCTCTGAGCTGTGGTCTGGAGTGGCCTAAGGGAGCCGGGCGGGCTGGGATGCACAGGTGTGCAGGAGGCACCTTCGGCTTAATGCAGCCCGATTGGATTGCCACGGATTGCCACGTCCGCCTCTGTGCCTTTAACAGGTTGTTAAACAGAAAGCAGGATGTGCTTATCGTGACCGTGACAACAACTGTAAACACTCAGTCACAAAGTTCAGCTCTCTGGGTTCAGGTGGGCCTCCCCGGAGCCTGGTGGGTGGTTACTTGGGAAGCCAGCAGCGTGCATGGGTGGGGAAGGGAAAGGGGTGGAAAGAATGTTAGCTGGAGGCTCTGTAAGTACATCAGAGCAGGAAGAAAGCTCAGTGCCTTTCCTCCCCACCCTTCTTGTCCAGATAGTTCAACTGAGGCCCAATGAGCAGGAATATGTATTTAAACACTAACAAAAGCTAACATCTGCCACCATCAGTAATATTCCGAGCACTTGGTTCAATTTATGCTGTATGTTATTTAATGTCTAAGACAGCTCTTTGAGGTAGGGACTGGTATCTGACCTGTTTTTCAGATGGGGAAACAGAGTCTCAGAGAACTAAGTCACTTCCGGAAGGCTGTGGAACTGGGCAGTTCCAGAGCCGGGGTTTGGGAGTGGGCTGGTCCCCAGCACACACCGGGGCCTCCTCAACAAAGCACGCTGGGCACTTCTCAGCCTGCCTCTTGTGGAATGCAGTTGTATACCATGAGACATTTTGTGTGTGGTGTGTGTGTTTTCTATTGCTGTGTCACAAAATACCATGAACTTTCTACCTTAAAACACACATTTCTCTTCTCACACTTTCTGTGGCAGCCTTAGGATCTGGCATCTTAAGAACTTGCCTTCCCTGGATCCTCTGCTCAGGGCTCAGAGCCTTGCAAGTCAGTAGTGAAGGTATCAGCAGGTTCTCATCTCCTGGGAGGCTTGGAGTCCTCTTGTGAGCTCATGAGTTCTCCAGAATTCACAGACTAAAGTGCGTTACAGTTGAAGGACTGAGGTCTTGAGCTTTTAAGGACCACCTAGTGTGCCCCACCTTCTGGTTTCCCCCACAGATGGCAGCCTGCTTCTTCAAGGCCAACAGAAGAGTGACTTTGTCCCCAGTCTTCCTTTTAAAAGGTTCACCTGGTTAGGCCAGGCCCACCACAGGATATCTCTCTTGATTCACTCCTAATTAACTGATGAGGAACATTAATTACATCTGCAAAATCGTTTTTGCCATGGCGTGACATTCCATCATATCCACAGTTCCTGCTCATACTCACAGGGAGGGCCTAGTGAAAGGATATATGGGTCACTGGGGTCATCTTAGTGTTCTGGATACCACAGACATTGTAGCTGATGCCTCTTCTTCAGCTTCCTGGAGGGGGAAGGGGAACAGGAGGAAGAACTAGGTGAACTCTGGGATTGCGGTGGTGCAAGGATTGTGGGTGGAACAAGAGATAATAATGAAGCAATATTTCCGGGGGCCTAGGCTCTGCAGCCCCATTATCAGAACTTGCCTGCCCCTTCTGTCTCCTAGGCCTGGGATCGTAAAGAGGCTGTTAAGCCACTCTGTGCCTCAGTTTCCTCATTAGTAAGCTGCAGATTAGTCCCTTGCATTTCATGATGACAAATGAAAATAATTAGCATTGGGTAGAGCTTGGCATATGGTGAGTGCTTGTCAAAGGCCGCCCGTTAGGGTTGAGGTCTCCTGTTTGAAGGACACAGGGAGACAGAAACAGGAGTATAGAATTCATCATTCCATGGGGTTGGTGGAAGTGTATGCCTTCGAGGCAGCATGTGGGTGAGTTCACACCACGAGGGCAGCACAGTAGACAGAAGCATAGACGATGGCATGACTTACCGGGAAGCAAAATGCCAGCCTGCAGAAAGACAGCGTGATCCACTAGAAAGAATATCCTGGGAGTTTCGGGGACCCACTCTAGGACTGCTTTTGCCAATAGTTCTCTTCTTGGTTATCTCCCAGGTCAGTGGGCCCCAAGCTTCTTGTCTATTATAAAAGAAGCCAGTGGGAAAAGGTGGGTCCTTGGACTGTCAGGCCGTCTAGGGTGCCTGCTGGCTCGGAGTGTCGTCATTCTCCTGAACGGCTTGCTGTGCAAGGCGTGACCCAAATAATTAACCCTATTTCATGAGCTCTGTGTGAAACAAAAAGACTTTATAGACACATACACCCTATTGGAAATTAAGTGAAGGAAATTCATTTTGCCCACTGCGGATAGGACTTTTTGTCTTTCTGTACTGTGCGGAGGTGGTTGTATCCCTGCCCTTGTGATTTTCCTTCTTGTGTTCTTCCCAAGTGGGACTTTTTATAGCCTCCTTAATACACACGTGAGCGGGGACAAACTTAGTGGTCTTTGGGGCTTGGGGTTGGTGGGCGGAGATGAGCAGAAATGCGACCCTCCTTGTCCTGTTTCCCACACTCACAGATCCTCCCTCCATGAAACCTTGTTCCTAACTTGAACTAGGCAGCCTTCCTGAGATGTTAGAAGTCCCCATGCATATGTGTACTAGTAGCTGCCCCTTTAATTTCTATGGGTTAGAGTCCGGGTCTTGACAAAAGAAAGTCAGTCAAATACAGCAGTAACAACAGCCACTTATGGCTTGTACTTTGCAAGGGCTGGGATATATTACTTAATCTCCCAACAGGTTGGCACCCTAAGTCGTCATATTCACGTGGCACTTGAGACCGAGACTAGAGTAAGTTACGCAAGTTGCCTGTACACAGTGACAAGTGGCTGAACAGAGATGTGAATCCACATGTGCTATGTGCCAACATGTGTGCCCTTAGCAAACAGGGTACACAGCTGGAACATTGTTGTTTTAGGCCATGGAGCCCACTCTCGACCTCTGTCATGCCTTCGTTTTCTCTCTCCAGCTCCCAAATAGTTAAGAATCCAGGGTAACTCCCAAAAGCTGACGTTGAAAAGACGGAAGCGGTGCACCTAACTTCAGAGGGCAAATATCCCAGCATACACAGAAAGAGATAAAAAAAGGCCATATAAGAGTCAATAACGCCATGCCAGGTTCTTGACACTGAGCCAGAAGAAAACTACATTACAAAAGATACTTCTGATGTGTTCATGGTAGAGTCATAACTAGAAAATGTACATGTGACAGTTCTTCGTTTGAGTGTAAACTCATTAATTTAAAGTACAGTGCTTTTTTAACAAAGAGGGGAAACTAAGAGTAACTAGTAATGGTCTTTGTAGAGAATGTAAAAAGATGTCAGAAATTTGTGCTTTGGGAAGTGGGAGAATGTACTTATAGTTAAGGATTAATT
This sequence comes from Enhydra lutris kenyoni, assembly GCF_002288905.1. NCBI lineage: Eukaryota > Metazoa > Chordata > Mammalia > Carnivora > Mustelidae > Enhydra > Enhydra lutris. The sequence goes on along the minus strand of NW_019154094.1, from coordinate 27,567,106 downwards.
TTCAGTCGCAGATCACAAAGGTCTCGATGAGTAAGATCAGTATCGAGTTTCGGGGTGGTTGTATTTTTTTTCGTCTTCTGCCAGACTGTCTGAAACTTATCTCAAGTATCATGGTAAAAAGAGAAGTGGCGGGTAGACACAAAAATGTAATAGATATATTTTAGGGATAGAATATGAACTGTCTTTCTAAATGCATATCAGAAGGAGAATTTATTCCAGTTGAGTAGGTTTAATGATATAACTTTACCATATTAAATCATAATTGCTCTTTAAAAGAAAGTAGAGATGTGTGCATTGCCCCGGCCGGGCTGTCCTCCTCCATCTAAACAGTGGCCTCCCTGGTAGTTGTTGATTTCACCCTTCTTACACATGCACAGACACACACACACACACACACACACACACACACACACACACGCAAACACACAGCAGAACCCATCTGTGGCTTTCCTTTGGAAATCTGGGTCGGGGCGGGCAGGGAGGAGGGAAGAATAGTCTGAGACATCAGAGAGTCCCCATCCAAGCACTTGCCATGGCTTTGGCAAAACTGTTTCCTGCTATTAGGCCGCCAAGCTAAAGTTTTTGAAAAGATGACACCTCCGACTATCTGGAACCAAATTCTTTTTAAAAATTCAATCACGTGTTCAAGATGATTGGGATAGCTGCATTACTTAGGGACTAAATAAATTCCAGTGTTGTGGATCTTGGTAATCATTTAGTAGATATTAATGATTGCTTTTGTAGTTAAGTGACTTCCAGTCCTATCGCATTCCCTTCTTCCCCCTCTAAAGAAAGGGTCAGGGAAGACCCGGAACAGGGAACTGATAGTATATTTGGATAAAAACAGACTTAGAGTCTCAGTAATAGTTTTAATAGGATCTGACTTTATATCATGAAATTATTCGATGGAGTCCTGTTTTTTTTTTTTTTTTAAGATTTTATTTATTTATTTAACAGACAGAGATCACAAGTAGACAGAGAGGCGGGCAGAGAGAGAGAGGGAAGCAGGCTCCCCGCTGAGCAGAGAGCCCGATGCGGGACTCGATCCCAGGACCCTGAGATCATGACCTGAGCCGAAGGCAGCGGCTTAACCCACTAAGCCACCCAGGTGCCCCGATGGAGGCCTGTTTTATCTGTGAATTTTATCACCTGTACCTCAGAGTATGAACTCAGATGTCTTTATTTGCATTATTATTTTTTTCAAGTAAACTCTATGCCCAATGTGGGGCTCAGATTCACAACCCTGAGATTTTATTTATTTATTTGAGAGAGAGACAGTGAGAGAGAGCATGAGCGAGGCGAAGGTCAGAGGGAGAAGCAGACTCCCCATGGAGCTGGGAGCCCGATGCGGGACTCGATCCCAGGACTCCGGGATCATGACCTGAGCCGAAGGCAGTCGTCCAACCAACTGAGCCACCCAGGCGTCCCAGATCAAGAGTCCCATAGTCTACTGACTGAGCCAAACAGGTGCCCCTTCCACGTCTTTTTTATCTTACTTTATTTTTAAAGATCTTATTTATTTATTTGTTAATTATTTATTATTTATTTATTTTAGAGAGCATGGGGGGGATCAGAAGGAGAAGGACAGGCTGACTCCGCTGAGCCCGACGTGGGGCTCGATTGCATGACCCGAGAGTCATGACCTGAGTCGACAACAAGAGTCAGACGCTTCACCGACTAAGCCCCACCAGGCAGCTCTCATGACACAATGATACTCGGCCTGTCCAGCTGATACAAGATGTAATGTAGTTTTTAAAAATACTTTTATTATCTTTTGAAAATATAATGCCCAATACATAAAAAAGAATATATCGTATTTCATTGAGTCTCTTAGACCTTTATTTTCTATACCAAGAGTGAAGTGAAAATGCAGCCACGTCCACGAATCCATAATGCTTTCTTCTCTCATCTCTTTTACGAGGCATCCCAGCATTGGAGATGTTAAAATAAAAACAACAGTGTACCTTAGGAACCGTTAAGTACGGTACACAGCATACTTAGTAAGTTATAAAACAAAACGTAATAAGCACTCACAAACACCCTCAGACCCAGTCACTCCAAGAACTGGCCCGTGAGTTCCAGTTCGTACTCCCTCCCGTAGCCTGCACAGGTGGGCAGTCCTCCTGAATTGAGGGTTCATTATTGCTTTGCCTTTTAAACATATTTCAGTTCTCCTTCCTAGTAAACTCTGAATTCTGGAAGGTAGAGGCCGAGGCCATTCATGTTCTCCACCACGGTTGTCTTCAGAGCTTGACACGGAGCCTGGCCCAGGAAATTTTGGTGAACTCTTGTTGACGAACTGTGTAAGCAGATTTGTCGGAGGCACATCCAAATTGTCTCTCCCCTTTCAAGGTGTGGTTTAAATATCATTTCCTCTGGGAAATCTCTGACAGCCTGAACTGGAAATGATCTTGCCTCCCTTTTGAACTCTCTCAGGGGCTTATCTCTATTCCCCGTACTGTGGACATAACCCCCTTCTCCTTTCAGTGATGGCTGTTTACACACCCCCGTCTTCCTGTTACACTGGCCATAGCAGATTCCCTAAGAGCCAGGTTAACAACCTTTTTAAAAAAAAGTATTTAAGAGGGTCACCTGGGTGGCTCAGTCAGTTGGGTGGCTGACTCTTGGTTTCAGCTCGCGTCACGGTCTCAGGGTCGTGGGGCTGGGCCCGGAGTTGGGCTCTGCTTTCCACTTGGTGGGGAGTCAGCTTGGAATTCTCTCCCTCCCTCACTCTCTGCCCCTACCTCCTGCACGTGTGTGTGCGCGTGTGCACATGCACACACTTTCTCATAAATAAATGAATCTTTTTTAAAAAGTATTTAAGACACATCTGCATTTTCTTTTGCATTATTTCCCTAGTTTTCTCTTGGATTTACTTATTCCCTTACTGATTTATAAGAGCTTCTTATGCACTCTAAAAATTAGACATTTTTCTTAAGTTGATGATATGCAAATATTTACGTAGTATTTCAGTGAAATTTTGGATTTGCTTTACTCTTTCAGCCGTCTTCAATTTTAATATCATTTTATTTATCAATCATTTCTTTATAGTTCCTGAGCTTTTTGCTTTTATACTCAGATAATGCATTTCTACCTCTGAGATGACAACATTTTGTTTTTTCCTTTTTAAAATATATTTTTTAAAATAAGTGCCAATAAGGCTGGGATCTTAAAGGAACCTTCCTACTTTGGCACAAACATTTATTCATTCCTGTGTTTAACCAACGCATTTATTCAACCTCTATGGTATACGGAGGTGAAGAAGACTAGAAAACGTTCCTGTGAAGTGCCAGGAGAAGCCAGTGACCTGATGTGCATTTCCAAGAGATCCCTCCAGCTGATCTGAGAGAAGAGATTTCTGGGGGCGAGAAGGGAAGCGAAGAGAGAGGAAAAAACCATGCCTGCTTGGAGTCGACCCAGAATTTGGTTAGCCGATCCAAGGCTCAAATTTCCAAGTTAGAGCTTGGAAAGAGACTTCTCCAAATTAGAAGTAGAGCCCGTTTGCTGCTGCTGAAATGCTGGAGAACTCAGGCTTCTAGATTAAATGCTAGTTTGAACCTAGAGCAGAGAGGGACTTTGTGTGGGGACTGTTAAAAGGAAAGCTGGACAGGTGGCAGCCTTGCTCACTTGGTACCAGCAAGTAGAGCCGTGCTCACTGGTGATGGATGGCTTCACATTGTTCCCACACGGCACTGTGAGGCGGGGGCGGCGGGTGGCACGGCCCCTGGGGAGCTCAGAGAAGTCTCTGGGCTTTTCTTGCACTTTGTCTTCCCCTTAGTATTCCAGCCAAGGTGTTAACTCTGTTCAAGCCATCTTTCCGCCTAGAAATCTCACTATTGTTACATATGCTCTTGATCACACTGCTAGTGTTTATATTTTTATGCATTTTAAACTCAAAAGCTTCTGAGTTTTCAGTGAAAATGAGACAGAGTAGTTTACAAAGCACGGTAAAGGTATTTTTTAAGGACTAAAAGAATTAGGACTACAAGCAGGTTATTCTTACAAGCCTCCCTTTCTCAAAAGTCCATGAATATTTTCTTTTTTTTTGTTCCATCCGTGCTTTATTTTTTTGCTCTTTATTTTATAAATGATTCTTCCCCTTGACTCTCCAATCTCAGGAGACAACAGTCTTTCTCTTGAAAATACAGAGGGTGAGTCCACCCTATGTGTGTGTTTTCCAAGTGTTGGTTGTCCAAGACATTCTCATGAAAAAGGACTAGTATTGCCAAGTCATTTTTTAATATAAGGAGGTCCATGTTTGGGCATTGAAATTAATTTCCCTTATCTCTCCATACAAATAGCCACCCTGGCTTCTTTGATTTATTACCTGGGATGGTTCAGCAGCACTAAAAACAGAGGACGGGAAGACATCACCTTTACGTGGCATCATTAGTCACCGTATTAAAAGCATTGCCCCAAATGGACTCTGCTTCACACAAGCTCCTGCCCGTGCCACGAGAGCACCTTGTTCTCGTCCTGTGTGCTCCAGACATCGGGCCCCTTTCCGGCCTCCAGTTCTTCATTTCTTAGTAAATTGCCCCCACCCAAAAAGCCTTCCTGTGTTTCCTCCCAGACATAGTGTAAGGGAACTTTGTAAATTGCACATATAATCCCTGATTGAAGACAAAGTACCAGCTAGGAGAAAATGCATTAAAATCACACCTCCAACCGAGGTCTTGTACATAGAATATGCAAAGAATTCTCAAAACTCTACAATAAAAAAAAAATTTTTTTAATGGACAACGGGCAAACAGAAATTTCACCAATAAAGATATACAGAAGGCATGAAAAATTGTCCAGCATCCTTAGAATGTAGTGAGATGTAAATTCTAACCACCTGTTACAGTGGCTAAAATAGAAAAATGCTGATAATACCAAGTGCTGACCAGGATGTGGAACAAACTTGCATGCTTTGCCGATGGAATGCAAGATGGGCTAGCCATCTGAGAAACAGCTGGGTCAGCTTCTTAAAAAATACACACACACACGCACACATGCACATACGATACACACAGTTTCTGTGTGACCCAGCACTCATACTCCTGCGCATTCATCCTAGGGAAAAGAAGACATATGTTTATAGAAGAACCTCATCGTGGACGTTCATAGAAGCTTTATCTACAGGAGCCCCTCGCTGAGGTTTCCCTCAGTGTTTTCCAGCAGCTGAATGGCAGTAGGATACCTCTGTGCCGTAGACGAAGAATCCGTAACGGCAAGCAGGGAACTACGAATGTACCCAGCGGCTTGGAATAATCTCTGAGATATTCTTTTGCATAAAAGAAGCCAGTCTCAAAGGTTACATACTAGATGATTTCATTTGTGTGGCATTCTTGAAAACCTAGAACGGCAGTGAGGGAGAATAGCTCCATGTTTGCCAGGAGTTAGGGATGGAAGGTCGGACTAGGAAGGGAACTTGTAGGGGGGTTTGGGGGTCATGGAGCTGCTCCATACCCTGATCGTGGTGGTGCTTATGTGAATTTATAGGCGTGTTAAAATTCACAGTACTGCATGCTCTCCATATCTGAAAAGTAAATTTTACTGTGCGGTAGATTTAAAAAATGATCCTAATTAACCTAAGTCCAACTTCTGCACAAGATCTACTCATCACAGCCTCTCCCTTGTGGTTCGCCCAGCTCCTTCTTGGCATTTTGGCCCCTTTTGTGAGGTCACGTTTGTGTTTCCACCTGTAGGCACGCTCATTTCTCTGCCCAGAACCCACTCCGTACCCCCCCCACACACATTTTCTGTGCACCACCCCCCAACTGATAGGCATCCTTCGCTGCTCAGGTGTTGGGACACTGGCACCTGCCCTAGGTCAGCTGTCTCTGCACCCCAGCCGTGGACATCGGTAGCCCCTCCCTGGTGCTCTTGGCACCACCCTGGATGTCCGCTTCATAATCTGCCTGGCACCCTCTGTTGTCGTAAGGTCAGGGAGCGCTGACTTCACCACTCACTTCCCAGCCCTGCCAGAAAGGCCATGAGGAGTTCAGTAAGTGAACCAGCGAGGGGAAGAAGGCAGTGTGCGCGCTGGGCTTGGAGTCAGCCTTTGTTTGGTTGTACCGTTGCCTTCTTTTCCTGGCTGCTCCTGTCTCTGACCCCCTCGCTGAAATTCCTTACCTCCCCTTGCCCTTTCAGCAGGGGGATCCTCTTTTCTGGCTTCCCCAAAACTGCTTGTTAAAAACCAATAAATCACAACTTTAAAGTCCTTTATAGTCTTTTTTTCCTTTGAGCAAACATAAAATTATGCGGCAAAATCATGACTGTGGAGGGGTTTTCTTGCTTTTTCTTGTGAGATTAGATGGGTTTTATAGTGTACCATGAAAAGTCATTAGTGGTAAAGTCCTTATTATGGATACATTTTTACATATCTACTGAGCCCCGTCTTCCAAATTCTTCCAAATTCCCTTGGGGGAGAAAACAGACTTTCTGGGAAAAAAAAATCAGCTTCTATTCTGGAATCCATAGCAATAGTAATAATAATAATAATAGCTCTTATACGGGGCTTACTGAAGGCCAGACTCTGTCTTAAAAGCACTTTTTGCAGGAGGTGCCTGTGTAGCACAGTTGGTTAAGCATCTGACTCTTGGTCCTGGTGCAGGTCGTGACCTCAGGGTCATGAGATTGAGCCCTACGTGGGGTCCGTACTTCACGCAGCATCGGCATGAGATTTTTCTCTCTGCCCTTCCAGCTCATTCTCTGTCTCTCTCTCAAATAAATAATGTTTGTTTGTTTGTTTGTTTGTTTGTTTTTTAGCAGCACTTTCTGTGTATAATTTGCTTCCCACAAAGTCACTAAGAGATGGTGCTGCCGTTACTTCTACTTCACAGCTGAGAAAACAGCAGCGTGCTTAGATCAAGGTCAGGAGTAGAGTTAGCATTTGAACCTAGGCCGTCTGTCTCCACCTTCCAAATGGCCATGGATCTGGAGCCATGGTTCTCCTCACCGGGCACACACACTGACCTCTTTGCGCCTCTCCCTGGGAGCGCACTGCATCCTCTGCCTGGAGGGCCATGAAGCTCGAGGGTGGTCAGGGTCTGCCTTCGCTTTGCCAGCCCAGGATGATCCCGTAGTTGTGTCTTGATCAGCGTTCTCATGGATGAAGGGAGTAGCTGGATAAAGGGAAGCTGAGAATGAGGGATCTGCATGGCCCAGCAAAGAAGCAGTACAAACCAACCTCAGATGGTGTTCTAGGACTTCCAGAGTGTTTGTGCCCGTGTGTTCTCCCAAGCTGACCCCCACCCTCACGATGGCCCAGGGCTTTCAACTCCTCTTTACAGGTGAGGAAAGTGAGACCAGGGATGGCCGAGTGGCCCTGTACGAGTTCACCACGTCAGTCCCCATGAGGCCAGAAGGCACGCTGCTCCATCTTTCCATTCCCCTCCCCTCCAGTGCTCCTCCCTTTCAGGAGCTTCTTCCATAAGCTTTAGACACAGGTGATGGGATTCCATCTCTTGCCCACATGTATTAGTTTTCTGTTTTTGCAGAACAAATGGCCATAAACTTAGCAGCTTAGAGTGCCCCTTTCTCAGCTCCCAGTCCCATGGGTCCCTAGTCCAGCCACAGAACTGCTGGCTTCTCTGCTCAGAGTTCCAGAAGGGTCCGAGGGTAGAAGGTGTTACCTGGACAGAATTCTTGTCTGGAGATGCTGGGGGAATAATCAGCTTGCAGTCCATTCGGGTTGTTGGTAGAATGTGGTTCATTGTGGTTGTAGGACTGAGGTCCCCATTTCCTTGCTGGCTGTCAACCAGTGGCCACTCTGGGCTTCTCGAGGCTGCCCATATTTCTTGCCAGGTGGCCTTCTCTCCCTGATGCCAGCAGTGGTACATCAGAGATTTCTTGTGCTTGGAAAGGCTGACTTTCTCTCTGACTGCTAAATGCTAATATAAACTCCCAAATATAAACCTCCTTTGATTTTTTTTTTAAGGCCTGTTTAGATTATCTCCCTATCCTAAGATTAGCTGATTTGGAACCTTAATTACAGCTGCAAAACCCTGCAAATCAACATCTTGACCATGGATGGGTCAACTATCTGGGACAAAGGGTAGGAATGTAGGAGATCATCTTAGCGTTCTGCCCACCACTGGTGCACTGCAACATTGAAGAAGGTAAAGACAGAGACGGGGGCCGCATTGAAGATATTTATTTTTCTGTCGAAACCACATAAACTCCTTTATGCGTTTAGAGTTTTTTGCCACCACAATGCATTTTATATTCCAGGCCATTGGATCGAAAGCATATTTGCAATCTGTATACATCTTCTGCCTTAAAAGGATTGAAAAAGAAAAAGAATCTTTTTCAAAAGGCCTGAAGAGACCGTTGTTATTGGAACAGCACAGTTGTATAAAAGCAGCTACTTTTAAGTTCATCTTTTAGCATCTTGTTTCCACCTGTAATTTTTCAGCCCCCGTGGTCCGTCTCCTTGAACTTCCTCGCTCTCTTGCTTGGCTGGTTGATTGCTTCTCAGCTTGGGTGTCTCATTTTAAATATCCACTCTTCATGGACAATCTCAATGGCCTTATCTAGAGTAGACTAGAAAAGACAAGGACGTGAAGTTCTTTCATTAAAGATTCCTCAGTAGTGGCTTTCTATTTCTGGATCTGTGGGTTGTCGGCACCTTATCTCTAATTCCTATGCGACTATAAGCCTTGGGAAGGGGCACCTTCATAGGCCTAGGGCTGAGATGGTCCTCATGCATCAAAAGGTGTGTTTATTTGATGTGTCAGTAGAAGGTATGGTCTGGTACTTGTGCAAAGGTAACTTTAACATTCATATGGAAAGGTTGCTAGAGTCATGAACCAGGTTAATCATGAGGTCACTGGTAAAGCATTTATTGTTTGGGAAGCACCTGACTGCAGATCACAAAGCTCTTGAAAGGAAGAGAGCCAAATGGTAGAGCCAAAGAAGACCCATTCCCATATGCTCTTTTGAAATATGCAGTGCAGGAGGTGAGTGACGAGTCTCTAGGTCATGGCCGTCTGATGTGTGGATCATGGCTTCCTGCAAATTTTTCATTGCCCCAAGATAGGAGCCTCTTTGTTCCCAGCCCTCGTCTGAACGCCTCCTCCCTCAGACTTCTCCTCGCCTTCACCTTCACCTCCAAGCTGTCGGTCGCCCACTTTAGAAGGTGTTTCTCCTTGGGCAGGTTAGTCAACCTCTCTGACCTCGTCCTCCTCCTCTGCGGAATGGGTATGGTCACTCCCAGCTTGCAAGGTCATTGGAAGCGTAGACGGGCAGTGAATGCCCGTCCCTGCTACAGACTGAGATGGACCAGTGCTGTTTCCCTGATTATTGGGCTCTACCGCAGCCCTGCAGATCTGATGTGGAGTCGAAATGCTCGTCCAAACGACGATTGGTTTTTGGAAGTTATACAAAAAGAAGGTCATGGTAGATTATAGGATAGCCACCAGTAATATTCTACTTAATTGATTTTTATCATCATTGCACTAAATGAAGACTACCTAGTTTCAAATCAGGAGGTTGCAGTAAATACATTTCACATGACAACTATCCAGAGCACGGTTTTATCTTTTCTTTTTTTTTTTTTTTCCCTTTTTCTTTTTCTCTCCTGATGATTCAGAAGGTACTTCAGAGCCGTGTGGTGTCTCTGGGTTTTCATTTTGAACTCCAGTTAGCATTTTATTATAGCTGTTGAGAAGCGTTGGTTGCTCTCACGTTCTAGAAAGTAACTTCTGCCTGTTCACCTTGTCCCATTCCTTGATACCCGGTATAAAAACCATTCCTTTCCATAAACACAGAACCCCCCTGCCCCTTCCCCAGTTGCTTGCCTTCTCAGTGCTGAGGACTGTCCTGCACTGGTTTGTGCTGAGAAGTCCAGTCCCATCCCTGGAGCCAAGAACAACCGTCAGTGGGCTTCGAGGGGCTCATTTGCCATCAAGTGCCGTAAGTTGCTCACAATCGGTCAAGCTGTTATCACATTTCCGATGAGACCATTTTAGAAGGCAACAAGGCCAGCCTACGTAGACCAATTTACATATCTTTTACCTCTGTCCCTGGAAAAGGACATAGTGGCTGCATTCTCGAGGCAGGTTAACTAGTCACAGTGAATGTGGTGAGGGAGGAATTGAGGCGGCTTTGTTGTATTTATTATGGGCATCGTCTCTATCCTCGGAGCTGCGTTCCGATCTTTGCATCTGTTTTGCCTGCCTTTCCTTCCCTGAGTGTGATTTGGAGAAGTCGGCGCATTGCATGACCCGAGCATTAGAAGACTGTATTTCTGAATTAATCCCTGTAGTGTAGGTCCAGAACACACGGCCAGGAGACCCTGTCCCTGATCAGTTGGGAGAGTTTGGACAGCGGTCGCAGTGTCTCTGCCTACGTCCCGCGTGTCTTCTCCTGTAAAATGGGGCTATTTGCTTCCTGTCAGAGGCTTGGGATAAGGGAAGGACATGTCCTGTAGATGCGAAAAAAAATTCACGACACCATGCACATGTTTTCGGTGTTATTTTATCTCAGATCAGTATGCAAAATCAAGATGCTGCCATTGCCAAAGTTGTTGGCACCGTTCGTCATATTTCTAGGTGAAGTACGTGAAAGTGATTATAGGTAATAAATATCTTTTTTTTTTACTTATCGCAGAGGCAGTTTTTCCACTGTTAATGAGGGTAATTTGACTTGGTTGAAGGATTGCAGTTCTTAAGAATTAATGCAGTAATCCAATTCAAAGATTTAAAGAGATCTAAGATTTTTCACAGGTCGCGTGCTAGTGAATGTGCTCCTATCACATAGCAGCTAATGGACTTGAACGCCGGTCTGTCATTTACTCTGTTCGCTCACGGCACAGCAGCTTTGCCCTTGGTAGTGAGTCTACTTTCCAAGCATTGCAGGTTATTTAGAAGTGTGGTATATTTGTAACACTTTTGAGAGATAAGATCCTATTTCCCACAGCCCCTAATTACTATGAAAACTGGGGTTATCTTTCTTAATTACACGTTTGAATCCTAATCTGCTAAGGTCTGAGGAGTATCAGGCTCACAGGAGCTGCCTTCTCACATTTTTCTTTCTTTTTTTCTTTCTTTCTTTCTTTCTTTCTTTCTTTCTTTCTTTTTTTTTTTTTGTAAGGAGGGCTTTTTCTTGTTTTAATGTATTTTTAAAAACTAATTCACGTATCATTGTATTCATACATATAGGTTAATTCACGTGAATACAAAGGTTATGTGCCTGGTATTCATAACTTTTCATTTTTGATAATGATGTATTATTAACAGCTAACAATATTTTGTAAAGCCTTATTTGTAAAGGATGTTGGAAATGCTCTTATTTCCCGATCCCATTATGTTCCTAAATATTAAAAATCCCATTTTGAAGCAATTAGAAGCATTCACTTCGCCTTCCACGTGTGTTCCGCAGACAGCGTCACCATACTGTGCACACAGGAACCTTTGTTCCTTAATTAGAAAAAGGACTAGAGCTCATTAATTGTGGTTCCAAGTGGTGTCTGCTCGAACACTGAGGCAACAATACATGGAGAGAAGAGACCCAGCCTAAATTTGGAGGCTCTCGGCAGTTCTCAGTACTGTGAAAAGGTAAATAAACAGCAAAGGGTCCTTGTAGGGCTGTCCCCACACCCTGGGCTGTCCTTGAGGCCCTGCTGTCTGCTCATCAGTTTTAAAGCCAAAGAGATTTCTGTTTGCACAGAAGGAGGGAAGGGGAGACGGCGACAACTTGTATAGAAATGTAGACCTTTGCCTCTGTCGAAAGCCTATCATCTGAAGACAAAAACAGGTCAGGAATCTCTTGGGCTTTTTTGATAAGCGAGTGGACCCCATCTAGATGCATTTAGATGTTATTAAAAGTGAGTGGATTGCTGGCAGACACGATAGAAGACAGATAGGTTTTATAGGCCGATTTTCACTGCTGGCTGGAAACACGGACCTTGGGAGAGGAATCGGGAGAGTTTTGAAAACTGAAACTCCCAAACTGAATTGGCAAAGCCTTAGACCCACATCAGTCATCAACAAAGAGCCCTAATTTCCACAACAAGAACGGGCATTTCTCCAGCCTCCCGGAAACTTCCTGCATCTAAATGTTCCCAGAACGTCTCACTCAGGCAAATGGTGGACTCCTCTCCTCCGGTCAAGGTGGAGCTTCCAGAGGCAGGACAGCGAGCAATTTTAGCGGAGCATCTCAGACCCCACCGGAGGTGTCTTCTTGTGGCTTGTCTGGACTTGCGAGGGGAATGCCGAAATAAAGGTTGGGAGGGATAAAGCAAAGTCAGTTTCAAAGCCAGAGAATGGAAAGTAGAGTAGTTAATTTGAGGGTCAGTTTGCTCTTCTTTGGGAAGATTCTGTTCTGTGAGATCCACTCTCTGGAAGGCCAAGAACTCAGGAGCCACTAGGCAAGGCTGTGGTCCTCTCCTGCCACACCTGTCAGACCCTTCCTCCTTCTCCCGTTCTCCTTCCGTCCCTGCCACAGGATAAATTGCCTTATCCCACTAATGCTAATGGAAGATGTTATTAACAAAAGGGAGCACCTTATAAAGGTAGCAGAGATCTGGGAAGCATGGCTCCCTCTCCCCTGTGCTGATCATCAGTGGTATGGGTCAGAACAGGTGAACGTGGAAATAAATATTTTTCCCTAAAACGTTCTGCTGTTTAAAGAGATGTTTCTAGCTAGCTATATATATATATACTATATGTATATATATATATATATATATATATACATATATATTTAAATTTTTTTCTTCCCCCAACAATTATTTTTTTCATGTTGTATTTCTCAGAGAAAGCAAAAAAAAAAAAAATAGATTTTAAAATGTAAAAACCTGTTCTTCAATTGAGTATGCAAAAATCTCATTGCAGTATTTATTCCAAACCTGCTCTCATAATGTTCAGTCAAGGAGAAAACAGCAAAAAACAGTTGTTGATGGACTTAGCACAGAACTGGATTAAATAAGCATTAGTCTACTGAAGCTGATTACAGGAATATGAAAATGCAGTATCTTAATGGTACATATTTTTATGTGGCAGCTCAGTTGCCTTTCATTTTGCAGCTAATATGTCTATTCTTATGAGTCATTTACTTCTTTAATTACCTTTTGCAGGCAAGGCACCATGGTATATTAATGTGAATGATTTTTACTGCCAGTTTATCATACAATGCCCCAGAAGTTGAAAGGCGTAATTGACTTGGAAGAACAGCTCATGAAGGAAACAATATTTAGTTGACAGCTTTCCTTGTACTCTCTGTTGACGTTTATGAGTTTACACTATGCTAAAGGAGTAATAAACACAATTTTCTTTCAATAACAGGAAAGGGTAGCTTCTAAAATACATTTGTGGAAAGCACGTTTGTTCATTTCTTGAATAATATGAAAATAACACATTCCTAGTGATAAGACCTCTCAGATTGCCAATTGAATTAAACCTTTGAAGGTGCATTTATAACCTGTCTCGGAGCATTAGGAGATATTAGGGTTCATGTGATTGAATCGATTTAATGAATATTTAAATTATATACAGATTTGGATAAATCATATTTAAATCTAGGTGTTAGAGTGAGACTGCTGGGTCCTGTCCTCCCAATTTCCAGAGGGAGGGAAGACAGGAAGGGAGCTTGAGAATTGTCTGGAGGGAGATTTTCTTTCTCCAAAGGGAGGGGAAGTCTGACAGTGTATTTTGGGAAAATCAAAAAGAAGGCACAGTCAGTATAACTCCTTATAAGGAATGGGCTTCGAACAGTTAAAATCAAGACCAAGGAGGGTCTCTGCTCTTCTGGGATCCAGACTGGCACATTGAGTTGACTTGGGCCTTTAGCAAGTGCCCGTTTGTTTTCCCCATCACTTCCACGGTCCCCTGGGCCACCCTGGCTCACTGGCTCTGGGCAGACCCTGGTTTGGCACATCGGTTTAGAGGGAGTTAAACTTTTCACAGTTTTCTGGATTGTTTGCAGTTCAGTCCTGTGCAGCATAATGAAAGTTTTCTAGCCATCTGTTGTTAAGCTGGCGGTGAGCAAGGCCAGTATATCCAAACAAAGTTCTGGCCTGCCGTAAACTGAACCTGTCAGTCTAGCATAGCTTTGCTGACCCCTCTGAGGAATAGGGCACTCGCTGGTACCAGGCACTCGCTGCATAGAGCTTTCAAAGGGGAACTATTTTGGGGGTGGGGGTGGGGGCCTGTTTACTTTTCCCTTGGTGTTCCTCTCCCTGGCTTGGACTAGTTTATACTTAATCTTTATGTGGATAAATGGACGCTCGCTCCCCCTGCCCCCTTCTCGGAGCAAGAGGCATTACTTCTTAATAGGGGATTATAAATTTTAGGACAGTGCACAAGTGTCCATAAAAGCCTGCGAGGTGCTGTGATTGGAAAGGGTGTGCTGCGCAGTTATTTTTGTTAGATTGTTTTGTCTTTCCGTGTTTGGGGACAAATAGTCCAGGCACTGCAAGTTCCTATATTTATTACTTACCTTATATAACTAAAAGCGTTTCATAGCTTTAAAGGGGCTTTTTTTTCTTTTTTTGCCCTTTTTCTTCTGCACTTTGTGTTTTACCCTCAGAAGTTAATCCACAGCAGAACTTAGCTGAGCCACCGCCATTTGACAGTGCTCCCAGCTGTCTGTGGTGTTGCCCGCTTCTCTGTTCTCATGTGCAAGGTGCATCTATTGCTTTTAATTGCCTAGCCTAACCGTAAAATAATTTCATTGTTTCGTGGGTTTTTTTTTTCTGTAGTAAATGTTTAATTCCTGTTTTCTCCTTAGCAGCGTTCACTTGACTCCATAGGAAATAACTCTATATGTTCAGATTCTTGATACTTATATATGCATGTATATGTGTGTGAGCATATATGTGCACACATACATATATTACATAAAAACGTGTGTGTATGTGTATATGTGTGTGTGTGTGTATGTGTGTATCTCAACACCTGTCTAAGCCTGCCTCTAACCCTTGTTGGTTTCCTTTTGTTAATGACACCTTGTAGGTGCTGTTGTATTTTTTTTCTTGGTCTTGCTGCAATATATTTCCTGTTAAGAGGGGACTCTGGGGAGCCATTGTCAAACCTCTGTATCCATCTCAATTCATTAAAATATCCAGGGAGAATGGCCACTGTCATTGAATAACTATGTCAGCCACTCCCATGGCTGCCTTAGCCCCTGGATGAGAAGCAGACCACAGTCCCACGCAGTAACAAAGGAAAAAGGCCCCGAAAGGATGCACATGTGTCTTAAGCACCAACGTGAAGGGGTGTGGGTTCAACTTTAACTGAAGTCATGGAATCTACAAGGGTCAGGAGTTCCGTACATGGTGGGGAGAGGGTGCAGGAGCAGCAAAGGAATAAACAAGGAGATACAAGGCTTCCCCTTTAATGGACAGGGAGTATCGCAGTAGTGAAAAATATCCAATTTAAAATTTAAATGAGTGCACTTACTTGGAAATACCGTACAGTCATAATCTGTTTGTAAGGTGACTGACATATAAAGTGCTTTTTTGTTTTAAGGTAAAAAAAAAAAAATGTATTCGGGGTAGAGTTTCGGGTGTAAATGTCAGGTGCAACGTAACATGGACTCACTACAGGAGTCAAGCAAATAACCTTGGCATTTAGGACACTGCCTTTTAGAACATGAAATTGTATTTTGTTGTGTGTCTTTTTTTTTTTTTTTTTTTTTTTTTTTAAGGAGGACTACATTAAGGGGTCACCTATTAGCTGTGCTTTTGCTGTCTTAAACTCAGCCCTTCTGTCTATTAAAATCAAACCACTGTGTAAACATTCCAGTGTTGTTCTTGGTCTCTACAATGGCCACGGGGATCAAGTTTCACCTGCCTGCACATCTTCAAGCAATTAGAGCAATTAGCGTGAAGCCATTTCACATTCAAGGATTCAAGGTCTATGGTGACATTCAAGTCCAGAAGTCTGAAAGGGAGAGAGGAAGTGTCCTGGAGCATGGCTACTATTCCATGGCCCTGAGCAGACAATTTTTCTTTTAAAAAATGGGAGCTCTTTAATGATATTATTATGAGGTTTTTAAATGACATATCAAAAGTTGTTTATATCAAAAAAAAGCCCCAACAGTCACTTAATTATACTAATGAAGGTCTTTATACATGGCAGGTTTTTAAAAAAGACCTTCAGCGTCCCTAAGAAGTGGAGGGTAGCTCCTTGCCCCACCGCTGTAGTGACAGCATTGTTTGCAGAGGAGGAATGTCTTAGAATGTATAAGGGAGTGGAATTAGCATTCTCTTTTTTTCATGATAGACCTCTCTGTTTTGGGTAAAGGTCATATCTACAGCAACATGGGATACTTAGGAGATTTTTGGGAGTAAGTATTAGGTACCTTTTTTTTTTTTTTAAGGTTAGAGAGGAACAGTAGTGACTTTAAGACATGGGCCTAGGGCAGTTGAAAGACCAATAATCAACTTTATTTAGCAAACCAACTCTGTAGGCTTGAGAGAAGGTAAATTTAAGGACAGTCTTAGAATCCAGGAGGGCTTTTGTTTTGTTTTGTTTGCCTGTTCGTGTTTTTTACATTTGTAACTAAGTTACACAGGCATCTTGTTTGCATGAGGCGAACCCTTAAACTGATTACATCATTTTAAATAGGTTAGTACATTTTTTAAATCTACATTGCACAGTTGATTTATTATGCGAAAGGCGGGGAGGGACATTTAAAAAAAGTCTAGGGTGCTGCAGAAGATCTGGCTCTGAAGTCCCAGAAGGTTGTGCAGAATCTGGAGGAACCGCAGGCTAAGTCCGAAGGTGAAATTCTATTTCCCTTTAACCTGGTGCTGCCCATTCACGCCGTGTTTGCTAACAAACAGCTCTGGGGACAGACTTGGCGGGAGAGTTACCTTTCCTTTATATGCACTGACTTTGATTCGAATAAGAGGCTTATTTTTAAAAGAAAACAACTGCGTGCCTCCAAGAAAGATCTTGCGGTAATTCCTTTATGGAACTGTGCTAGTGGGCTTCAAAGCTACTAGGGGTTGAGCACTTCTCTGTCTGTAGGACGGAATGCATCTGTCTATTTTTGTGACTGAGGTTGGAGTGTCCGTGCTTATTCGGTAACTAGCCATGTCAGGGAACTAGAGTCCTTAGAGCTCTCCAGCCCCATCTCGAACTACTTAGAGCCCTTCTGTGGAGAGCTGCTCTTCCTGACCGCCCACTTGCATGGCGGCCAGGCTATGTGTCTTTTGAAACTGCATTGCAGAGCAGATGCAGGGATGCTAGTATAATGCAGCCTGCTGGACCCTGAGCAAGGTAAGGGTCTGCCTTTCCCCCCTGCCTTTCGGAAATAGATTGCTAGAAAACCATTTGCAGCGTTTATAACTGGACCAGCTGAGTTAGACAGCAACATCTGAACTGGATACTCCACCCCTCCTAAAAGTGGGGAGGTAGACATGGAAGCGCTGTGGGGCTCAGAAGGGAGGTGAGGCAGTAAACCAGATCTTTCCCATTTTTCTTTTTCCTCCTAGCCTAGTCCTCTATTTCTATGATCTGCCTTTTGAACTGTTTTTGTGGCTGATCAGTTCCACCTAATATGTCTCTTGATTTCTGCTATTGTAATACTCGGGCGACATGCTGTTCTCTTCATTTTTATAAGCTTTAGATGCTTCTGCCTGTCATATTCTGGCGGTTTATCTTCAGCGTCTGGATTTGCTTTCAGACTTGAATGTCTATCAAGCTGCCGTTGCTTTGAATGTGAGATCAAAAGAAGATGAATTCCAGTAAAAAATTTCCTTCCATGAAGAAAAGATTGGGGCCTATGTAAACATCCCACTGACAGTTCCCAATGAGTTATTTTAGCCGAGTATTAGCACCTGCGTGACAGACAGTCCAGCACTCCACGCTAAATAACAAATCAGTTGCTTCCGTGGCAGAAGAACATTGCCACAACAGCAATACATTTTCAGAAGGAATCTTTTTCTTCCTCCTCCCCTTCCCCCTGTTTCTTTTTTTATTGAATATGGCTGTTCAGCTCCTCATCTTATTTTTCAAGCTGACGTGTTCTGCCTTTAGCAGTTTACTTTTCTTTACAGTGTCTGTCAAGTTACCCGGGTGACGGAAGACAGGACTTTGATAATTAGTTTGGGGCGGGTTAAGGAGTGTTCCAGTAGACAAGCTAGGCATCTGGAGATAAACAGGTAGTTTGGTTGATTGCAGAGAAGGAAAGTGGAAAGGAAAAGCAGCAAAAGCAAGATCAAGGGCATATCCCGGGAATGCGGGACGATATGTTCTTTAAAAATACATGTGACAAATTCCTCTAAAGTCTGCAGAATCTGGATTTTCTTTCTTTCTTCCCTGTTTTTTTTTTTTTTTTAAAGCATCCTGCCTATGTAAATGTCACCACAAAAATATCTCAAGAGCAGGTTTCCCGAAACCCTGTCGGTGTGTATTTGATTGCGAGAATGAGCCATTTGGCAAGGGCTCGGTCTGGCCAGGACACACTTCTGATGCTGTGTCGCTGCTTGCAGACCTGGAGTGATTTAGATACGGGGAGCATTAATAGATTTCCTTAAGTGCTAAATGCAACTTTGAAAATTACCTGCAAGCTCCAACTGATCTTTCAACTTTGAAAGTGAAGAATTACTTGAGGAATTCTTGTGGTTTCTTTGTCATTTAGTGAGAGCCCAGCCAGCTACTGTGGAGGCAAGCGTCCCTGAGGTTGCCTACAAAGGGCAATGTTCCAGTGTGTTTTCTCCTCGAGTGTGCTTCAGCCGCACAGCACTTCCTGTTTATTCAAACATCTTTTTTACCACTCGGCAACCCCCGCTTCACAGAAACAGCCAGAACCCATCTACAGCAAGAAGACGGAAATCCAAAGGCAGACAGTGCGAGCTCACTCCGTCAAACTCTTCATTTTCTCTGTAAGTGTCCAGAGGAAAAAAAAAAAAAAAGGAACATTTTTGCGGGGTTAAACTTTTAAACTAGGGATCCGCTCCTGCGCAGACGATCTCTGAAGGGCAAAATAAGATGATCCAACTTGTTTACTGCTTTCTCTCCACCGTCCCCCCTCTCCTCCTCTCTCCATCAAAGGCGGTTTTCTTTTTAGAGATTTGAGAAGACCGGTTGGTTCTAACTCCTTGTTAATTCACTCTTGCTTTCGGACGGGTCTTGGGATACGAGCTGAAGTAGGCAGCCGAGGGTCCTCAGGACAGTTTTATATGCTTGAATGTAGTTCAGAGCCCTCTCTGCTTATTTGGGACTTTGTTTTGTGTTGCCTTCTTTTTCTTCCTGTTATCACCAGTGGTGAGAGGGTTCAGGGACGGTGCCTTTTGTAATTCTGCCTCTGTGGAATTGTCCTCTGATGTTTGCATCATGACACCGTCATCACTTGTGAATCGGTCTTGATAATATTTGTACCAATTTCATGCCAATAAAAGTCAGACTGCTGAAACAAGCATGGTCATTATCTTATTCATATTACTATTGTTTAAACGGAGTGGGCTGCGAAAGGAAAGAGAAAGCCCGCCTCACTTTCCGCGATGGTTGTTAACTTTGATGTTGGAAAGCTCTTTTCAAAATTCTCATTGTGGGTAATTAGTATGGTTGGGAAAGCCCTTGGACCTGGGCTGCTGCTTCCCTCTGTGTCGAAAAGTGGATGGGATTGCTCTCTGAATCCTTTCTGGTGAAATGAGTTTCTTAACACATGGTTTGACATTTTTTTTCAAGGGTTCCACCTTTTCCTGTCTGATGCCGTCGCCCCTTTGTGCCTCCTCCTCCACCTCCCGCTGCACCCCTCCCCCAACCCTGACCCCCAACTTCACTGTAATTGGTAAGCCAGGTGCTAATTTTTTTTTTTTTAACTATGTACTGGTCAGGGAATAGACAGGAAATGGAAAATTAGCTCTTTTGATCTTAAGAGAATTGTTATTACTCTGAACCTTGTTTGTTAGTCCCCAGACTAAATATCCTTAAATTTTACTGTCTAAAACAGCATCTGTTAGAATAGAGAAAGAAATAAGCTCTGTGGTTGTCTGGACCTCTGATGGAAGCAATAGTTAAACAAAATAAATAAGTGCACGCGTGTGTTGCTATTGCTATGCTAGCTTTTTTAATGTTCAGAAGTTGTTCTACTTTGCAGGGAAAAAAATTATGTTTGCGACTGCCTTAAGGACAATTTGTTTAACAGTAGGAGTAATTGCAGGGAAAATGGAAAGAGTGACTGAAGGTATTTACTCAGATGTTAGTGTAGGTGTGGGGGCCGAAAACTCAGTGTGGGAACAGTGGGCTGCTTTTCTTGGTATCTCAGTCTATTTGATGACCATCAAATTTCCCAGCTCGCTGGTTTTGTTTTTTCTGGATGGCATGTTTGATTATTTATCAGAAGGGGAAGGGAGTAGCTGAAGCAAATAAACATGTGACCAAGTTCTGTTTTGTTTTCCACTCAGAAAGCCATGCCCTTTAACAGATATACAGAAAATAATAAATGCATTGTTTTATGATAAAAGGAAATTATATGTGCCTTTTTTTTTTTGTAAAAGGCGAGTGAGTTAACCCTTGAGACTCAGGAACCTTTTTGACTTCTGCAAATTTGCCAGGCTTTTTTTTCCCAAGGATTAATCTATTGCCGTGTATGGTTTTATGGTGCAGGATTTCCCAGGATTAGTTGGTCAGCAGTGAGGCTTTTCTAGATGCTGGGCTTGGTTATGCCTGCCTCAGTAGCTCTATCTTGCTGCTGTGCTTGTGTGTGTGTGTGTGTGTGTGTGTGTGTGTGTGTGTGTGTGTGGACACATGAGCAGCTCTTGGAGTTCTGCTGAAGGCCCTATTCTGACTGTAGATCTAAACACGAACAGTTGAGTTAAAGGAAAGTACATCAGAGTTTCTGTGACCAGTGTGCAGCATAATTGATTAGAGGCCAACTTCTGCTCCTCTCTTTAAATTTGCCCAGCAGATAGTATAATGGCAGCTAACGACAAGTACCTCATCGTCCCTCAAAAACACCTTCCAGACTTCAGTATTATGTAATGCATGTGGTGCTCTTCGGGATTGTTATCTCAGATCGAGGCCTCTTGAGATAGAGGGAAAGGCTCGAATCTACATTAAAAGTAGATTTTGAAGCAAGCATGCCAAAAACATCATTGTATTGTTGTTTGAAATCTCAGGTGGGGTTTGCATAACTCTCTATAGATGTTCTTTATACTTAAGCCTGAGCTGACGAATGTGCACACACCAGCATGTTTTTGATAACTTCGAGGATGATTTTCTACAGAGGCTTCCCCTTTCATCCGCATCCTGAAAAAGTAGTGGGCAGGAGCCTAGCACGGTGCCTGGCCTGGTCATATCAAGCCCTATAAATCCCCGTTGAAAATCTGCTTCATTGCCTATACTGTTCTGGAATGCGGATTGGAAACGTGCACACAGAGGGATTCCCTCTTCATTGACTATATAAGGGAACAATGCAGCAGACACTCGGACATAGCACAGCCCCCACCAGTCTGGCCCAGCATGTATGTCACTGGGAGGTGGCTTTGCTCCGGAGAGGGCAGTGATGGAAGCAGGAGGCTCTCTCTCCTCTGTCGTCCTCTTGGGTGACTCTCCAGAAGGCGGTTGGGTTGGATAATCATACTTTGTGCTTGTACAGAGCCTTTGTCTGTGAAATCAAAGTGGCTGACTAATGCTAACTTGTTAATACTCAGAACACCCTTGGGACATAGGTAGGCTGCAAAGATTATCCCACTTTTGAGGTGGGAAAATGTCCTGTTGTTAAAATAGTTTACAATTTCCGGGTGTGTCTGTACTTAATGGTCAGGCTAGACCTGGAAGGGCTATGATCTAGATGCCATGAGAAGCATTTTTCCAGTGCCATATTCAGCCCTGACCACAGGCAGTCTCATGAGAAAGTGTTTTACTATGAAGAAACTGGACTGGAAAATATAGCTAGTGCGGGATATTGACGGCGGGGGTGGAGAGGGGAGCCGGTGAAGAGTACTGAAGCTTAATTTTAATCTATTTTGGGTCAAAGTGAGGATTTTGTTGTTGTTGTTGTTGTTGTTGTTTTTAAGATACAACACGGGCCGGGATTTTTTATTTTTGTTTGATTTCACAGGAACCCAATATGATGTAGGCCGTTTAACTTCCACAAAAATCAAGTTCATTTGTTCTTTGCAAAGACACAGACACCGCTCTGCAAAGTTGAGTCAGAAGTTACTCTGTGGCCGGGTGCTTTGGGGGCAAAAGAATTGAAACATTCTGTTAAGTTTAGATGTTACTATGTGATTCTTCAGTTCTGGTGTGTCTTAAGCCTCTCTGCTATGGTTACTAAGCACAGTGAAAAAAATTAGTCATGTGCCCTTTGCTGTTTCAAGTCTTTTGTTGAAAGCTTTCTCAGAGGTCTCTAGAGTAGGGTAGTAGTGCTTAGGTAGTTTGGGCTCTGGTACTGTTTATTTGAACCTGAGTATAGAAATCAGATTTGGAAATTCTCTTTTAAAATGGGTTTTTAACTTTTAAAAAAGTAATTTTTAAAAGACCATCAATAATATGATTCCAGGTATGCTTAAGAAAATTACTTTGCGGGGCACCTGGGTGGCTCAGTGGGTTAAGCCTCTGCCTTCAGCTCAGGTCATGGTCTCAGGGTCCTGGGATTGAGCCCCACATTGGGCTCTCTGCTCGGCGGGGAGCCTGCTTCCCCCTCTCTCTCTGCCTGCCTCTCTGCCTACTTGTGACCTCTCTCTCTCTCTCTGTGTGTGTGTCAAATAAATAAATAATCTTTAAAAAAAAAAAAAAAGAAAATTACTTCGCTTAAGCCTTCGCTTAAGCATACTCCCAGATGTTGACAATGTACCAATATGCAGGTGATGATACGACACTTTGTTTTTTTCTTTTCCTAATTAATGTATGGATGCTCCATATCTTCTACCATGAGCTTATCGTGTTCATAATCAGGGATCATGTATGAAACGCTTTTTGAAGTCACCGAAGAATAACTTACTGAATGTCAGACCCTAGCTCGTGCACTTTACATGTACTGATTGTGATGGAGGAACGGTTATCTCCTTCCATTCTTACAGATGAAGAAACTGGGGCACAGAGAGGTTAAGTAACTTACCCTGCATCACACAGCTAGCAAGTGGTGGAGCTGGGGTTCGAAGGTTCAGTTAGAAGGGGTTCACATCCAGATAGAACGACTGGCGGATGCTACACTACCATGCTTAGTGCTTTTGTGTAAGCACATTAATATTTCTTTCTTTCTTTCTTTCTTTCTTTTTTTTTTAAGATTTTATTTATTTATTTGAGAGAGAATGAGTGGGAGAGAGCATGAGAGAGGAGAAGGTCAGAGGGAGAAGCAGACTCCCCAAGGAGCTGGGAGCCCGATGCGGGACTCGATCCTGGAAGTCCGGGATCATGACCTAAGCCGAAGGCAGTTGTTCAACCAACTGAGCCACCCGGGTGCCCTTACATTAATATTTCTTAAAGCTGATTTCTTTTTCTTCAGAATTGCTGTGATTCTCTCAAGGTCAGTAATTCCCCCAAATTCCCAGAGAATCCCTATTTCTTCATGCGTGAAGACTCAAGTTCCACCTTATGCTAAACTGCGGTTACTAGAAGTTCCAAAAATCATTGTCGCACTGTGATCACAACTCAGTGAACACAGCTGCGCATCTGATGAACAAAGTTTTGTTTTTAATCTCCTTTTTGAGAAAGGGATTTTAGTTCCTTGACCAGAGCAATCAAATCTGTTTTTCTTTTGCCATATCCTCTACCTGTAGTCTAAGCACATATATTTATATTTCTAGAAAAGATAAAATCTCAAAAACTTTCTTATAGGATTGTCTTGCTGGCTTCAATTCTTCTGAACATTTCTAATTTTTTTTTCCCTTGAAGATCTGTTCTGTTTAGCAAGTAGTTTTAGTTCTCTGTGAATGGAGGAGTTCCAAATCCATGGATCTGTGGTTCAGTGGCCATTTTGGGTTGTGTCATTCCTGAAGTCCAAGTGAAGGGATTCTAATCCAAACTGTGTGACCTTTGGCATATTATGTAAATGTTCTGTTTATGTAAAGTACTTTAGAAGTAAGCCAGATCCACGGTTGGCATTCAGTGTTGGCCATCTTCTTCCTCACCAGCAGCAGCGTGAGTATCTTCATCTCCTGCTAGCTCACTGTTTGGCCCCGAGGACGCCATTCCTGCGGCATTGTTCTAACAGTCAAGGCAAGGCTTGGTTAGGGTTTGGTGAAGGTCAGAAAGAACCACGCTTGCTCAAGTGCCTTTGCCTGCAGCAGGAGCCAGGACTCTTGGCTACACATCTGTGTGACCTTGAGCAAATCACAGATCCCCTCTTGCCCTCAGCTTGTTTTTTGTACAGTGAACGGTATCTGCCCTAGATTCCTTTCGGTTCAACAGAGGGTGCTGTGGTTTTCTCGTCGTCTCTGTAAAGAGGACGATGACTGGTTTGAGATTACTGGGAAACAGGAATGTTTGCTTTCCACAAAATATATTTTCGTAGGTGTGGGGTAATGTGTCGTAGTAATATGTTATATTTAGTAAGTATCATGTACAAGTACTGTGCTAAGAACTTTCCATGCACACTTCACGTAATGCTTATAATTAACCTGTCCCTTCCTATGTTTCTGTATGTATTAACTGTATGTGTTAACTGGGTATAATAATTGATTTTTTTTTTAGGATTTTTTTTTTTTTTTTTAGAGAAAGAGAGAGCATGAATGGGTGGGGAGGGCTAGAGGGAGAGGGAGAGAGAATCCTCAAGCAGACTCCCCACTGAGGGCAGAACCCAAAGCGGCACTCGGTCCCACGATCCTGAGATCACGACCTGAGCCGAAATCAAGAGTCAGACACCTAATTGACTGAGCCACCCAGGTGTCCCTTAACTGGGTGTAATAATCTCTCAAAGAACTGTGAAAATTAAATGAGATAATATGTCTGTACTCTTCAGTACCTGTCTGGTAATAAATAGCCAAAAATTACAACATTTATTATTATCTTCCTCATCCCCATTAACCAGGAACCAAATATTTTGTATTTAAAATACAAAAACTGTATTTGAAGAATACATTTATTTGGAAATGCAAATCAAAACCTCAGGAAGATGGTGCCTCACAGCTGTTAGGATGGCTATTGTCAAAAAGACAAGAAATATCAAGGGTAGGCAAGGATGTGGAGAAAAGGGTACCCTTGTGCACTTTTGGTAGGAATGTAAACTGGTGCAGCCACTGTAAAAAAACAGTATGGAGGTTCCTCAAAAAGTTAAAAATAACATTATTATATGATATATCAATTCCCCTTCTGGATATATATCCATAGGAAATGAAGTCACTGCCTCAAAGAGACACCTTCACTGCCACATTCCTAGCAGCGTTATTTACAATAGCCAAGACAAAGGAAATAACCCAAGTGTCCATTGATAGATGAATAGATAAAGAAAATGTGGTGTGTGCGGACTATTATTCACCCATAAAAAAGAAGGAAATCCTGCCATATGCAACAACACAAATGGACCTTAGGGGCACTGTGCTGAGTGAAATAAGTCAAAAAGAGAAAGACAAATACTGCATGATCTCACTCGTAATGTGGAATCTAGTGTAAGTAAACCCATAGAAACAGAACAGGTTGGTGATTGTCAGAGGCGGGGAGTGGGGGTGAGAGGTGGGCATGGGAGTAAAGGTTGTCCAAAGCTACCTACTTAAAGTTACAAGATAAGAAAGTTCTTGGGATGTAATATGCAGCTTGGTGAGTGAAGTTAACCATATTGTATCAAATGAATATTTGAAAGTTGCTAAGAGAGTAGATCTTAAAAGTTCTTGTTACAAGGAAAAAGATTGTAACTATGTGAGGTGATAGCTGTTAACTGAACTTACTGTGATAATCATTTTGAGAGATACGTCTATATATATATATATATATGTTTCTATATATATATAGACGTATCTCTCTTTATATCATATAGATATCAAAACATGCCAATTTATATGTCTAATGTATCACTGTGGTGTACATCAAAAAATTAAAGTATTATATGTTAAGTGTATCTCACTAAAACTGAGAGGAAAAGAGCATCCAGAGAAAATGTTTTTTAATAAATGATCATCGCAGGGGCTCCTGGGTGGCTCAATCGCTTGAACGTCTGACTCTTGGTTTCCACTCAGGTCATGATCTTGTGGTCATGGGATCAAGCCCTGCGTCAGGCTCCTTGCTCAGCGAGGAGTCTGCTTCAGATTCTCTCTCCCTGTCCCTTCCGCTCTCCCACCACCTCTTTCTCTCTCAAATAAATAAAAATAAAATCTTAGGGGCGCCTGGGTGGCTCAGTGGGTTAAAGCCTCTGCCTTCGGCTCAGGTCATGATCCCAGGGTCCTGGGATTGAGCCCCGCCTTGGGCTCTCTGCTCAGCAGGGAGCCTGCTCTGCCTGCCTCTCTGCCTGCTTCTGATCTCTGTCTGTCAAAGAAATAAATAAAATAAAAAAAAAATAAAAATAATAAAATCTTCAAAAAAAAAAGCAAGTAGTCATAGCAGAGTGTGAGAATCCCCAATGGGTGAAAAAACACGGGCCAGCAATCATGCTGGATCTGAAAGCTGTTCCAGGTAGGTGGGAGAGGTGGGTCTAACTTAGATGATGGCAGAGCAAAGACACAGGTGCCCAGCGCCTGAGCTGTGCTGGACTTGTATTCATTTATGACAAGAAGTCTGTGCTCTTTCAGTTCAGTCTCTCTGCTGTTGGCATTATGAAATGCTCTTTTTGAAAAATTGTATTCTTGGCCCCTCTGAACCAAGGAATGGGGTGCTTGTCCCTACAAGGGTTTGAGGAAGGAATGTGCATCGGTGGATGACCGCAATAGCATTGGAATCATAAGAGAAGCTGGATGAACTTGGATAGGTAAAGAGGTGAAGCCCAGTGTGAGGGAGAACAGGTGTAGCTGGGTGTGTCCACTCCTGCCCCTCTGCCTGCTTGGGTGTTGCCATCGAAGCCGTAGACGCTCCGGGCACCGCAGGGATTCACAGCAAGCATCGGTTCCTTGGGTCAGAGGACGCCCGGGAACACTCCTGCTGGAAGGAATTAAATTATAAGCAGAGTTTTTAGGAAAAGGTAGAATTTGTTCATTATTAATCTAATTTTTTAACTTTTTAGCAACTCTATGGAGATATCTTTGACATAAAGAAACTACATATGAATTAAAGTGTACAACTTAATGTTTTTATACACTGTGAAAAGATCACCAACTCAAACTAACTTTGACTAAACTTTTAGCCTTTTGTGAGTGTAATGAGTTTGAACTTAAGAAGTATCCTCCTAGTGGGGCACCTGGGTGGCTCAGTCAACTAAGTATGTGACTCTTGATTTTGGCTCAGGTCATGATCTCAGGGTTGGGAGATGGTGCCCCAAGTCAGGTTCCATGTTCAGGACAGAGTCTCCGTGTCCTGCTCCCTCTGCTCCTCCCCCTGCTCTGTCTCTCTCAAATAAACAAACACATCCAAAAAAAAAAAAAAAGTTCTCTTAGCAAATTTCAAGCAGACAATACAGTATTATTAAGTATGGGCACCATGCTGTGCATAAGAATTCTAATACATACTCATCCTGCATAACTAACCAAACCTTTGTGCCCTTTGACCAACATCTCCCCATTTCCCACCCTCCAATGTCTGGCAGTCACCATTTTTTACTCTCCTTCTAGGAGTTCAGCTTTCTTAGGTTGCATATATATATATATATATATATGTGTGTGTGTGTGTATATATATGTGAGATCATGCAGTATTTGTCTGGAAAAAGTAGAATTTAAGTGGAGAAGACACGTGGATGCCTTGTAAATACGGACAGAGGATGGGAGGGCACATTTGCAGATGTAGCCATGGCTCCAAGATCCTGGGAATGGAAGGATCTGGTTGAAAAAAGCAAGTCTTTTGTGTGGGGAAGAGAAAGCAGGTAAAGTTATATTAAAAGATGTGATACTGAGACAAGGCCTTTCCCTTCCTCCTGAAAACAAAAGGACCTGCATTCATTCATGCTCTGTAGGACTGCATATCCCTCTGCCAGAATTACCTGCAGCCATATTTGGTCTGACCAGTGACCTTGGTAGAATGTGAGTGTCGAGTATGTATGACACGGTGTTTGCTTGTTTTTGTTTTTCTGTCCCAGCCATTTACTAGACTTGTGACCTTGGGCAAGTCGCTGAACCTCACCATCTCATGATTTTCCACTTTAATTTGGTAATCATAAAACCTTGCCCTGCTTCCCTTTGAGATGTTGGGAATAAGAAGTAAGATAGCAAGTCTACAGCAACTAACTGGCATAGTGCCTGGCCCATGGTAAGCAATTCAATACATTGTTTTTATTTTAGTACCCTAAGTGCAGGGAGTTAACTATACTCGCTGCTCTATTTCTAGATGGTCCTTATTTCTTCAATTGTTATACTAGGGTAATCTTTGCTATTTGCAGTAACTGCTCTGAGAAATGTAAATTATTGGAGATGATGATGATGATGATGATTTTTGCCCTTGTTAACTTGGCCAAGAGTGAGTAGTTCCAAATTTTAGATTATTAGTCTGGTTTGGATCTTCCTTCTCTTTCCACTTCTATTTTTCTTTTCTTTTTCCTTCCTTCCTTTCTTCCTTTCCTTCCTTCCTTTCTTCCTTTCCTTCCTTTCTTCTTTATTTC
>NW_019154094.1:27425489-27538540 GCF_002288905.1 Enhydra lutris kenyoni | reverse complement strand
TCTTTCTTTCTTTCTTTCTTTCTTTCTTTCTTTCTTTCTTTCTTTCTTTCTCTTTCATCTCAGCTGGAATGCTGCCTCTAAACTAGCTTTCACTTTTCCTTCCTTCCCCAACGTTCAGGTAAGGGAAGGATGGTATTTTGGGAAGCATACCATTCATAGGGCATCCCAAGTATGTGTGACTTACACCCCAAGGAACAAAGGAATACAGCACCATATTTCTTGGAGCAGAAACTAGGTTCAGTGTTAGTAGTAAAATCACAGAAACCTCTCCATTATTTTGAACATGATTGTGGCCAGATTCTTCTGCAAGCTTCAAAATGAGCTGGTCTCATCACAAGGTTTGAAAAGATATGAATCTGGATTATTCATAATGAGAGTTGCTGGGCTGCATCCCCATAAAAGACAATTGCTGAAAACAACAGGTTAATGTGGCAAGTTAATAGATCCCTTTGATTCATTTACCCTTGCAGTTGACCTCCTCCCCCCCCCCACCACCATATTTTCTACTTTGGGAACTTGGAGAAGGAATGGGCCCATGTATTTATTTCTCACAGGGCACAATCTGGTCCTTCCGTAACGAGAAGAAATGAGTTTGATGCAGCACCCAACAACATTTTAGACATTTGCTAATAAACTTGACTTCTGTTTTCCTTCCTTGCAATGCTGGTGTTGCCTACGGTCATGGCGCCTCAGGCTGTGGTCTTGCCGACTCGTTCAAGCTAGACAGGCTCAGGCTTGGGCAGTGCTTGGATGGAATCCCTCCCAAGACAACTCAGGTGCCGGAGACTCGGTGGTGGTGATTCAGCGTCTGGCACTGGCTCCAGCGAGGAGCAGCCAACCAGGGCCTCAACAAGGTGGTTATAGGGCCCTGTGTTAATAGGTGTATGGAGTAGGAGTATGATGGTGGGGGTTTTGTCTCCTCTTATAAGAGACTTCAAACAGACTTCCTGACTGTTTAGAGCCATTAAACTTATTTCAGCTGATTTTGCAAGAGGATCATAGATATCCTTTTTCTTTTTGTCTCATGAAAATTCCTAACCTTTACCTTCTTTGGCGGCAAGTATCCTCTATGTGGATACTTAAATAATAAAAATTACTCATAACTGCAAGCAAATATAGGGTTTTCTGACCCCTTTCTGCCCCTAGCTTTCCTTTGGGGGTGGGACTTGTAGCAGAATACCTCTCCCTGTGTAGGGCCTTCTGATATGTCTGTGTCCTTATCTCTGGTACTTGGGGTGTGGGATCGAGTTTGAGCCCTAAGGCATGAATGCTGGCGAATCACGGCCTGAGATGCGCACAGGGGCCCAGTTCTGTTCTCTTTCACACCAATTCTTGAAAGAAAGAGAGAAAAAGAGAAAAAGGAAGGAAGGAAGGAAGAAAAAGAGTAAAAAGGAAGGAAGGAAGAAGCAAAGAAAATACTATCTGTCATCTTTTCTTTTGGAAAACACACTCTAATTGATTGCCAGCATTAAAAAACTCCCAAAAGGTCTTTACCTTATTTGTTGCATTTTAAAGTAAAGCCAAAGTGAAAAACTTAAGTATTAAGTGTCGTAGCAGTGATAACCATCCTGTGTGTAGTGTGAAGAAGAGAAAGTGATGTCAGGAAGGATTTGGGAAACCTGGCTTGAGCAAATAGGGAAGGTGGAGGTCCCGGGTGGTGCAGATAATAAAGAAATGGCAGTGGTCCAGGTGGCGGAGGGATGCTATGTCCTGGCCTCCTCTCTGCCCACCCCACGCTCATGGATGACACTGCCTGTGCAGGTAGGACCTTGTCAGTAGGGATCTTTGACTTTTTCATTTCCTTTCCTTTTGGATTTCAACTCAAAAGCATAATGTTCGAATTCTGGAGATATGGGGTTGTCTGTGCTCCAGTTTTTCATCATGTCTATGTAGATATTGTCTCGTAAGCTCATTTGCAATTCTTGAGAAACCCATCCCTTCTAAGTATCAGCTGTTCTGGAAGGCTCCCAGAGGATACAATACCTTCTCCAGCTGTTAGCGCTCTGAGGATGGACGAAGCGTGGACATGGAACCTTTCCGTTCTAGGGCACTGATTCAAATCCAGTGTCCCAGCTCATCTAAGGCCTTGCTGTCTGCCCCACCTGCTCTGAAACAATGGGTGGTCAGGGGTGGGAGTCAAGTCAAGTGAATCAACAACCTATGAATGTTCAGAGTCTGTTTGCATTCTCATCAAGTAGACCAAACAGTGACCAGTGCAAAGAGACTCTGATAGGCTCTCTGATGATTTTTTGGTGGTTGTTACCCCCATATATGAAAATTTTAATGTTTTCTTTTTTTTTCTTCCTTTTTTTTCCCCTTAAGACACCAGTGACATGACTTGATGGTCTGCCATAGTGCTTTCTTTGGTTTTGTATCTAATGTTTATACAATCACTAGAGTCAGAATCTTTCCTTAGACAAATCCCTCTATGAGATTAGCTTACTTTTCCATTTTCCTGCGATAACCAAGTGCTCCCATTTGTAAATCCTCCCTCCCCTCCCAACCCCCACCCCAGTTGGCATTCCTATTGGAGACCTCACTGCCTCGGAGTGCTGTGGATTCTGTATGAACGCATCTACACCTCTAGTCCTATCAGCCACTGACCTTTCTGTCCTTTTCTAAGTGATCCACAGGTGCTCTTTCCATCCTGCCCTGGAGTGGTTACTATCTAAAGGAAGGAGGTGATGGAGTTTCTCTGCATACTCAGTTCCAGGTCTGGCTACAGAGCAATCTTTAGATTGTGTTTATTGATGAGCCCTGTTGTTAAGATGGTAGTTAGTTGCTGGGTTGCCCCAAGATAGCAGACGATTTTATGCGGGAAGAGAAACTCTCTAGAGGTACTCAAGGTGCATCATGAGGTTGAGAAATAAAGACGAGGACATGACTTCTTTCCTCCTAAGCTTCCCATGCTGTGTTTTATTGCTAGCTTCCCCCCCCCCACCCCCATACGCACTGTGACTGTTGATTAGCCTGGGAAATTATCTGAGAAACAGGTTTGATCTTGAGGGGTGGGGAGAGTCTAGGAAAAGAAATTAGAGGAAGGGTGGCTGACTCAGAGCAGCCTTTGAAGCTGGAAGTGGGACAACTTGTCAGGGCAGACAGGAAATAACCGACTTTTCTCCACTGGCCAATAGCACATGCTGTCTTCATTCTGATGCTGTTCGGGACCTCACAGCCAATTGAAGGGATTCATTCTGAACTGGTGTAAATTATCTGTGAGAAGAAACACGTATGCAAAGTTTGCAACTCGTTTTAAATAGTTTCAGAAAGAGGAGCACACGGATGTATTTTGTTTTCACGTCCCGGTTCTTTCTGGAAAATTAAATAGGACTTTGAGCTTTAAGAACAGTGAGTTAGTAAGGTCCGGGCATGTCAGCTAACTTCTAAGCTTATTTTGGGCAACTGATTGCAATCTTTGTTTTTATGAAATTGTGTCCAGTGGAATCTTCAGGGGATCTCAGAATACAGATAGCAACCCAAGGCATGGCTCGGCAAACTTTTCCTGTACAGGGCCAGGGAGGAAATATTTTAGGCTCTGCGGGCCATACAGTCTGTATTGAAAGTACTTCACTCTGCCTGGTGATACAAAAGCAGCCACAGACAGTGTGTAATGAAACAAACACGACAGCGTTCCGATAAAACTTTATTTGTGGATACTGAAAATTGAATTCCGTATAATTTTCACATGTCACCAAATATTCTTCCCTTTATTATTTCCCCAACTATTTAAATAAGTAAAAACCATTCTCATCTCGTGGGCTGAGCACTAACAGCTGATGTGGGGATTTGGTCCACGGGCTACAGGTTGCTGACCCAGGACCTAAAACACTGCGGTTCGTCATATTTTTTTGAGGACCTCCAAGTATCAGTGCTTCTCTCAGGCCTCACCACCAAGTGTGTAAAAAGACTCACGTGAAGTTTTTCTCTTTCTGCCAGTTTGCTTTAAGTATATGCGTGTGCTTATTCCAATCATATTTTATATAAAGTTATTGCTGTTTCTTAAAATATGGTAAACATGTTTTTGAACATTGGCTGCCTTAATAAACATGCTGAACATGGGGATACCTGGCCCCTTCCGTATAAACGCCTGCTCTGAACTTCAGCTATAAATAGCTCAAAAGTTGTAAAGATGCTTGTGCGAAGCGTATCTTGTAGATAACAGTTGGCACTTACCAAGAAGGTGAAGGCCCTCAAGAGAATGACATAATTTTGAACCCGTAGAATTGATGGTGTATCAGAAATGCTTAGGCCCCAGTTAGCATAGGTGCATGACTTGCCAAACCAGCAACCAAGGACACTCCCGGACTCTTGAGTACTCCGAGCTGGTTGTGGCCCACGGAGCCTTGATCATAAGGCAACTTTGACCCCTTGCGCCGACTGGGGTATAGGTAATAGCCAAGGCAGAGAGGGAGGCCGGCAAGTTCACAGATTAAGAGAGTACACGCACGCCTTCCATCCCCTTCCTCTGTTGGCTCACAGAGCCATTTATTTTATCCGTTGAAGGAAAATAGATGTGAGTGTGTGCATCTGGGCTTTAAGTCCCTGGTTTTATCAGTCACCCCCTTTCTATGACATCTTCAAACTACGTCTTTCTTGTAACCTGAGCCTAGCACTCAATACAGCACCAAGTTGTCCAGTGCCAAGCAATTGTCACATCTGTTATAAAGGAAGTGTTGACTCAACCCAGCCCAGGAACCGCCATCAATAGTGAAAGGTCTCCAGAGATGGGATGGGACCTTTTACGTTATTTATATTAGCAGTTGGTCTGGAACTGGAGTCAGAGTTGATCTTTGCTTCTTAAGAGATAAATTCTTTCATTTGTTCATATCCTTTCTCTTTCTCTCCCCGCCCCACACCAGCCCTTTTTTCTTCTCCCTCATACATGCACAAACACATATCCATGCATCTTTTTATTCTGTATCCAAAGGATCTCGTTTTTCTTCAAATAGGCTATCATAACTTCTCTTCAGATGTGATTGAGATATCATTATAGAAATGAGAAATGTTCTTCCTCCCTCTTTAGTTGTACTGGAACATATCTCTAAGGCTGGCTGTCAAGTAAGCTCGTATGGGTAACTCATGGTGCAGTTTCCAAAGAGGGTCCCATCAGTCATTTCAGATTTGGCACTGACCAACAATGAATAGGAGATCGAACATTCTTGACTTTCCAATAATACCAGAGATTCGTATTATAAATTACATAATACAGCTCATATTATCATGATAATGCTCAAATGCGTAATCTAGTACACTAAGGATTTATGTTCTCTTCTTTTTTAAGACAATTTAAAATCTAGATCACAATGCTTTACATATACTGGAAATCAGAAAAGCAAATGTCCTTTGGTGGTTGATTTCACAGCACTTTATAAGTTCTAATAAATGATCTTTTAATGTGCTTGCTGAGACCTCCGTTGATTTGGGGGTAGGGGAGGATAGGTTTAATACTTTGCTCCAACTTGGTTCCCATAATCAGGATAAGGTCAGGGAATTGTTGTGAAGCAATACATAACAATTCAGATCAAGGGGAATAATTTATACTAGTATTGCCTCAGCATCCCAGATATTTAAAATTATTTTGCATATTTACATTCATTTTGAGAATAAAATTTGGAAGCCAGTTTGCACATATGTCCATCTTGCATTCTTCTCTCTTGGGTAGTTTGACTGAAAAATCACCTGTGTTCGTACAAGTTCCTAAGCCTTTTCTACCCTGAGTTGCTGTCTTTGATTATCATCTTCAGCAGGGCTCGGTATGAAATGCTGTAAGGTAGCTGGAGTTCATTACATGATTATTTAAGTTCACGTGCTCCACGTTCGGTCTAAAAAAAGATGTTGTACACGTACATGATTTTATCTCCTAAAAC
The DNA here is from genome assembly GCF_002288905.1 of Enhydra lutris kenyoni. Classification (NCBI taxonomy): domain Eukaryota; kingdom Metazoa; phylum Chordata; class Mammalia; order Carnivora; family Mustelidae; genus Enhydra; species Enhydra lutris. The sequence continues at coordinate 27,532,673 of NW_019154094.1, read as the reverse complement.
CAGGAAAATAATCACAAGGATTTCACTAGCCAATTTTGAAATGTTTTAGAGCCAGCTCAGTAGACATTGGTTGAAAACTTAGGTTTGAGTCCTATACTTTCTTTTGCTCGAGTATACTTAGGAGAACATAAGAATAGTTTTGTGTGGCGTGTGTGTATGTTTTTTAAAAAGACACTAAATACCATCCCTTTTGCCAAAACGAGTTCAGTGCACAGATTCTCTGAGACTTGGTTATTTAAAGACTGAGTACCTGTTCTCCAAATACTTGGTGACACACAGTAAATAATTTTAACGAAGGTTGGTGACTATGGAATTTGCATCATTTTGCCTTGCTTTGCTTGTTCTGTTCTAGTATCAAATGTCCTTACTTTCTCCTCTTCCCCACCATGTCTTCCTCCGTACTCTTTTCCTTGTCATCTACAGTCCCTCTGCCTGCCCTCCCAGGTAGCAGCCAGACCCTTCCTTGTTCATCCGTTCATTACTCCGGGAACTCTGAAGCAAACCCCTGGACTGTGTAGCTGTTCCCTTCCCTACATTAAAAAGCCGTAAAACCCTCATGTGAAGTAGTTAAGAGAACATATATAGTAGGAGGAAAGGCTTTTGCTCCTGCAGGCACCTTGCAAAGGGGACTATTTTTCTTATATGATATAAATGAAATCTTCACTCTGCCCACTTTTACACCTACGCATGTACTGAGCGTCTCCAAGGAGACAAGGAAACCCGGAGTCCAGTGATGGTGAATCCTCCTCGGAGACAGCAGGCTGGAGTCTCGGGCAGCTCTCCCAGGCGTCTTGGCTTCCAGATGCCCCTCTCAGACAGCCTCTCTTCTGGAGGCTCTTCCAGGCAGGCTTTCTCGAACATGTCTCTCCCTTTACAGATGAGCTAGCCTGTACGTTACATCTGAAGGGCTGGTAGTGGTTGAGTTCAGTCGGCAGAAGGCCTCCCTGGGACAAGGTGGGGGGTGTCCTAGGGAGGTGGGACGGGAAGTTTCCGTCTTTCCTAAGATTCTTCCTTGTCACCCATTTATCCATGCACCTGTTTCATGGCTTCCCTGTGTGCCTTTTAGGCACAAAGGCACCGCTCAACCTTACAAAATGTCTAGAAAATACTCTTTGCTACAGTAGTACGGTCGTGAGTTCAGTTAGTGAAGTGGTCCTTTCAGAAGCCCTGCCCTTGCAGATCTGACATTTTTCGGTGTCTGTCATGAACAGTCCTTCTTGACTACTCTCTCTTCCGTTCCCCCTGAGATCAGTGCACAGGGCCCTCCAGGACATCCTACCTTTCCCTCATTCCATGCTGTCACTATGACATTTTTTGGAACTACATACCTGAGTGTTTTATGCAAATGAAGTCTTTGTTTCTCTCTGAGGAATGCATTACCATCATATGTCCATTACGCACACTTTCAGAGATTTCTAGCATCAGATCCTTTGGCTGTGGTGACCACATCTACTGGTGCATCTTCTTTGAGGCACCAATAATTAGTTACTATGTAGAAATTATTATTGATGCAATCCCCAAGAAATCTCATTCTGTCTCTAAACTCTAAGCACGTCATTAAATGAACAGTCTTGACATCTCTTCGACATGAACATTCTTGGTTCTCAGCCAAATTAACTCAACTAGTGTAACTTCTCATGTGATTTCCTAGCACACTGTCTGCAAACTTCAGTCTTCTGTTGCTGATCCGGCTGCCCTCTTTAGAAAGGTGTGGCATTATTTCTGTTAAATTCTTTGACAGTAAATGTTCTCATGAGGGTTTCTTGATGACACTTTTTTTTTTCTTTTTTTACTTGAACGTTTAAAAAAGATTGGTCAGTCAGTTTTCTGAACTTGGGAGGACTCTGCTGTTTACCTTTTGCTTTACCCCCAGTTCATATTACTGCTCTAGTTTCTGCCTTTAAATAAAAACCACCTATGTTACGAGCTTCAAAGCATCATTCTTTATTAGGCATGATCTGTTTTGTTCACAGGTGCATAATGTACATTTTGAATTGACCTAGAGGTCGCATTTGCTACTTTTTTTTTTTTCTTAGATAGGTTCTTCAGGTCACCCTGAGTGTATCTTACCTTATTTGATTTTCCTTCTCACATACCTTTATCCATAGTGTGTTTCACCATTGAGCTTCTCTTTATCTGGGCTCAGAAGAGGTCAAAGTCTTACTTCCTTTTGACTCGAGCTCTTAAGTTCCCCCCACAAATTGTAGAATGAAGCCGCCTCCCAAAAAAGCCCCATTGTCATCTCCTAAATCTGTGCCTTCTGTCCAGGTCTTTCCTCGCTGCTCTGCTTTCCTTCCTCAGGGTGCCAGTCATTCATGGTCCCAGTTATGTCACACTGATGGCAGGAATAGTGCATCGGCCTGGGTGGATTGCTGTGTCTAAGGAACTGGCTGTACCACTGACTCCATCTAAGAAAATGTAAACCAAATGAGAAAAGTTCCCCAGCTTAGACTGCTGGGAAGTTTTGTGGGCTGTTTCATTGGCCTGGAAATGCGAAAGTCAGGATCCCATCCTCAAGTGTACTTCCTGGAATCCTTTATGTGAAGGAAGCTCCGAACACGGCGACTCACACCAACGTGTTTCTTCCATTTTTCCTTCCAGGCACTTCAAGTGGCCAGACAGCTTCTCCTTCAGCAGCAACAACAGCAGCAAGTTAGTGGATTAAAATCTCCCAAGAGGAATGACAAACAACCAGCCCTTCAGGTGATAATTCTTTTTTGAAAAACATTAACATTATACACTTTGGGAGAGCTGATACGCCATTCAGAAGTAGATTGTGTTGGGAGTTGCAAATCACGTATGACGATCTTCTGCAGAAGGTGCATTTTTTTAGTTTACCAGCAGAGGATGACATTTTGGAAAATAATGTCTATTCAACCAAGAGTGTGGTGGTTGAGGAGAAGATCTTCTAACGAGTTGCTGTAATAGGAAGATGAGTTTTGCAGGTGTGCGTTGCTTATCAGGGACCATGTAGACCAAGAAGAAAAAGTTCCTGGTACTCAAGATAGGTCACTTCCTTCTCTCATGGTGGGGCTGGAAACATGATACCCACACCCATAACTTTAGTGCAGTGGTTTTCAACTGGGGGAGATTTTACTGGCCCCCCACCCCCCACCAAGGGACAGAGAGCAATGTCTAGAGATAATTTTTGGTTGTCCCACGGGGGACATTGGTGCTCCTGACACCTAATAAGTAGAGGTCAAAGATGCTATTTAATTGATCATACACTGTACGGGGAGATTCCCCACAGCACAGAACCATTCATCCCAAAGTGTCAGTTGTGTCAAGAACGGCTAAGAGGACTGAGGAAGATACGGTACTTTTAATTTGCCTAGTCATCAATGTAATACGTATTTTGTTCTTTAGCGGATATTTTCAGAATACTTCTCGATCACTAATGACAAATGGCAGGTGATTTTCATGTAAAGATATCAAAAGAGTTTTAGCAACTTCTGATTTCAGCCCTATTGAGGGCAGGGGCTAACGGTGTAGAAAAAGGGAATTCATAAAAAATCTAATTTGGATTTTTGACTCGGAGTAGAAAAGTGGCATAGAAATTTCAAAGAAACTTGATGGAGGCTGTTCGTGCCCACACCGGAGGCAGGGCACTTGCAGGTCCGACATGATTCAACTTGCGTATGTAGCTCAGAGTGGGCAGCCTCAAAGCAGGAAGTGAAGAGGAGTTTCTCACACTGGACATTTGGGGACAGAACTTGTAGATGGTAGCTGTTGGGTATAACTTGGCACCAGTGACTGTGACCATGAGGTCAACCCAAATTCCAGCTTGTGTTGACTTTTCTCAGATCAGAGTGAACCAACACCAGTTCCCAAATTATCCTGCAAAGATCTAACTGACATTTGGGGAGCAAGTCCTAGTTCTTCTACATCTGCTCGGGAAGCCGTCACTGTCTAGGTCAAGTTTGGCACTAAAGTAACCCTCTATGGGAACAGTTGGGTGACAGTGTGTATTGCTGACTAACACTTTCAAAACCAGTTAGTTACTTGGTAAACCATCATCACCAATCCCTAGGCCTTTTCACGTGTGTGAATGCTGGGGACATTTTTAATGAGGTACAGGGCCATTGAGGTCCCATGTCAGGTGCTATAAGAAGTGCTTTGTTGTGCAGATGTCTTAAGAACAGCTCTGGAGGATGAAATATGACTGGGTTGACCTTTCAGCTGTGAGCTTATTTGTCAGGATTCAAATAAGTTGAAAGGATCAAACTGAACAGTTTCCGTAGTCAGACTGGGAATTGTGTTTCAGAGGTCAGCTGCGGAGGCCACATTGCAGATTCCAGAACATAGCCAATTGTTGGTACATATTAAAGTGTTGGGGCATCTCCTGCAGACAGAGACACAATTAAAATTCTAATTTATTAATGTATACAGGGAACTAGCCCAGCCTGTCACTCAGTGATTCAAATGACTGTCCATTCTTTTTGCCTCCCTCTTGGAGCTCTAACAGCCTTAAAAATACCGTGAGTCCTCTTGAATTTATCAGACTTCAAGTGCATTGGAAAAATGACAATATATTATTGGGGGGAGGTGGGACTCTCACACGTAGTAGAGCTTCGGTTAGGGATAATTTTAAAAAGTACACACATACACAATCTGTCTGATGCACTGCTCTGCAGTATTGAATATCATATGTAATTTTTTTATACTAGACTTATATTCCCTCATACTTGCTTTTTAAAGACATATGGCATTTTTAGGTAACTTCTTTTCCAAGATGAACGAAGTTGCTTTAGGGCTAAATATACGAAGTAAAGTTTCAGGGGATTTCCTTCTGAGGGCTCATTTTCTTGCCCGTTATAAGGTTTTTAGCCACCAGAAGAGTATGATACAGAGAGCTTCATTTTTCTTGGCAAAGACAGTGTCAAAACCAACCTAACACATTCTGCTGAGCTCTTCAGTCTGTATAGAAAGTGCAGGGCGAGGGGGGCCATCTTGAATTCTGGTTTTGCTAAATAAGATGTTTTGAGTGCCTTCCTAGCCCTCCGTGGGAGAGTTGACAAGCATGGAATTTAGACCAGGTTCAAGAGTTGATTGGGGGGGAGAAAATGAAGAGTTGGTTGACTGGTTGTGTGTGCGTGTGGCTGTGTGTATGCCTGTGCGTGTGCGTGCATCCGTCATGTGCGTCATAGACCGCGTCTTGCCAGCTGCCTGGTAGGGTCATACGATTCAGCAGGCTTTCTTAGGTTGGCTGGCCTTCCACGAACAGAGGGGAGAAATTACTAACCTAGGTCGCGTGGTGTACTACCTCCTTACAAAAATACGTACAGAGACTCGGTGATTCACAGAAGGAATAACCTTCACATTGAAAGAGATCTTGCCATTCCGTGTCCTCGCTGGGGACATCTCAGCCAGTGTGGCTCTGAAACGAAAGGGAACTCCTATAACCTTAACAGTGTTCATCTCTGTTCTTCATACCCTTTATAACCACATTGAGAGACCTATTTTAGCAAATTTCAGATCTTCCGCATAGAGGAAGGCTTGACAGGGAAGAAGAATTTGATCTGCTGATTGCTTGAGGAAAAAAAAAAAAAAAGGAAGAAAGAAAGAAAGAAACCCAAATCCTCAAATATACTGTGACTTATATTTTAGGCATATCTCACACTTCCTTGCTTTATGTTTGGCAGCGTTCTCCAGTTTCACAGGCTGATGATAACAAACAAAAGAGAATGGAAAGTTAGAGGAGGCTCTCAGTGGTTACTCGATAGAGATCACAAAATGTAGTCGAACATCAGCAATTTGGACTAATTTCAGGAAGACGAGAGTAAATAAGAGAGAAACGCTCTCTCCAGATACACATGCAGAAGTCAACCTGAGCTGGCCACATTCTTGGGCGACGTGTGGTTTACAAAATACAGGCATTAATTGGGTATAGATATTGCTTTTGAAGTTCTTAAAAAATGTTCAACTTAGTAACCTAAATCGCCCCTCCTTTAGTCTCTCGAGTTGCCTTGCAACTTTTTTATGAATGATCCAAATGAAAACTGAAAATTGGCCCCATTGTAAATTCATAATCAGGAGGATCTGAATTTATTCAATGTGACGCGGTGAGCATTTCTGGGTCAGCCTCCACGCGCAGGGTATCCCGCTGACGCTTAGCTACATGAGACTGCCAGGGGTATAGACCCTGCCTTCAGGAGGCTTATGACTTGTAAAAGAATTAACAAGGTTTTGCTGCAGAAAAAGAAAATTATATGTAGGTAAAAATAGTAGGCTTGCTTTTATAAATATTTATATGCTTCTGAAGATTGCTTAAACAAGTGAAATAAATGCTTAACGGTGCAGGTGTGCTCATAACCTCGAAAATGTGTAACTTTATTGGCTGAAGATTAATTTGTGAGTAGATGAGCAATTTTATTGATCGAATTTTGGAACTTTGACCACCGTTTCTGGGTAGTAATTCATTTTGGTTCTTTAAGCATTTTAGTTGTTGGCACGAGTACATAAACTGGAAGGAAATCAAATGACACATTTTCTCCTAAGAAAGTAAAAGTACATGTGTACTCTGGCAGCAGGAAAGTCAGGAAAGAAAGTAAACCGTGTGTGTTGCTTGCAGCAGAAAGCTGACCACAGTTTCAGGCCGTCTGTAAAGAACTTGAACTTGAAACCGGTCATCGGAGATTTTCCCCTCCTGCCCCTCCTCTCCCTTCCAAGGTTACATCATGTGGGAGCCCCTCACCCAGAAGGCCATTTCACTGGAAGGAGGATAGTGAAATCCACTGGAAGTGCAGCTCGTGTGTCGTCCAGTTGGAAGCTCGGGATTATAATCAGGGCTCCTGCTTGAAGCGGAGGAGGTTAAAGTACAAGATCCAGCAGGTGATGGGGTTTTTTTTGTTTTGTTTTTTTTTGTTTTGGTTTTTTTTTTTTTTTTTTTTTTTTTTTAGCATTTTTATCTGCCGTTATATAAAACATGCTTTAGGCAACATTTTTGCTTTGCATTAATGCTACATATAATATTAGTACCTCATATCATTTCCACCTTATTCACTAAGGAATAAATTGGTAAGAGGAAGCCTTTAAAGGAAACTACGATTTTATGTTGTAGGTAGTGAAATGGAATGGTTTTGAAATACTGACCCTTAAAAAATATCCCTATGCATGGAATTAGTAAAGCAGATAATTCAGGAGAAGGAGGCAGATTTTTTTTTTTTTCCCCTTAAATGTCTGGAGTTAGCATTGTCTAGAATTGGCATCCCTGACCTTAAATTGATATGAGGTATTGAAATTTGGGTACCTTTTAAGATGTCATTGTTACCACATGACTTTGGAGAGTCCCCAGACCCTACAAAATAAATCTCAGTAAGAAACAATAAACTAGAAATGATGCTTTAAAAATGGCTATTAAGTCTTAGAGATTATACACACCATTAAAAGTATGATAGAAACAGTGACCCTGCCCCCTCAGGGGAAAAAAAAACAAAACGCATCCGCACACAGAAGTTTGTATCAGTTATAAGGGTTTCCTGAACCTCAAGAAATCCATCCCATGACCTGGGTCAGATACTCTTGCTTTCAGAATTTTTTTTTTTTTTTCTAAAATAGTATGTTTTGTCCTTGCCTCCAGACTTCTGATCTGAGTTGTAATGTAATGAATTAGCTCCTGTTTGCTCTTTCAGCTTCAGCAGTATATAGGATGAGCCTGTGTCCCAGTCCTTCCAGGATATCCCTGGTCTATGGCTGGTGCCAGAGTGTGTTTATTGACATTTCTCACGTAAAGCATCCCAGTTTGGACCTTTAATTATATGATCACCCTACCTATATGCATCTAAGCATCAAAATTCAAGTGTGATGCTACTATTCTATTTATTTATTCTTTAAGATTTTATTTATTTGAGAGAGGGAGATAGAGCGAGCATGGGCAGAGAGAGGAACAGAGGCAGAGGGAGAAGCAGACTCCCCGCCGAGCAGGGAGCCCGATGCGGGGCTCGATCCCAGGACCCTGAGATCATGACCTGAGCCAAAGGCAGTTGCTTAACCAACTGAGCTACCCAGGCGCCCCATGATGCTAATATTTTAAATGTGAGCATGTCTTTGTCACCATATGCATCTATCACTGTAGGCGAAGATAATGAATGTTTAGTTAGTGCTGAATGTGGACCATCCCCATAGCTGCCCTGGGATCTAGGAACTGTCCTTAAACTGTGCAATGGGTGAGGAAAAGGAACTCACAAAGGTTACCTGACTTACTACAGCGCATCCAGGCAGGTGCTGCACTAGGATGGGAAGTCAGGTGTTCTAGGACCACAGACGGCGGGTATGCCATCAGGAAGTTCACTGTAGCTTCCCTTTCCATGTACATTTCTCAGTATCTGCGGAGCGCCCGGTTTGCCACCAGTAAGCAAATTCTTCTATTTTCCATAGCATAAGCAAGAATAAAACCAAACCACCAAATTCCACTGTAAATATCAGGATTTCAGTTAAAAGGACTAAGATCTGTGTCATTATCCTAATTGTCGCCTCGTCTGTGTATGTGTCTCCGCGGTGAGCAACAGCAAAGAAAAGTTATTTGCCGTTCTCAAGTCTGAAGTGCTCTTATGAGCTTCCATGTGTTGGAACATGGAATGATATGTTATAATCACTGTTGGGGCTAGGAGGTGGGGAGGGACGGGGGAAAAAACATACTTGACTGGTCAGAAATGTGTGAATCGCTGACAGAATGACACATGTAATTAAGAGTGCTCCTACCCTCTTACCTTGTGGTTTACACCTTCAGTGTTGAAAAAGAGAGCGACTCCCACCTCGCTAATTACCATTATCACTGAAATGCTAGGGTTGGAGTCATTAGTTCCATGTGCATTTAATTAGAGGAAGGCTGAAATTGGATTTAACTTATTACTTTTTCATGGATCACTTTCTTGTCATCACTTCAAATTGGATTGCAGCCCCAGGTAACTAATTATGAGAGCCACAGGATCAAGAGTGAAAAAAAGAAGGTAATTAGGAATAACACTGTTGGACCCTTGCTGGTCGTCCACTTGTGCTTTGGAAAAAAGGAAGGGGGTGAAAAAAAACCGAGCCGTGTTTTGTAGTATTACAGATTAGGGAGTTAGAGGTATGCATGGTTGCTAGGCATCATGGGAACCCGTCACCACCCATAGTGGCTTCTGTGATATACAGCTGAGCTGGAGTTGTCGCATCCACATGGTTCCACAATCAGCTCCTTAATACCTAGATTAAACTTGCAAAAGCAACAGATTGGTTGTAGGTATGAGGCATCCCAACAACCGCGTAGTCTGGGGGGCCTCCCATATATGATTACAACAAAGCTGTCAAGATGTCTCTGAGCCAAACTACAGAATATTTTAAGTACAGGGAGTTAGAATTTAATGAACGTATTAATGTTCCAGAAACATCATTCATATCTGACAGGAAGACGTATCAGTCAGCACAACAGTAAGGTTTAAGGTTTATACATCGGGAATTTTTGTCAAAGTTTCCAGCAGACCGTACTATTTGGACCATTTACCGTACTTCTAGTTTGTTCTCTACCCCACCCCAGTGGTGTGGATAGGCAGGCTTGCTGAGGTTCTGTTTCTCCTTCCGCCCCTATCAAAAATACTTTAAAACAAATTATATTGTTTCCATGTGCAGAGCAGAATTCAGAACTGCAAGCAATCAATTTTATTGACATTGTCTGAAAAAATGTTGGTGACAGTTCGAGGATGTGAAAGGGTTGGATTTTTAAAGTCACCGGTACTAACTGGCCAAAAAAAAAAAAAAAAAAAGGTTTTTTGTTTTGTTTTGTTTTGTTTTTTGGGTTTTTTTTGAAATGTATTCTCATATTCTCATAACTCAAAAGAAGTCCTGTGAGTTAGACTCTCCCATGAAGGGATTCTTCTTTGATAGACGGTGATGGCATAATGAGAAGACTTGTTATCGAGCCTCTTGGTTTCCTTGAAGGGAGAAAAATCTTCCCAGAGAGGTGAATCACCAAGGAAAGATGGCTAGAGTTTCTTAAGTTGTTTAAAATCGGTTTTAATGTTCTGTTAATGTAAACAAATAATCATGATTCAGTCTTGGGTGACTTTCAAACCTGGGTAAGTGGGACTTGCTCGTTATTTTCTCAGGAATATAGAGAAGTGGAGACCACGATGTGCCCACCTGACAGAACCACGTTATTTATTCCCCAAGTGATAAAATACTCTTCCTGGAATTAGGAGTCCTTTTCTTTTGTGAACCTTCAGAGCAAAATCTCAAGAGCCAAAATAGTAATCATCAAATCTAATGCAGAAAATTAAAGCTTTTTTTTTTTTTGGAACATCTTAAGTTGATTTAGAATTTTTGTACACAATATTCGTCTGTGGTTGAAAGGGGGCACACCGAGGTCAAGTGATGTAGTGTTTTCCATTTTTCCATATGAGTCTCACAGTGTGTGATAAAAGCAAACTCCTTTATTTTGTAAGTCTGCTGGAATTTCTGATGAAGTGCAGAGGTCACGTTCCCTGTCAATTTGAGTAGCCAGCATTTTTTAACTACTGTTTTTTCTTCCCTTCTCTGTGTGTCTTTTCTTCCCTGCCCCCACCCCCACCATAAACCATGGTACTTTTCTGACACATGCACAGTGAAGTCTTCCAATCTGAAACTCATTAGCACACAGCATTGGACCCTGTCCAGTGGTTAGAAAATTTCCTGAAGCCCAGAATAACAGCATTTGGTGTAAGCACCACGGACCAGCAGTGACAATGGGGGTAGTCGCGTTCCTCTGGCGCCCGGCCCGGTCGGGAGAGCCAACTGACCGTGCAGTGCAGCGAGACAGAGGTCGTGCATATGGGATGGGCTCGAAAAGTTTGGTCCTTGGAGAAATAGGCTTCTGAAATCACAAGGCAGTATCTTTCCCCCCCGGCCGATCATTTCAGTTGGTTTGGGGGTATTTATCAACGTAAGATGCGGGAACGTGAGAGCAAACCATTAGAGAAAGACGACGAACACCAATTTCTACAAAATAATATTTTCAGTCCTGTAGCTGTTGGGTCATACAGAACCTATGGATTGAATGAATTCGTTCAGACTTTATTCATTGCCCCTCACTCTCTCCAGGTAACATGACCAAGGTGAAATCCTCATCCTCCCATTAGAAAAATTACCCGGTTCGCCGTGGGTCAGGATATTTTGAGCCAAGCTGTCAAGCAGGAAACGGTCCCACAAACGCGGCAGTAATCGTGTCAAATAGCAAGCAAGGAAGCTGGACTTTCCAGCAGCCGACCACTGCGAAGAGAACATCTGGGGCTCGATTCCGTTACTATTCCCATTTTGCAGATGAGGAATGGAGGGCCCGGAGAAGTTAAGTTGCCCAGGGCCGAAGAGCCGGTGAGTGGCCTAGCTAGGCTCGCAGCCCAAATAGTCCGGCACGCAAATCTGTGCTCTTACCCGTCCCATTCTACCGACTCTCCCCGAGCTACTGCCTGGGCCTCGCGGGCAGGGACAGTGAAAGGAACAGAATCAGAGTTGCTGATGCCTATGGCTTGTCACTAACCACTAGACCACACCGTCTCCTAATTTGGACATATGTTTATGGGCATATTTGAAAAATAGTGCTTGTAATTGAAATATGCACTTTCTAAAGGGAAATGACGCTTGGGAAAGAGTAGAAAGGCGGGTATTACTCAAAGTCTGCAGACAACTCTGCAAGTGATTGTCTAAAGGTAGCCGTTGAAAGTGAGAAGCGGTTTGGAAAATGTACAGTTTGGGAAATTTGTGTACCAATGTAATTACGGTAGTTGTGAGTTGATGTCATGCCTGGTAACTGTTTTTGTATTGCTTGGGCCTTTGTTACCGAGCTGTGATATCATGAGCAAACTATTATAAACACAGCATGGATATAGCATACTTGTGTAACAAAAGATCGGGAACTTTTATTAAGTTTGTTTTCCTTGTCATATTGTAAAAATTTATTATGTGTACTGTGTATATTAGAAACAGATTCGGGTAATTCTGTCTAAATGAAGTCATCCCGGCTATTTCCAGACTGTCTGTTTTTGGTTGTGAATAATTTTCATACATCAGATGGTTGTCATATTTAGTCGCTCTCAAAATTTTAAAGAGAACATATCCCATTTTGAACTTGGGGTGGACTTTAGCCGCCCTGCTGTTGCAATTGTTTGAGTTTGAAATTACTGCCCGGTGAATTATGGAGACTGAGTATAAGTCATTTCTAAAGGGCCTAGGCCTGCTCCCTCCTATTCATAACTTTTCCCCCCTTCATCAAAAGAACAGATTTTTAACTACTTAAGTAGTAGAATTTAAAGCTGCCAGCGCACAATTGGGCAAAGACTGCCAGCGCTTGTCCTTTTATGTTACATCCCATTGAGGAAATTTGGTAAACATTCAAGCAGACAGAGCCCAGCATTTATCGTTGTCGAATGGTAGAATGTGGATTTTAAATGGGTCGTTCAAAAACTTCGGATGACTCAATCCTTCCCAGTTACTCTCCCTAGCTCCTTTTGCTTACCAGGCTTTTACAACCTGAATATTCTGCCTGCTGCTTCAACTTTTTTTTTTTTTTTTTTTTCCAAACCAGCCGTTTTTCCTTCTTAACCTCCCCCGTATCTGGCTTTTTTCCTCGTCATTTTCTTGAAGTTTACTGTCACTAAATTCAGTGGCCAATTCTCTGTCCTTCCCTTAACCTGTCTGACTTCCTCACAGCTAAGTCATACTTTGGTTAACTCAGCTTTCTGGAAATGGCTTTCTTGCAAAGTTCTTTAAGTCCAGGCCCACCCCACCCCACCTCACCATACCCCAGTCCCCAGTCTCCAGACTGTTCTCCTTCTGTTCCCCAATTCTTTTCCAGAAGCCAAGTTCATTCTTTTCCCAATGTTCCCTTCCTTTGCTGTCCCCCGGCCGTGTGGATCTGTTGGCTTTGCCCGTCCTGTTACCTCTGCACCCATGAGGCCACGCCTGTTTATACCCCTTCCTAACTGCCTGTCTGTGGCTCTCCGCTCAGCATGACAACAGTTGCAGTTATCTCTAATTCAACTGATCACTTTTGTCACCAGGCTCTGTTAGTCAGAGTCATGAGTCATCATTGACTTATTAATTTCCTTCATCCCCACCACATTATCCATCATCGGATCTGCCATTTTTCCTTCCACTGGGTACCTTCTGTCCATTCCTTTCTTCGTGTTTCCCCTGCGGCTACCCTCCTGTTCCAGAGTTCAGACTTTCTGTTGGCACGTGCCTATACCTTAGCAAAGAACCCTCGTCTAGCCTCCTCTAGCCCCTCAGACGATCTCCTGTTGCTCCTGCATATCCCCGATCCTTCCTCCTGCTTTCAGCTTTCCATAAATGCTATTCAAAATCCCTTTCAAAATCCCTCAGTGACCCTCTCGTATCTAACATACCAAGTGTAAATTCTGTGGTTTTCTGTCTCGTTCCTTAGTATTCCAGCTTTGGATTAAATCAGACGTCCTGAGAAGGTTGTCATCGTCTTACTGGGGAGGGGGAAAGGGAAGTTCAGAGCCATGATTGCTTCTGTCAGGAGGGGAATACAAGCACAGTCCACGTGGTAACATTTCAGTGTCCCCAAAATCCAGGTTCGTAAATATTGCTTATTCTATCGCTTACCATTTAGACAGAAGGCCCAGGTGATTAAATTGTGTTTTGAGTTTAATTCCAAGAGAATGATATCTCTGTGTTCTTCAAAAGGAAACTAAGGGTCATGTGATATGCTATGCTCTCCCAGGTCTAAATTCTCCGCTCTGTTGTCCCACGCTTGTTTCTCATTGCCATCTACTGCTGCAGCCTCGCGGGTTCCTTCTCATCTTCTCTGGACATGGGATCCACAGCCAAGACATTCCTTTGTCTGCATGAGGAACAGCCTCCTATTCAGACCTCGTGAAGCTCCTTTCAATAAGACATTGGTGAAATTATGTCTGGGTTGTTCTTTATTTGGTAGCATAAAGGAATTGTTATGTATTCTAGTAACAGAATTAAGAGCACGAGCCACATGGACAAAGAGGTTTCGTTTGATCTAGGTGCCAAGGTGCCTGGAGTGCTACTTGAAGGGTTCTAGGATTAGGATGGCCTCTGCAATCGATTGTCATGATCGATTAGCCTTGTCTGCCATGGACACTTCAGTTGGGGGGGGTGATACGTGTACTTTCTACTTGCCAAGCTTGGTATACACTTAACTGACATAGTCTCTGCTGATCACGTACCAGAATAGAGAGGTACTTGGGGTGTTTTTGTTTTTGTTTTTTTGGTGTTTGTTTGTTTGTTTTGTTTTGTTTTGTTTTTTCCTGGGAAGCTTGATAGATCCAGTGGTAACTATTGAAATTTAAACAGGTACTTGTGGTCTTCCCTATATACTTACCTAAGACTGAGCAAATTGTATTTTTATCCAGAAACTATATCTAGTCACCATCAGAAATGAGGTGTGATGCGCCTTTAAAGGCACAGGATCTTGTTCACTGGCTCACCGTGCAGATAAGCAAGGTGGTTGAGATTTTCAGAGATTTGTGTTTCAGAACACTGTGCAAGGGGCCACGTCGTGATTAATAGCATGATCTCTGATGTGAGACTGATGTGAGGCTTCAGTCCCAGCAATACCCTTAAACTGCTGTGTGACCTTGGAGAAGTAGCTTAACCTCTCTGTTTCCGTTTTCTCATCTAGAGAGTGGAGCTGATGACCTCACCTACCTGAAGGTGATCACGAGGATGGAGTGATTAATGCATGAGAAGTGCTTGCACAGTGCCTGGCACATAGTAAATTCTCAGAAAAGTGAGCTCTTCTCATAAGTATGTAAACTCTTTTTAAAGGGAAAATGAATACATATTAAATTCGACATTATGTTTTAATCGACTTGACACCGGTCTCTTTTCAAGCCTGTGTTGTAGTAGAGTAACACGGACTATCCTCTTGGTCGTGGTAAACTTGCAGTTAACCAGACTTGATGGGAAGATGTCAGGCTCCTAATCTCTAAAATAGGGATAATCAGAGTGTCTGTCCTATGAAGTTGCCAAGAAGATTAGCTGAGTTACTACAAGGAAGTAGTCTAGGGTGGTGCCTGGCACACAACAGGCGCTTAATAAATGTTAGCTGCTGCCCCGATCCCTGCTGCCTCTGTTACTGGCATTATCCGCCTGGAGCATGGTTTTCCTCAGTGTGTCAAGTTTAGCATAAATGAGGGTCATGTTCTTCTGAAAACTCCTATTCTGGTCTTTCTTTTGTCCTTGTCTTTCTGGAATTTTCTTTTTTTTTTTTTTTTTTTTTTTTAAGATTTTATTTATTTATTTGACAGAGGAGATCACAAGTAGGCAGAGAGGCAGGCAGAGAGAGAGGTGGAGGCAGGGTCCCTGCTGAGCAGAGAGCCTGATGCGGGGCTCGATCCCAGGACCCTGGGATCATGACCTGAGCTGAAGGCAGAGGCTTAACCCACTGAGCCACCCAGGCGCCCCATCTTTCTGGAATTTTCCATGAATTAATGCGAGGTCATCTTCACAGCTGAGGAATTAATTCCTAATCTGAAATGTGGAAGCTCTGTGCCATTCCGCACCCTGCCCAGCACAGGGTCGGCAATCTGTAGGTCGCTCTTTCCTTCATGAATTAGTGAATGAGTGTGTGATAAATGAATGAGATAGTGAAATGTCTAAGCCAAGAAGGAAGAAAAATTGATGCCGCTTTAGAGGATGAGGCATCAGGCCCATTCCAGATTCACAAATCTTGAGGAACTTTCCAAGACCAGAAACACAGCATTGAAAGAATCCAGCGTCATTCCTGCCCAGATCTTCCACTGGTTTGATGACATGAATCCTGCCAAGTATGGAGTGAAACTCACAAGACTCCTGCGGTGCTGTTTGACTGCCCTGATGCTCTGTGCTTGCCTTTGTACATTCGCTAATCTGTTTAACGCATAATATTAATAGCATAGAACTTTAACTCATAAGTATAGACAATTAAAGGAGACCAAAGGCAAAGTACAGAAATGTATTTGGTGTCAAGATTAAGTTCAGTGAAGCATAGCGAAGATGGAATAGATTATTACAAGAACTTGGAGGGGGGATAGAAAATCTCCCGAAATCTCTCGTTTTGAAAGGAATTGGTTTACTTAATTATTTGCAACACTCTCACACTCAGGAAAATCTAAGACAAATGAAAGCAAAACACAATTTAATTGAGCTATTATTTTGCAGACTTTGGCTTGGTTTTAGACAGTCTAATCAAATTGTGCTTTGCTTAAACAACTAATGTTAAATGCAGCCTACCAACAGATGTTTAAAAAGAGTCTAATTGGAAAATCTACATCCTGGATTTAGTCTGTCTCTTTGGAAAAAATAGCTGCAAATTTATATTTTCGAGGACGACACCCAGTGACAAGCATTTCCAGAAAAGATAAAGTTTTCCTCAAGGATGCCTTGTGCTTGGGTGGAATTATCTTGAATAGTCAAAGGTGGCACTCTGGAAATTAAATTTCTTGGAAATTCTCCAGCTCTGTGCCACATAGAGCTGTACAGAGAAATCTCCTTTATCACATTACGTCACCGGAGTCCTATTACAATCCCTGGATCGTGTCAGGGGCCCGTGTGCTATAATTTATAATGAGCCCTTGCAAGTCATGCAAGGCACATACTGATTGATGACATTTAAAGGTACTGTCAAGGTGGCTAGGTAATGAAGTTGACCTTCCTCTGTTGTCTCAGTTTCAAGTTTGTACATATAAAGAAACTATTTCACTTGCCCTATTTGCTTGGAACTTTTCATTAAACCTACAAAGGGAATTTGGCTTAATAGTTAACTCTTTTCTTCCTTTAGGCCAGGGGTCAGCAAACTTCTTCTGTGACGCCCAAATAGTGAATATTTTGGGTTCTGTGGGCCATACTGCTTCTTCGGCAGTATTTACTCTGCAAAAGCAGCCATAGGGAATACATAAGTAATGGGCATGCTATATTCCTATAAAAACGTATGTGTGGACACTGAAATTTGAATTTCATGCAATTTTCACATGCCATGAAACATTCTTTTTTTTTTTTTTTTTTTTTTTTCCCCCCCCCCCCCCCAACTCTTTAGAAATACAGAAACAATTCTTAGCTCAAGGGCTATGCAGACACAGGTGGTGGACCAGACCAGGTGGGCTCTAATTTAGGGACCTCTACTTTAGATGACCAGAGAGGATCTTGCAGCTTGTTCATTGAACAAAGTTGCCTGAATAACAGAGCTAGCAAAGGATTGCAATAGGACGATCATTTGTCAAGCTTTGCACCCTGACGTGGGACGGGACCTGCATCTACTTGGAGGAAGAGGCATCTTTTCCTAACTTGCACAGAGGTGCTACCCACCGCCCAACTGTTCTTCTCTTCTGTCTTCTTAGGCTGACATATGTCCCCACAGTGCCATCAGCGAGTATGAGGGTGAAACTAGTGATTCTTTTTGAGATTCAGGGAAGTGGACTTAGCTGGCAAGGCCTTTGTTAGTCCAGACCACATGCTCGTGGGGAAGTAAGGAAAGCACGTCTTCCAGACACCTAACTGCCGTCCGTCAGGGTATGTTCGTGATGTATGTGACTTTATTACGTTGAAGCTCTTCAGCGCCGTCTGCCAGCACATCTTACGGATCTATGGATACTTTATCAATCGTTACATGGATCTGAGATGACTACAGTTTGAGTGACTCCCCTTGAATCTACCATGTAATGTAAGGGTGCCCCTTCCCCACCCCGCCCTCCTGCCGTGCTCAGTCATGTGGTAGTGCGGATTTTCTCCACTGTTTGCATTCTGAATCCAAGCATGTCTGATTTTGACAAAGTGACTTACCTCTATTAAGTCTCGGTTTCTTATCTACAAAAGATTAGTCAGTGGTTCTCAACCCTGGGGGCACATCAGAATTAATATAATTTTTATCATCATCAGGATCTAGGGCTCAAAGCTTTTTCATATCCTAGGTAGATTCCTGAACTCCACCGAATAAGAGTCTTGGGATGGGGCCCAAGCATGGGTATGTTCAAAAGGCTTCAGAAGTGCTTTTTGTGCACTCCCGTGGTTGAAGGCTCCTTGTCACGGTGACATCTAATCTCCTTGCCGATTCGAAATCTCAGTGTCTCTTTCATTCTGTCTTTCCCTGATTTGTTCCCCAGACTCCTCCTAGGGTAGTAGAAACAAACTCTCTGACTTCACCTCCCCAGTGTGAACCATTTGCGGTCAACCAGAAGATGTGAGCGAATCCTTGGGCAAGAGTCTTGGCTTTTGCCCTTGGGGAATTTGCTCAGGATATAGCAGTGGAATGACTGGAGGCTGAACAGTCTATGTAACAATTAGGTGGGCCACCCTCCTGACCCTGGAGTCCACTTGAGAGATCCAGGAAATGAAGACAAAGGATAATCTAGTTGGTGTCATATTGATAGGTCTTTCTGGGGATTTAAAATGTACGGCTCATCTCTTTCTCTATAGAGCTGTACATTTCTGCTTTGGAATGGACCCATAGACTACAGACACCTACTACATAGGTGCCCATTTTTATGACATTTCCAGGTCAGCTCAGAGTGGGAAATACTCTCTCACAAGATCCTTAACTTGATTTCCTCCCAAAGTCATTTGGATACCTTTCAGGTGCGTGTTGAAATTGGCCTACATGTCAGCGTCACACCTGGTTTCTAGGAGTTGAGGGCATACCTCATTCAGGAGCTTGAATGTTATTTAAAATGTAGAGTCTGTGTTTATCCAGGACCTTTCTTCTTTCACTGTTTTATAAACAAATACCTGCTTTGCTTCTTTTGCAAAATACAGAAAGAAAAAACTAACAACATGGAACCAAAAAGACAAGCTGGGTTCCTTGTACCTCTTTACCCATATATATATCGCCATATTCATGTTTGGCTTCACTTTTTAGAAATAGAAGCCTCTTCAGTCTGCCACTGTTTGGAAATTTGGGGGCTGTTCAGTGATGAAGGCAAAATGGTCTGACAGCAGCCTGGTCAGTGAGGTCCACGAGTCATTTGGGGCAATTTTTTTTTGTTTTAGGGTAACAGTAGCTGTTTGAGTCCTGAATCCCCACCATCTAACAGCAAGTAGCCAATCTGACTTTTTTTTTTTTTTTTTTTAAACACAATTTACCAATTGGAGTTCCACAAAAGAGAGATTATATTTCTTGACTTACGAACAGCAGGTCAGACATTTCAAAGAAAATTTAGAGAGCAGTAATTTTGAAAATGTACACAGATGAATTTGAAAATAAATATTTCACTGCCTACACAGCTCTATTTAGAATACTGGCTTTGGAAATGTATTCCAGAAGCCTTACCATTTTGCATGACACGGTGTCAGTTCCTGCACAATATATTAATGCTTAATTGAAGATAATGTAACTCAGATCAAAGGCATAATTAGCAGGCTTGCAGAAACTCTTATGGAGATCAGGATTTTGACGAATAGAAGTCTGGACAAAACTGGTTTATGAAAGGATCTTGAGACCATCTGAGCCTTCATCTTTCTGCTCAGCTGTTGATGACAAGACTGGAACTGCTACCAGGCTGGGTGGGCAAGGATTGCCCTCATCTCCCCTATGTACCGCCACCCCCTTTGAAACCAACACTTCCCTGGTTTGGCTCCCAGTTGGCCACTGGAGCCGCTAGACCATAGGGCCTTTGACAATCTCACTGTCTACAATGAAGGGTTGATTTCTGTTAGTGTCATGATATCTACACGACTCCGAGAACTTTAACTAGAAGATGAAGCGTGTGAGCGCTGAGCAGGCCTCAGAACAGTCTGGCAAACATGGGTCTGTGGGCCAAATCCTGCAGCTTTGCTTTTGCCGGACCAATAAGCCATTTACATTTTTAAATGGTTGGAAAAAGATCCCAAGAAGAATAACATTTCATGACACATGAAAATTACCCAAATTGAGATTTCAGTGTCCACAAATGAAGTTTCTTCAAAATAGAGCCACATTCATTAACTTTGCTAACTGTGGCTGCTTCCAGGAGATTTAAGGAATGATATACCCTGCAAAAGCCTGAAGTACTTTCTACCTGGCCCTTTAAGGGAAACATTTGATTTGACTTTGGAGTTAGAAGTTTGGTTTAATCATCAGGATATCTCTGGGAGGAAGGGCTTGGAGATCTAGCTACTTACTTGTTTTACGGAGAAAGATAGATGAAGACAAGAAAACTTTTTTTTCACACCTCATGTTGGAAAAAAGCAAGGCAAGACTTCAAGGGAAAGGGATAGAAAATGAAGTTAGTGGGAACCCACACCATAGCATTTTGATGAGAAGGTTATTGATTTTTATTATAATCATCACCAACAAGATCTAAGTCTCATTTTGATCTTTATTAATATAATTGTTATCTTCATCAAGATCTAGAACTCATTTGGTATTAAAATTTGGTGGAAACGATATAGCGATTCTATCTGACAGCAAGGCCCCAGGGGGTAAATGTGAACATAGAGGACCGAGTCATTCACTTTCCCATCGGTTTATTCATCCACATTAACATTTCTTACATACCTATCACGGACTGGACCCTACTTAGCACTGGAGTTCAGAATTGACTATCCCTTAGTCCTTATATCAGGGTTGAAACTGCACGGAGGGAATTAATATAATAAGTGTACTAATAGGTGTAAATACAGGGAACTTTGGGAATATAAAGGAACAGAGCACTTGAAATGTGGACTAATGCCTCTGAAGAACTGAATTTTAAAATTGTATTTACTTTAAATTTATATAACCACATGAGATTTGTGGCTTCCATTTTAAGCAATGCAAGCAGAGAACGTTTCTGTCATTACAGAAAATTCTGCTGGACAATGCTATTCAAGAATTTTCCTTGGTTTTTGAAACATTTTGGTAAGTCTCTTCTCCTGATGAAAGATCAAAAAGTCGTCTCTTTTAATGTGGCTTCTTCACAGATCCCCAAAGTGTATCTCTCTGAGTCCTTGCCACGTATTAGATTTTCTCCATCCTTCTTTCAGTATATGGCTGTCAGGTCAGGACAGTACTGTAGTAATCACTGAGAACATCTACTGCCTCCATCTTCTCCCTCAGGGCTTAAGTTTTTCTTCTAACTAGGAAAAAAAAAATCCAAAGACCTGGACGCTTCACTGGAGGAAATCAGCCAATTTCCCTCCCCCACAGTGAACCACAAGACCCTTTGAAAACTGATGATTATTTTTATTTGTGTCGACTTAAGATGGAAATAAGAACTTCAAAAAGGCATTTGAAAAATACCCTTCTCACCAAAAAAGCTTAAATCATTTCCTCTGAAAGTTTCCTTCTATCGAAGGTTGGCTTTGGTCCCACAGACCAGCCTCCTCCTTTCCTCAATCTGAGGGGGAGGAATGTGACCTTGAGTTTCCATTGATACTGCTCTTAGGGTCCCACAAGAGTCCTTGTTCTTTCCGTTTGTCTCAGGGGCAAGGACTGGCACACCCTGGTTTCCTGTTGGTTTCTGTAAAAGCCAAATCCTTGAACTTTGTTTCGGGTGTCCAAATCCTGCTCATACATGCGCTTCTCATACCTGCCTCCCAGGTGTGAGCTTTATTGGTCTTGGATATTGGTCAACAATGAAAAAAAAATTGTATTTCCATTTAGATTAAGAACAGTAACCATAAGAGCATTAAGTTCATTGGTTGGCTATGTTGACTGGTCAGGGAAGGGCTTGGGGTTGCCCTTCATTTCTAGCTTCCGGTTTTGACGAGGTAGACAACAAAGCTTAGCTGCGAGACTTTGGAAGGAGATCGACCCAAATGTAAAAACTATTACTTATCAGTCGTATGAACTTGTCCAAGTTAGCTCACTTCTAAACTTTTTCTGTAAAGGAGAAATATCTGCACATTGGATTATATTGGAAGATTAGGTTAAAGATAGTTAGATGTATTAATTATCTACGTCCGATACATAATCTGACCCATCACACTTAGAACACACACACTTAGACACACACAGTTAGAAAGTTGCATATTCCTGCAGTTCCTGTTCTCATCATCCACATGATGACGTTGGTTGTAGCTTATCACTTATAGGACTCTAGGCTGACCTGCCCAAAAAGAATCGGAATTTTCTGTAGTACTCAGACTTTTCAGTGGCACTAGATGGGCACAGAATGGCCGTTATCATCTCTTATCTGCGTTTCAGGGCAAATTGCTTTTAGAATGGTGGTTACAGCTATATTGTCATCTCTCGATCTTTCCTACACACCAGATGAATTAAAGACTCTACAACCAAAGAACTGCTGTGCTGACGGTCACATCTGCAGGTCCAATGTCCAGGGTTCTCCCTCTCTAGGGATGGCAGGGTTAGCTCGGCTTGCCGAGAGGACCAGATGGGGTGTGTGAGAATTACTCTGACCCCCTCCTAGTTCCCCTCTCCCTACTAAGGAGGAAGTTGTACAGTTATTTTCTCTTTGACTTCCTAGTTATATATGGACCACAAGGACCAGGGAATACTCTAATTTCCTGTAATCACTATTTTTCTTGGGTCTTGATGCATTGGGAAGGGAAGAATGGATTTTAAAGTCTTCCTTTGATGAAGGCTTCTGGTCAGAGTTGAAATGCCTCTCTTGGAGACTAAGTAATTTGTTACTCTTCATTGCCCTGTTCCTTTTTCCCCCAGGGGTGGTTCTCTTCACACCTGCAGAAGACTTGTTCTTTCACTTCTGTATTATCACATTATTTACTGCATTTATGAGAAAGGGACAAATGTTTTCTAACAGCCATCGTGACAGCTTTGCTACAAACAGGGCAGTGGTGTTTTGTGAAAAAGCACGGAATTGTCCAACAAAATTGGGAAAGACACGTAGGAAATGAAAGGCATTGAAAGTAGGAGTTTTGAGATTTATGTTATACCGGGAGAAGAAGGAGAGAAGGACAAATTGATTCTCCATTAGAGACTGCAAGCCAATGGTCCCCAGGCTAGACCCCATTTCATTTGCCGGCATGATGTTTAACATTTTGGGGGGTTATTTGCAAAGGTAAAATAGTCTGGAATTTTGCCATCAAAATACCATTTTCTAGCTTCTCAAAAAAAAAAAAAAAAAATCAGGAACACCAGCAACATTCCTGTGTAGTAACAACTGTGTGGAGCTGAGAAATCCTGCCCCCTTCTACCTTGCCGTGGTCTTCTGCTAGCCCACTGGTTACGACTTGTTTCAGATATTAACCTGTCTGCTACGGATCTCTCTCCTCAGTGGCCAAAAGCTTCACTAACGGATCGAACATAGAGTCAGGGAGTCTTTCCCTGCTCTGTAACAGGCCACCTGCAGCCCAGGGATTTGGGAATTCTGGGTTCTTTGTATCCATGCACTATGATGACAGATTGGACGTCTCACTGTAACCGGCTGCCAGTGTGAAAATGGGAACTCTGCTTTCTTAACTAGGACTGTGTGCGGTGAGGATTCCCATATGGCAAGGAAGATACACATTTTCCCTTGTCAGGGTCTGGATACTCCACTACCCCAGAGCATAGTGTCTTAAGAACAATGTTAACATTTATTATTTCACATATTTTCTGTGGGCTCAAACTACGGGAGTGACTTATTTAGCAAGGTAGTTTGGCTCCTATCTCTCAAGAGATTATAGTTAAAATGTGAGGCTGGAGGACCCATCTCCAAGATGGTTCCCCAGGATGAAGACCTCTCCATAGGGTTGCTGGAGTGTGTCAGAACATGGCAGCTGGATTCCCAGAGAGATCCCAGTCTTCTGGGATCTGGCTTTGGACATCACATATTATTACTTATGCCATATTTATTGGTCACACAGACCAGTCCTGACACGGTGTTCGAGGAGACTACCCAAAGTGTGAATACCAGGTGGTGGGAATCTTTGGGGCTGTCTTGGAGGTTGAGTACCGCCAACACTAATCTTCCTAGTAGCCCTATTTAGAGCTATTGCTTGAGTGAGCCAGTGTAGGAGGTAGTAATACAACACATCACTCAGCTGTGTTAGAAAGAAAGAAGGTTAAAGGCCAGCGTGTGGCCTGAGCACTGGTACAGTGTTGGTTCAAGGCCATTGGTGAAATTATTGTTCACCTCATTAAAAGATTTTCTAGTAACTAGTAAGAAAGATTGACAAAAGAAGAGATGGATTACATCATGATATTTGAGGAATTAGACTTCTTTCCCACATTCTACAAATTTCCTCCCATCTTTCCCCCAGGAACATTGAAAGCCCCATATTCTCAAAGCTGTGAGACTTGAGAAGACAATCTGAAAATGATCTTAGGGCAAAATCAGTAGTTCATTATTTCTATCCACCTGCCTCTGTCGTGTCTCAGAGGTCATTGGCATTATTGGAATGATTTTGTTTGTGCCATGGCCAGTTACGCAGTTCGGTCATCGGGTAGAAAGAACAAGTCTTTTCAGAGGCTTGATTAGATGTTCATTAGATTCCTTGTTCAATTATCTGACACATGACTGGGGGGCTGCATTGGCCTGGACACTCTACCAGGAGCCTCAAGTAAACAAGGCAGACAGAGTCCCTGAACTCACCGAAATCATATTCTTACAGGACGTTAAACCAGTAAGCAAAAGAGAAAGTAATCAGCAGGTGTCATGCGATGATGAACACTAATAAGGAAGCGGATCTGGTTAATATGTAGACAGTGGTCATGACATTCCCATGTTCACTTGGTCAGCTGGAGAAGACCTCTTTGAGAAAGGGACCGATAAGAGGAGACCTCAACCGAGGGAGGCACTGAGTCTCGAAAGTACTGGGAAGGAGAATTTTTGGACTGAGGGAACACAAGTGGAAATGCCGGAGACAGGAACACACTCGGCTGCACTTCCCGTGATTCATGGAGGCTCCATCCACTCACCAGTGCCCGCCTGGTTCCTGGTTGGCAGCTTTGCTCTCTTGACCATAGTCTTGTAGTCCTGGCTTAGCCTTCTTCTGTAAAGAAACACTCGCGTGCTAACCAAGATTCACTCGGGAAGCACATTATGCTGTGTTGAATCTCTGTGTATTTCCCCTTTTTCTCCCCACAGAGATTTTTACAAAATTTATGTATGCAAACAGGTATTTTTATTTGTTTCACTTGAGTTGCCTTTGCATAATGTAATAAGCCCATGATTTCACATGTACAGTAATTCATAGAAAGTGATAGTCATCTTGCTTAGACACCTTAGTTCTCAAAACTAGCTTGCTAAATATAGTACCTTCTCAGACCCATATAAGGTGCTATTTAAAAAAAAGAAAAAATAAAGGTCAAAGATTCCCCACCCACGAATTTGGTTATAAAAACAGCAAAGAAGGGTTTTTCTGAACTTGAATCAGTAAATTTTTAATTTAAATAGTATCCTGTTTTGACAATGTGCTAAACCACAGCCGTCTCAGAGAGATAGTTAAGCATTTGTCAGTGCCTGCTGGCATCTCTCAACAGGAAACTTGGGAAGGCTTCTGTTGTCATTGTGTAATACACTGACAAGGAATGCGTGCCCTTATTTGTTGCATCCGGGAAATGGACGGAATCGCTCTGGTGCAGCCGGAGCCTGTTTACGTTAACTTGACGATGTTGCGTAACCTTTTGCTGTACAAAAACCTGGACTGCTTCTCCTGTTCACTTAACCAACATGTGATTTCTGACTTTACGAATCAGGCTGCCAGAGCGAGACGCAACGTGATGTCACACAAGCTCTCTTCCCCGACCCACACAGCAAAGAACTGGGCTTGCTGCCTTTTCTGATCTTGGTCTTTTGATCTGACCAGTGGTAGAACTCAGCTGGAGTGGGGCTTTTGTGGGGGGGGGGTTGCTACACGGTTTTTGAATGGCTTGGACCCCCGGAAGAAATCTGAGGTGCTGTACGATCCCTCTCTTCATTCCCAGCTCTCTTTTCCATCAGTTTGTTGCATGTTGAATAGTAAGTTGCATTTTACTGTAAAGGTGACTGCGTTTTTCTTATGGGGCCTTCAGGGTAAACAGCCGTTAGTTTCCATCTGTGAACACACATGTAGCTTGTGTTTGGGTAGGGTGCCCACTTCCGAAGTCATTATTTTTCTGTAATGTTTATGCTCCGTGGTTGCACACAGATAGATTCTATGCCCCAGTGCTGGACTGAGAGGTAGCCTGTAATTCCGGCTGAATGTGTCATAGTTGGAAATAGACCGGAGTGGGAGCGAGTGATGGATCAAGCAAATAGCTTTTAATTCTACATAAATTGGTTTTCTGCTTTGCTCTGGGGCAGAAGTTTGCAGCCCCGGGGTCATGGTAGATGTCACTCCTGCTCTGCAAGAGGGGCCCGCTTGGCAAGGGTCTGGTAAGACAGAACTCGGGATTTCAGTCCCTGCCTCTCAGGGACTGACTTGGGGCAATAGAAGACCGCTTGTCCAAGCTGGGATTGCAGCCCTATCTCTCTACCAGCCAGAGACACGATCAGAAGACGCAACTATTCCAGATTCTCCCCAGGATAAAATTAGCATGACTTTTTTTTTTAATTTTTTAATTTTTTTATAAACATATAATGTATTTCTATCCCCAGGGGTACAGGTCTGTGAATCGCCAGGTTTACACACTTCACAGCACCCACAATAGCACATACCCTCCCCAATGTCCATAACCCCATCCCCTCCCCGGCCCCCCTCCCCCCAGCAACCCTCAGTTTGTTTTGTGAGATTAAGAGTCACTTATGGTTTGTTTCCCTCCCGATACCATCTTGTTTCATTTATTCTTTTCCTACCCCCCAAACCACCCACATTGCATCTCCACTTCCTCATATCAGGGAGATCATATGATAGTTGTCTTTCCCCTACTGACTTATTTCGCTAAGCATAATACCCTCTAGTTCCATCCACGTCGTCGCAAATGGCAAGATTTCATTTCTTTTGATGGCTTCATAATATTCCATTGTATATATATATATACCACATCTTCTTTATCCATTCATCTGTTGGTGGACATCTAGGTTCTTTCCATAGTTTGGCTATTGTGGACATTGCTGCTATAAACATTCGGGTGCACGTGCCCCTTCGAATCACTGCATTTGAATCTTTAGGGTAAATACCCAGTAGTGCAACTGCTGGATCATAGGGTAGCTCTGTTTTCAACTTTTTGAGGAACCTCCATACTGTTTTCCAGAGTGGCTGCACCAGCTTGCATTCCCACCAAAGGTGTAGGAGGGTTCCCCCTTCTCCACATCAGCTTGACATTTTTTAAATGTGCCCCCCCCACAACACACACACGCTTTCTTCTTAATAAATTGCATAATAATGACATTGGTATGTTACCTTGTCACATAGGGTAGATTAGAAGATTCTCTTTCACACAAGGCTCTCAAACTTCTGTAATACTAGATTAACTACCACCCCTCAATGGGGAAGCTGGAAAGGCTAAGGCACAATCAGAGAGGGAAGAACCTTCTTTCTGCCTCTTGCCCAAAACCAAAGAGCTCTGAGAGGCCAGTTGCCAACACGAGGCTCTACTTCCAGGCTTAAGAAGACAGTCGCGAAGGATTTCAATCTGATCTTTTTAGTTCAAATTTTAGAATTGTTTGCCAGTGCCATCAAAAGTATTAGCCCAGGGTTTAGAGGTACAGGGAACTATGAATCCTAACCAGCCACTGTGACCTTGGGCGAGATACTTACCATTCCACTTTTGTTCTTGTGTCTCTGAAATGGCTGTAAATGATACCCACCTTGCAAGCTTAAGGTAAGGACCAGATCAAGACTGTAACATAAAGCATCCAACCAAGACACCCAGCATGGGACACATACTAACAAAAGATGCTAGTAATGTTCTCAGAACTCCATGGAATTGTTTATGATGACTTTAAAACAGCAGGTTAAGATTCATATTCATTATTAGTATAAATCTTAAGCCATAGGACTTCACCAATTGTAGGCTAGAATTTCATAGTAACAAGACAATAAATGAAATTTTGGAATGCTGAATATTAATCACTTGATGAAAAAGGTCAATGGGAGAAAAAAGGGGAAAAAAAGAAGATGCTTCAAGCTGTTGATGAGCTGGACAGAAAATACAACAGCCTAGAAATGAGTGGATTTTGAGAAGATCATTGATTTAAATAAATAAGGAAATACTGGAATATTGGAAAACAACTTATTTTATGCCCAAATCCATACATTTGAACAATGATTATAAATTAAAAAAAAAAAATTTAGGGGTGCCTGGGTGGCTCAGATGGTTAATAAGCATCTGCCTTCAGCTCAGGTCATGATCCCAGGGTCTTGGGATCAAGCTCCGCATCAGGCTCCCTGCTCCGCGAGAAGCCTGCTTCTCCCTGTCCTCCCTGCTTCTGCTTTCTGTTGCTTTCTCTGTTCCTATCTCTCAAATAAATAAATGAAATCTTTAAAAAAAAAAAAAAAAACTTTATAAAGGAGAAAACAGAGGTTTGTAAAAAATTAACAGTATTAAAGGTAGGTTAATCCATTAAAAATCTATCCTTTTAAAATGGCCTAGTCTCAGTAAGGGATTTCGAACACCATGGATACACAGCGGACATTTTTAAATGGGCCACCATGAAGACAGAATGTATCTTCCTAGAATATATGGATGACAGTACAGTGGTTTCTAACTATTTTGTAAATCATTTATTGCCATAGTCCATGAATGAATGATTGTCCTAGTTTTTGGCACATGGGACCCGTGAAGACAGGGAAACTTTAATGTCAAATTTAGAAAGAAGGAAGAAACAGATGTGTGAATGAGGAATGAGTGCAGGGTTTGGGGGAAAAGGAAGGAAAAAGGGTAAAAGAATTTTGAGTGAAATCCCATTAGACCCAAAGTCTTTATTTTACTTTCATCATGAGACCGTGGGGCTATTTCCTTGTATTTTTTTTTTCTTCTTTTAAGATGGTGAAAATGTCTTGAAGAAATTCCCAGGGCTCGTGTCTAGAAGACACTTCACTCAATTGTAAAGTGATGTTTCAGGCCTACTGTGATAAGAAACTTGTAAATACGGATGATTGAAAGAAAGATGCACATGTGTTGAACTGAAACCTAGTGATTGATGCGTGGCTGGGACAGTTTGAGCATAATTAGGCTTGACTTGGGGAATCCCTTCCAGAATGGCGGCACATGAACCAACATTTGCAGCTGCCATCATGTGCTTTGTAATACGGTGTTTCTCTCTTGCTGTGCTTTTCAAGGTTGATTGGAAGTATTAATATAACTACTTCCTAATCTCCTTCTGGAAAGAGGTACCTGTATGAGTCAGAACCTTTCCACATGTAAATGTCATAGCCAAACTCAGACTGGCTAATGATGGGTCGTGGGGGTGTCTATGGGCTTGAAAGTTCCATGGTTGGCCTGGCATCACACGCAGCTGGGACTGGGCACTCATATAATCTCACCGGGACTTGGTCTGGCTCTGTTTGTTTTCTGTTCTGCTTTCTTTTTATGTTCGTTTTATTCTTTGTCAGATTACCCCTTGGCTGAGGCAAGATGGCATCTGAGAGCCCCAGACTCACCTATGTACTGCTAAGCAACCCCTGTAGGAAAAAGGACTACTGCTTGCTCCGTAATTCTAGCAAAAGCCTCTGAACTGAATGAATGACTTGAGTCATCTACACTTGGTCCAGTCGCTATAGGCAAGGGGTTGGGAATGATTAGCTCGGACCAAGCCTCACGCCCACCTCCAGATTTCCCAGGATAGAGATGGCTCCGTTAAAATCACATAGATCCAGGGTACCTAGGTAGCTCAGTGGGTTAGGCCTCTGCCTTCAGCTCAGGTCATGATCTCAGAGTCCTGGGATCAAGTCCTGCATATGTCTATCTGCTCAGCAGGGAGCCTGCTTCCCCCTCTCTCTCTGCCTGCCTCTCTGCCTACTTGTGATCTCTCTCTGTCAAATAAATAAATTAAATCTTAAAAAAAAAAAATCAGATCACATAGATCCAGAATAAACAAGGGGAAAATTTTTGTACCTCAGTTTTCCTTTTAGAAGATAGAGAAATGGATGCTTCATAGACATTTTACCCACATCATCTCAAAGAGGGTAAGGCATGCCATGTTGCTACTGTTGAGCTAGTCAGCAGGTTTAGCGGGAAAATCCCCTCCCCAAGAGTTGGGCAACTTGGCATTCAGTCCAAACTCTGTGTCTTACTCCTTATAAAGCTTGGGAGAACAATATAATAAATTTCCTAGGACTTAGTGTCTGCATCAGAAACCAGAGAGAGGGGCGCCTGGGTAGCTCAGTGGGTTAAAGCCTGCTTTCGGCTCAGGTCACGATCCCAGGGTCCTGGGATCAAGCCCCGCATCAGGCTCTCTGCTCCGCAGGGAGCCTGCTTCCTCCTCTCTCTGCCTGCCTCTCTGCCTACTTGTGATCTTTGTCTGTTGAATAAATAAATAAAATCTTAAAAAAAAAAAAAAAAAAGAAACCAGAGAGAGTTGGCCTAAAATATTTCTGCAAGTCCCTTGTTGCCAGAAAAAGTCCATGCTTCATATTTCTAATTCATCTTTGTAGCGATTTTCATATTGTACCCCTTTCATAGACCAGTATGCTCTAGACATTCAGCACTGTCTGATGGAATTTTCTACAGTGGAGGAACTCTTCTGTACCTGCATATGGTCACTACTGGCCGCATTGGCTTTGGGCAATTCAAATGTGGACAGTATGATTGGGCAACTGAATTTTAAAATTTATTTTATTATAATTAATTCAAATACAAATAGCTATGTATGACTAGTGTGTACCCTATTGGACAGCTTAGCTCTACATTAATGGTCAAATAGAGTTATATGGATTTTAGACAAAAGATGAGTTAAATCTTGATGTCCTGTGCCCTGGAGAGTAATGATTAAGTGTAGTTTTCATTTGTAATTTGCAGTTAAAGTAAAAAGCACTGCTCGTTCCAAAAAATAAAGAAAGACTATCGTCTCCTTACATATCCCTCAACGAAAAAAATTTGTTAAGTGTCGATGGTTGATTATTTTAGTTTTTGTGGTTCCTGTGTCTCTGCCCTGCCAGGCGGTGTGAAGCAATGGAAAGAATGCTTAGTTAGGAGTCAGAAGTTTGGGGTTCTAGTGTTGGTTCTGCCAGTAATTGCTTAGATGTCTGACCTTTGGCTAGTCATTTTTCCTTCTTGGGTATGAGTTTTCTCATCTGGAAAATGAGGGGGTGGGATTAAAATGATCTCTCAATCTATTCCAGAGAGAAGTTTCTGTGATTCTAAGTTTTTTCCTTCGTTCTCGTGGCCAGGATGGTGGTTGAGAATTCTCCTTATGTAGTCACTATCAGTACAGTGGGGTTCAAGAACGGGGAGCTTCCTTGGGCCAGTTCTACATAAGAATGGTAGAGTGTTGTAACACTTCTCAGATTCCCACTGGACCTGACAGAACCCTGAGAAGAGTCCATTTTTGCTTCGGCATTGTTGACTGTTCTCATCCAAGATAAATCAAGAAATCAATGAGAACTGGTAGCATTAAACAGTGCATACCTAATTTCAAAGTTCGTTTTGTCTGAGGTGGCCTGGTTGTGCTCTTTCCTGAGTTGAAAATGCTTCAGAAAAGGTGGTAAGAGATGGGCCAAAGTGAGGAAGACTGAGTGAGGGACAAAGAGCCAGGTGGCTGTCCTAAGTAAACTTGAGAAAGTGGCTCATCTTGTAAAATAATAACTGTGACAGTGTGGTCAGCCCGGAAAGGGGAATTCAGAGATCCTAAGACTTTCTTTGGTACCAGGGAAGTTAGAGTTAAAGAAGGATGTTCGGAGTGATTTCATCTGGGAAAGGTTGGATTTTGAAGGAGGAGATGAATCACAAATGAGGAGAAAGAGGAAGGAAAGAACATTGGCCAGATTTGCAAGAGCAGGTAGGAGGATTTGAAGTGTTCCAAAGGACAGTGTGGTAGGATGTGTCAAACCAGTACAGAGAGAGAGAGGCATCAGCTGGGGCTGAATAGAAACAAGATGTTTACTTGGTGATTTAATTTTGATGTTTGGTAATGACATGAGCTAATTGTGTTGTTATCATGGGATATGGCAGCAGAGTGAAGACATGTACTGATGTGGTCATGCTTCGAATTCCCATTTGTAAATCAAAGCTCCCGTGCCCTGTCTCCATAGGATCATTCAGACACAGTTGCATCTTGTAGCTTTATTTTTATTTTTTAACTGGCTATCTTTATGTATGGGAACAGTCATCTCCAGAGATTCATTTTCATTTCAAAAAACTTCCAAAGGTGTTAATTGCATTTTTCAAAACTCTTATGTAATTATTTAAAATTATTCTACCGGCACCATAAATCAGAACTTTTCCCATTATATTGCCTAGGAACATTTATGACCCGTTTAGACAGTTTTGATTTATAGGTTTAGGAAACAAGAATATAGAAACCATTGCCAGATTTTAATTTGGAAATTTCTTTAGCCTTGTCTGTTTCTGTGGAAAGGAGAAAAAGAAAGCCAGTGTGAGATGTGCTTGGGGAGGTGTGTCCCACCCCCACCCCCCGCCACTAACCAGACGAAGAAGAGACACACGACCAGTTGTGGAGTCCTGCTTTGAAATGAGCGATTAGTGTGTATTTCATGTTCTGTAATTTTTGTAGGCGTTATTTTTAAGTGCTGGTTCCGTGGAACGTGATACCTAATTCTGAGTGGGTTATTTAATGTTCTAGACATCAGTTTCCTCACCAGGAAGCACGGACTAATACGAGGCTCTCTTCACTGGGTTGTGGTAAAGATAAGTAAGTTCATTCACTGAAGCGTCAAGAACATTTTTGTATGCAGTGCCTACCGGGATCCAGGCAGTGTATTAGGTGGGAACAGGTGACAAACGTGAATAATTTCCAGCATGGAGCCAGTGGTGGTAGTCGTCACATAGCAAGTGTACCGCTGTACCCTAGATGTCATGAAACACGAGAATGAACGACTTTAGCAAACTGATCATAACACATCTCAGATTATGTGATTCGAGGAATGGAGGGACGACAGAAATTGCATGTGTCCAGGAAGGATGAGGAAGAGTTAATATTTTGAAGAATCATGATTTAAAAAAAAAAAAAGTCTCAGCAGGCCAAAATTCTGGATCAAAATGAGGAAAGATCTTTAATGGGAATGAATGCAAAGCACAGACCACTGTGTAAGTGTGGAGTAAGAGCTCCAATGTAGCAGTGGTTCAGGTGACAGTTAGTTAGGGGTGACTGTGAAATCAGTAGGAGCCTGTCATGACCTGGTTGGGGCCGGGGACACCAACAACTCGAAGTTACATTAATACAATAATGAGGAGTTGAGTCTCTGCCTTCCTGTGGACTAGACACCTGACCTGCCTTGCTCATTTCTGGATGCTACATTTGAAGGGGGTGGTGGCAGGCCAGACTGTGGAGGGCCTTGTCTGTCACACATCGCATGCCGGATATGCGTTTTAAAACAAAACCAGAACCTAGTTAGCTTTAAAGGGAAGGGGAGAGACCAAGACTGTGAGGCCGTGACCGGAAGGGGCAGAATGACTAAGGGGCAGGGCTAGGGAGCATCAGCTGTTGGGATGAACTTGGCTCCCAAACCTGCAATTCCCAGGACTCAGCTGACCAAAGAGAGGCAGAGGTCATGCCAGTGACAGGGGTCTGCTTCTGAAGAAGAGGATTCACGTTGCCACTGTTTATGATTAGTCAGTGGCTCCTATGAAGGGCAGGCTGTGGCCTTTCTGGAGGCTTTCCCTAATCGTTCTCTTTCTTCATCGGGTCAGGCAAGAGGCATCAGAGGCACAACAGAATGGAGTGGGGACACCTGGAGCCATGAAAAACCAGCTTCGGGCTGTGCTGGTGTGGACAGCCGCTGGGGAAAGGCTTATCTCCAGTCTTATCTCCATTCAGATTCTTTTCAGATGACCAAATTAGCAAGACAAGGGGAGGATAGATGGCATTTGAGAAATCTGGATATCAGTCTACCTTTAGTAGCGACAGTTGTGTTGTCCTTAGTGACATGAGTGGACTCAAAGCCATAAAATCTAAAGTGATTTATGGGATGCTTGAATCATACTTTGTATTTTTTTTTTTTTAAGATTTTATTTATTTGAGAGAGAGAGTCCATGAGAGACAGCACAAGCAGGGTGAACGGCAGCAGGAGAAGCAGATGCCCCACGGAGCAGGGATGTGGAACTCAATCCTGGGACTCCAGGATCATGCCCCTAGCGGGAGGGAGATGCTTAACCAACTTAGCCACCTAGGCACCCAGTCATACTTTGGGTTTAGTTTTTTTTGTTTTTTTGTTTTTGTTTTTTTTTCAAAACTGTCAAAGAATCTGATTGATCCTTGATTGCTATAGATGGGGAGTGCGTTTTTTTGGCATGTGAGGTCACGCAGTCATAAAATTGTCATCAATAAGATTTTAGTCCCTACATTGACCACTAGAGAAATGCTTCCTTCTCTTGAATGTGCATGTTACATAGAAGTATGTTAGAGGAAAAACTGAGGCATGTTACAATTTTTAAGAGTTTATTTGGACAAAAATCAACTTGAATTGGGCAGCGCTCCCAGATGTGTAGCAAGTGGAAAGGAGCTCCGAGGACCTGTGCAAAAGGAAAGACTTTTGCAGGCAGATGGGAGTGGGAACACGGAAAAGTGGATTGGTCATTGCAGGGTACATTCCTTTAAAGGATGGCAGGAGTCTGTTAGACAGAGGACCTAACTACCACTGATCAGGTGACTCCTGGATTGACTGGTTTCAGATTCCATTTCTAGGAGAGCCGAAACTGTAATTAAGTCTCTCTCGGTTTGGTGACATGGAGCTCAGCAAAATTGAGTCCATTTGAGGCCTGCTTTGTTTGTTTGTTGTTTGTTTTGTTTTTTTTTTCCTTGACAGTTCCCGTTTTGATCAGATTCTCAGTCTAAGAGATGTGATCAAAATTTAAGGCATTGGTGATACTCCCAGCTCTGGAGTTCTTGCAATTTTTTGTTTTTGTATTTTTCATTTTCTTTGTTATTTCTTTTCCTTTGTCTTCTCCCCCACCCCGCCCACCACACACTTTGAATCTCTGTGTGGTATTCACAGGTCTTGATATTTTTTTTCTGACTGTCTTTGTAGTATTCACAGGTCATGACATTAGGTTCACATCCTTTAAGTTGGGCCATTCTCTTCACTCCTTGTCTGATGTTCTGGTCTTAGGGAGATCATTTGCTGGGTAGTCAGTGGCTGTGAACATGCACAGAAAGCTTTTGAGAGAATACAGCATACCAGGGAGACTGCTGTGATGATTATAAGCAGGAAAATTCCCAATGTCTACAACGTACTTTGGAGCCTATGGCCTCCCAAGCCCTAAACCAGTCAGAATCAAGTAGGTAAAATAAAGACCCTGTTGAAGGAGTCATTTTGTGAAGCCAACTTACTTGCTCAGTGATCTCATGTAGCTGAGTCTCGACTTCCACAGGCAGTTGATTGGCCACCGCATGAACATCTCCTTGCTCAGCTGAAAGATAATCAAGGGCTATCCTATTATCAAGAACGACTTGGGCCTGAAAGTCTGGGGATCTTTATTGAGCAGGTACTCTGTTAGCGGTAGACTCAGGGATGGTTGCCAGAGGTAAGGAACATTGTCTGCCCATGCAGTAACAGAAATTAAGAAAACAAGTAGCAAAAAGGCAAAAGGAATAAAGCTTTCATATTGGAGGTGAAGATCTTGATCTTTGATCATGGAAGGACTGTCCATCTCAAGATGCCATCTGCTTCTGAGAAGGAACCTCCTAAGACAGTAAATTTAGATCTCCAGCTGGTGTGCCATTCCAAGAGTCTGGAGGAACTCTTTTAATTGGGAGATGAAGACCCAAGTTTCAAGTCCCCGAAGTTTGACTGCTATCCAGGTTATGAGACAGACCTGGTATAGTCCCTTCCGAGGAGATTTAAGGGCAGTCTTTGTTTTTCATGATCCCGAATCAGGAAGGTGGGAGAAAATTGGAAATACTAGTTTGGAGAGTTGGAGCCAGATATTTGAGGACACTAGAAGAATTCATTATCCAATCCAGTTGATAAGTGTAAAGCAAAAATTCAAAGACAATGAACAAGGCTAGAATCTCATATACACGACGTTGTGTTGTGATTTTCTACTGAAACATAAGTTTTTTCTCTACAATCATCCTCATTTCTACCAAAGCTAATCATGGTAAAACTATATGTTTATAAAATAAGTCTAGTCAAATTAAACTGTTTACACAGTACAGCAAGGATAGTATTGACCATGTAGGCTCTTTTGGAAATCTGCTTTGCTGGAATTTTTCATAAGGAATCTTAGATTGGACTTTACAAACCTCTCCAGGATAAGAAGCTAAGCCAAGGACTCACCATCACAATTTACCTAGAATACCTACAGATGTGGGTAAATTCCTCTTCTTGATGTCCTCAAGTTATCCTGAGGTTCTTAGGCCTGCTATGAGGTGATCTTCCTTATGAACCTGCCTGGAAAGTCAGCCTTAGTTTCTTAAAGCTGTATGGTCATATTTAAATCTATGCACATTCTCAAATCTGACATTCCAGTTAAAATCTTGGTAATATAACCAGTGTTTCTAGTTGTGTCCAAGGAGCACATATTCTTTTTTTTTTTTTTAAGATTTTATTTATTTATTTGTCAGAAAGAGAGAGAGACAGGCAGAGGGAGAAGCAGGCTCCCCACTGAGCCGGGAGCCAGATGCGGGACTCTATCCCGGGACCCTGGGGTCCTGACCTGAGCTGAAGGCAGACACTTAACCTAAAGCCACCCAGTCATCCCAAAGAGCACATATACTTAATGAACTTATGAAGATAACTATATTCCCATGAAAATAAGTATTCAGTAAATTTCCAAATTCTGGAGGGACCAATAAATGTTTAAATTCTGTTTACAAAGGTATACTTAATAAAATCACTATAAGTCACAGATGGCTTAAGAGAAGAGAGAAAAAAATTTCCTTAAATCGGGGATGGGTGGGGGAAAGTCTTCAGGAACTAGCAATTAAAGAAAATGTTGTAAGAAAAAATATACATATATAAAATCATACTTATCACTTTGACTCAATTCCATATTATTTAGTTCTTGCTCTGTTTGAATCCAGTTTTTTATTAATTCTGGAAATTCTTACCCAGTTCAGTTTTATGATCTTGAAGTTATCAGAAACCTATATTCTAGAATACTTTTCACAGTCTTTTCTGTTCATCTTTCAGAAGATAAAGCACATTTGCAAAAGCATTAAGAGTAAAACAAAACTGTCTGGAAATGAAAAGACTTAAAAATTCCCCTGGTTAAAGATCTGAGGAGAGTTCATTATAGTAGAACTGACAAAGAAATTTGGTTATTTTTGTGACATACAGCATTTTAAGATAACTGCAATTACTATCGATAACATTATGCAGGACCTATCAGATTTCTAGGAATTTCACACAATTTCTAGAACACGTACATTAATAACATGCATCCATACAGATATAAGCTAAAAAGGTTTAATATCACTTCTTATTTGATAATGCTTCCCGTGTAATTGATATATTAAATAAACCTAATTAGTTTAATATCTCTTTTTATTGGAAAGAGAACAAATCTTTTGAGAAGTTCCCAGGACCTGATGGAAAATACCGAAGTTAGTTTGAGGCCAGAAGACTTCATTTAGAATTTGATTCTGGGGATTCTGTCTGAGCATCAAAAGGTTTGAACATTTGACTAAATAGGATCATAGGCCATTATGAAATAATACTAAATTATCTCTTTAACCAGAGTAACAGTAGGGGGCACCTGGGTGGCTCAGTTGGTTAAGTGTCTACATTAGGCTCAGATCATGATCTCAGGGTCATGAGATCAAGCCCCATGTCAGACTCCCTGCTCAGTGGGGAGTCTATTCGCCCTCTTCCTCTACCCCTTTCCCCAACTCCTATGCTCTCTCTCTCATAAAATCTTTTTTTTTTTTCTTAAATTTTTTAAGTAACAGTAGAAGGGGTTAATAACATAAATACAGAAGGTCACATACTTGGGAGCAAAACTTAGCTCTCTTGAGAAGACTGGGTTTTCTTAAGTAATCAAAGACCTGATAAAGACAATATGGAGCACACTAAATCGTGTTGTAAGACACAAAATCTTTACTTTTCAGGTAGATAACAAGAAAAGAAAA
Organism: Enhydra lutris kenyoni; assembly: GCF_002288905.1. Lineage (NCBI taxonomy): Eukaryota > Metazoa > Chordata > Mammalia > Carnivora > Mustelidae > Enhydra > Enhydra lutris. Next base: position 27,494,724 of record NW_019154094.1, on the reverse strand, counting down.
ACCTTTCTTAGTCTCGTATCAGAAGCAGACCAACAGGGGGCATGTGGGTGGCTCAGTTGGTTAAAGCCTCTGCCTTCGGCTCAGGTCATGATCCCAGGGTCCTGGAATCGAGCCCCGCATTGGGCTCTTTGCTCGACAGGGAGCCTGTTTCCTCCTCTCTCTCTCTCTCTGCCTGCCTCTCTGCCTACTTGTGATCTCTGTCCGTCAAAATAAATAAAATCTTAAAAAAAAAAAAAAAGCAGACCAACAGTCCAAGAAAACTTTGTTTTTTAGTAGATGAAAGACAATTAAGTTTTGGTTTTACAAAGTACACTTTTGGTATTGTAGTGTGGTTTTAAACCTTTATTATCTCTGGTTGTTTTAATTACATATATTAGAATTCTTTTTTTTTTTTTCAAAGATTTATTTATTTATTTGAGAGAGAGCACAAGTGAGCAGGGGAAGGGGCAGAAAGAGAGACTATCCAAGCAGACTCCCTGCTGAGTGTGGAGCCTGATGTGGGGCTCGATCCCATGACCCATGAGATCAGGACCTGAGCCGAAATCAAGAGTTGGCTACTTAACTGAATGAGCCACCTAGGTACCCCTAGAATTCTTAACAAGTAGAATTCTTAATTGCCAGGGAAAACTGAGAGTTATGGGTTGACAAATAGATAAATATTTCATAATTTCAAGAAGTATATTCTTCCTAATAGTAAATTTTCCAATGTGGCAGCAAGGCTGTTTATAAATAGACCCAACTATCCTTAGTTTCTCTGTAAAAGGAAGCAAAAGCACATAAACCTGTGTTCAGTAATTAATGTTCAGTAATTTATCTTATTTGAAATGATCTAAGTAGTCAATAAGTATCCATTATTTATTTATTTTAAAGATTTTATTTATTTATTTGACAGATCACAATTGGCAGAGAGACAGGCAGAGAGAGAGAGGAGGAAGCAGGCTCCCCGCTGAGCAGAGAGCCTGATGCGGGGCTTGATCCGAGGACCCTGGGATCATGACCTGAGCCGAAGGCAGAGGCTTTAACCCACTGAGCCACCCAGGCGCCCTGAGTATCCATTATTTAACTCCACTCAGAATAACTTTAAAGTTTCAAGTTACCAAGAAGATTTTGGAAACTATTTTTAAATAGACATACCATAAAGCATAATTATTGTTGAAAAGTTCCTTTTTAAGTTTTATCTTACTTACATGTATATTTAAAACTCACTTGTTCTTAACAATTATGTTTAGATTAATCATGAGAATTTCATGAGACATTAAACAGCTAACCATCATCTTAAGTTCTCTTCCTCACTGACAAATTCTCTGAGATAACATGAGCTTATTTGAGTTTTAGTGAACCTAGGTAGAATAAAAGTATTATATTTAATGCTGGTAACTCTAAAGATTTGCCTGTTTTAATTAAACCAACAAAGTTACACTAACTTTTTTTTTCCTCTTGAAGATCATCCTAGATCACATGAACTTGAAAAACTTTTGGGTTAGTTTCCATACTTCTGAGAGTATACTTGGTTCATATAAACACTTCTTTGCCTCTAAGCCAATTAAATAGAGCTCTTTACAAAGCAATTTGACATTATGATCTGGAGGTTGAAAAAATACTGCCCATTTATAACACGCATACATAGACAAAGGTAAAGAGACAGACTCGGAGTTCCTATAGCTTATATTTTAGCTTAGGGGAGAAGACCTGATTGAGCCTCTGAATATCACCTTCCAGTCTGGCTAGATTCTAACCATGAAGTTACTTTAACAAAACAAAAAAACTCTCAAATACCTTGTGAGGTTCCAGCTGGGACAAACTGTATTCCTGGCTGTACCTAACACTCCCTTAGACACAAAAGGTCTCCCAAGGAGGCTCCAGAAGTTACTGCCTTCTCAAGATCCAGAGCCACTCCTGAAGGCAACCAAGGAAAGGAAGAGTCAGACCATCGCCCGGAGAGCCAACAACGGTCGGTTCTGCAAGTGGAGGGCAGCCCACATTTCTGCGGCCAAGGGATGCTCCAACCCGATGGCTGCAAAGCCAAGTTCTGAGGACACAAAGCAAGACAAACAAGAAGGCAGTAGCTGTCCCTAGGAGAGAAAGGATCATAACCAGTGGGTACTTCAAAGCAAATTCACAAGTCACAATTCTAAGATCTAATTCTTACATATGTTTTTTGCCTGCCAGTATGAACTTTCAGAGGAAGGGACAATGTAAAATTTTACCTTCCTCTCTCAACTGGGTATCCCAGAGGTATAGGAAAGCCGACCCTGGTAAGAATTTTCACCCTTTGTCAGGTCTGGAGAGAGTCGGGTGTTTTAGTAGGTCTAGGCCTAGTCACCAGAAACTATGGAATAGGAGAAGTGATTTTCTCCTTTACTTCTTATCCTGAGTACTTGGCTATGATGCCTTCTTCTCTAGGACACCTTTGTAAGTAGATAAGGTTCAAAGTTCTCCACTGTGGCCTTTGTAATTAAAGATTCTCTTTGGTAAGGTTAATTTGCTTGTTCAGTCTTAGAACAAAATTTTGTTCACCTGAGGTCTCACACTGGACCGAGTCCCGCTGAAGTCATACCCAGTCTATCCCCAGACCCAGTCTCATTTCCCAGTTGGAACCAGTCTGGCCCCAGAACCCATCCAGTTTCGAAGTCAGACCCAGTCTGACTCTGGCTCATTTCTGGGCCTAGTCTAGAAAAAGAAATGTTCAAATAAAGTCTGACATTCATAATGTAAAAACCGCAGAGGTAGGATCCAGGATGAACTTAGCTACTTCCTCCAGAGGCTGCGAGAACAGAGCAAGCCCAGGGAACTCAACGGGTACCTATGTCTAGTCGTTCATTGCTCCTGGGGATCGTGGGGGTGGGGGGAGGTCTCCTTCACATCCCTCCTTTGAGAGCAGAACTGTTAAAAGATAAACTGAGACATATTAAAAATTGTAAGAGTTTATTGGAGTAAAAATCAATTCGAATTGGGTAACATCCAATCTAGCAGATAGAAAGGAGCTCTAAGGAGCTGCAGGAAATTTCATGGGCAGAAGGGAACAGGAACAAGAAACTTAGGGCAAAAAGCGAGGTGCTTTTGCCAAGTTTCTTTCCTTTGCGGGATGACAAGGATCTGTCAGGCAGATTACTTAACGAGCGCCAACCAGGTGATTCCTGACAGACTGGTATAAGATTCTGTTTCTGAGAGAGCTGAAACTATAGCTAAGTGTCAGTATGGTGCTTTAGAGCTTAGAATAAGCAACTCCATTTTGGGCCTTTTTAATTTTTTTTTAACAGATGCTATTATTTAACATGTAGCTAGTTATTTTTTCCTTAGCACTATTTGTTTCTTGGAGCTTATAGTTTAGAGATAGTACAATGTGTGAAACATAAATGCAAAAGAAGGAGAGAAAAAAAAGAAACCATTAACTCATTCATTCGTTTATTCATTCGTTTATAAATTAATCAAATATTGTTCAGGGGCCCTTATGTACAGGGCATTTCTTTTTGGTATTTGATGAGCTCATTCCCCATTTGGTAGAATGCAGAAATTACTGGCATTGACTTTAAATGCTGGATGTGGTTCATCAGAATAGTGGTACTTCGCCCAGTTGAGTTCCCATAGTGGTGACATTGCTACGTTATGTGGAGTTAGCCTGCTCTCTTGTGTGTGTGTGTATTTCTGTCGAGGAGGACAATTTGCCTGATGGAGGAATGGCTTTTGGTTTTTGTGTAGACTTAGCTCATTTCTTCTTCTCTAAACTTTCATGGAAATAGACAGGGCCTCAGTTGTCCTTTCTGCCCCATCTTAGTTGAAAAGGAGCAAGAGAGTAGAAGTGAACAGGAGCTGCCTTTGCCCCAACACAGCGAGGCTGCCTTCAGGAAAAGAGCACTAAGACTGGACCCCGTGGTCCAGTGACTGGAGCCGTGCTGCGAAGAGGGAGTGAGGGGTGCAAGGCCAGTGGAGGTCTGGACGTGGCTGGTTTTGTTAGAGTTCCGGTCCTCTTCTCAGGGATTAGCTCGAGTCCTTGATGCTTTCTACATTTGTCCCTGTTTGGATGTGAATTCTCTTCATGCTTTCGTTCTAACTAACTGCGTAATAAGATATCTGTATCTGACACAATGTTACTTAAAAATGCTTTCATGACCAAAATATCGAATTCCTGAGTCCGTGCTTCTTAACATTATGCTGGTCGTTCCCACTCCCCGGTTGTTTGGCAGACTCACCATCCAGAACAGTACAGAGGCATATCACAGGTCTACTCAGTTAAAATCTTGGGGTCAGAACCTTCAGAACCACACGGTGAGAGCATGGCAGGATAGGAATAAAGCCCCTCAAACTCTGCAGACTTGAGTGTGTGTGTGTGTGTGTGTGTGTGTGTGTGTGTGTGTGTGCGTGCGCACGCGTACCTATGCGCTTGAGCTAGCTGAGGTCAAGGCTAAGAGAGATCATGTTAAATATTGGACATGATAGAGATGCAGAACAGAGACCATACCCAAAATGTGAAGAATGGCAGAGGAAGAATTGAACACATTTTGGGGGATAGGGAGAACAGGTGACGCTGGGAAAGGAGGAAAACCCTGGTCTCAAAGGAAAGGAGATCCAGGATGAATTATAACCCCCAGCCCTGGTAAGGACTTCACAGTTCCCTGGTGCGATGGTTCATGTTCTCCCCCTTGCGAATGCCTGCACCTCCTGTTCCCAGTCGCTGAAACTGCCTTCCCCACACCGCCTGCCCTGCTACCCGGGACAGAGCATCAACCTTAAATATGCAGCCTCATCTCTGTCTTCATTTAAAAGTCCCCTTACCCCCGGGCCCAGGAAGGAACCCCTCTTCCCTGCTTCCTGCCCATGCATCTTTTTTCAAATTCAGCAAATGATAAAACGATGGCTGGTGGTAGGCCTTGGGCTCTGACAGCACTAACAGGGCTCCATTCCTTGCTTTGGAGAGCGTGAATGTTGGCAACTTTGAAAAGAATCCTAAAATCAGCTTATTGGGTCATTATAATTGAGTACAAGCTGAGTAATCTCTAGAGCATGGAATGCTAAGGCTTTCCTTCCCAGAGACAATAGTAGCAACATATTGTAAAATCATAGGATGAAGGTTCCATGAATTAGGTCTCATATTGGCCAGCCCCCGTGTTCTCAGCACTTGGGGCATAGCCCGCCGTGGCTGATTCCAGTGGGTCCTTAAGAACTCATTGAACAAACCACCAGACTCCTTCGCACATCCAAGTGAAGAGCTGGCTGCTGGCTCTGGCCCACCCAGTCACCCGGGGATTGATGCGAGGCTGCCATTTTGCCTGCTGGGGAAGACCAAGGGGTCTAGGACCTTGTTACCCTGGATTGAAAAAACAGTGACCAGCAACTATCTTCTCCCATTGTTAAGATTAATTGGATGTAAGAGCTCTTGCTTAAATCCTGTAGTTAGAATCTATGCACCCAGAAAAATGAGTCTGAGATAGTAAAGAAATCTTTTGCCTTCGGGTATTTCATTATAGCAGAAGGAGGAAATTGAAGGAAAAGCGGTGTATAGCAACAATGATAATGATGAGGGGAAACAGTAGAATGCTTATAGTTTGCCAGGCAGTGACCTGTCCTATGTCATTTAGTCCTTGTTACAACCCTCTGGGAGAAGAACTATGATTAGGGTGTGTGTGTGTGTGTGTGTGTGTGTGTGTTAGTTTTATGGGGGAGGAAACTGAGGCACATAGAGACTGTAATTTACCAAAAGCACAGTCCTCCAGTGGTGCCGTCAGGGCCAGAACCCACGGCAGACTCTCTCCAGAACTACCATACTTTTATAATCAGGAACAAAATAAGCCCCAGTACCAGGGTGTTTTATGTTTACATCTAAGATGCTAGGAGAGCTCGGCCATCCTTGAGGCCAGGGTCCCGGGCCACTACCTGGTACCCACTGATGTGACTGAAGGAGATGAGGGGAAAAGTCTGTGTCTCCTCTCAGCTGTGGAAGCTCCTCCCTGAAGGAGAAGTTAGGAGAGCGTGTGAACCCCGGGTCCCTCGTCCTGCCAGACTCGGGCATTTTTGCATGTATGTGGTCTGTGAGGCTTGTCACTCTCAGCAAAGGAGGATATCAGAATTGTACCCTTACTAGCTCGGGTTCCACTCATGCTGACCAATCGGTGACCTTTGGGCACAGTTGTTTTCTGAGGGAGTAAAAGTGAAGCAGCCTCTTTGTTCTTCCAGGCTTAGTTCAGTCCCCAGCCCCATCTGCTGCTTGGCAGGTAGGGCAAAAGCCGGGTCTGAGAGCCATTCAACTGCCTCCTCTCCCCCATGTGTCTGTGAGACATCGGTTAAGTAATTGCAGCTCTCAGAGCCCAGTTCTTCATCTGTGAAGTGGGTACAGTAATCCTTCCTTCACAAGGTCTCACCTATGTCTATGACTTCCGGAGCATCAGAATCAGGGCTTTCAAGTTGTTTGCCAAACATTTTTTTGTTTTCCTTCTCTTTGTTCCCTGATTTACCGTAGACACGGTAGTGTCCAGGATTCCTGGCCTCTAAAATCCTATTTATATTTTTTAACTAGTTTTCTCTATGCTTTATATATGACCTTAATGGTAGGCCATAAAATACCCAAAGCTTAATCCTGTGTTTGTGTAAAATGTGTACCTGGTGAAGGACAAGCTATCGATAATGACAGTTGTTCCTGTTACTGTTCCAGAAACCAGGCAGGGTAGCTCCTAGGTTTTTCTCTTTGTGTAGGTGAAGTGTGTAGGCTCAGACAGGTGAAGTGACTTGCCCACAGTTGCACTGTTAATTCATGGCAAAGTCATTAACAGAAGCCTCTGTCAGATCCAGTGCTCCTGCATCATCTCAGGGTTAGACAGACTGCCTGAGGGCATTTAGGACTAGGAAAAAGTCTGCCTACCTCCTTATGGGCTGGCCAGGTGAGTCCCAGCCCTTGGAACCATTTGGAAACTGCTGGAGCCTCCAGCAGGTGGGGAGTGGAGATGGACAGTGGTGTACCTTGATGCCTGCTTCGCATTCTGCTCCAGAGTGGCTCCACGTAGCCCCTCTTCCCGGCCTCCCCGGGGCCGCCCTGCCCCCGCGAACCAGCTTCCTAACTTTTTCTCTAGAAAAGAAGACTAACCTTTGGATTTTTAGAGGGTCTCTCCGAAAGATAGGGGTGTGTGTGTGTGTGTGTGTGGGTGTGTGTCTAAAATCGGTGCCTGTTAAGGAGAGCAAATCCACGGGGAGCTCCAGGGCTCCAGAAAGTGTTTGCCGTGCTGCAGTTTCTCTGCCACACAGTGTGGAAGGCAATTATCTTCGGAGGGGATTCCGCAGCCCTGCACGGGCTTCCCCGGCGTAAGATTTATTGTCGGCTGGATTGGGTGTTCTTTATAAGAGCATTTACTCGGCATCTAAAGCGTTGTCAAGAGTGCTACTTCCTGAATGCTTTTGAGGTTGCAACTGCTAAGCTTCATTTTCCCGTCTTGGAGATATATTTTTGAAATGGTATGCAGGGATTTGTAAGGCCTCGTGCTTTCCATTGACACTGACAGGAGCTGCACCGTTAAAACCCTGCACACTGCTACGGAAATTTACCCCCTAATGCCCGGAGCCCTCCCGCAGGCCCGTCTGGCCTGCACGTGCAGAGGGTTCCCCGGAGTGGGGGAGAGGGTATGGGAGCGCATCCCGTTGTTTTGTGTTTAAGTCATGTCAGCTAATCAGTCTCAAAGTTAACTGTTTGCTTATTTAAACAAAGGAGAGGGAAAAGCTCTTCTTTGGCTTTTCCCCCCTTTCCTTTATGTGGATCTTAGGAATGCCAGAGGAAAACTTGAGCTTCGAGTCAGCTGAATATACTGTATCATGAAACCTTAGGGACCACTGAATTGGGAACAGTGGCCCTTTACTGCTAAGAAGGTGTTTTATTGAAAACGCGCCGACAGGCTCTCCCCGGAGAGTGAGCAAAAGAGAAGGCAAGATGCCCGACAGTAATACAGGTTGTTCTCTTAGGCAAGCTAAAATGTAGAGTTTGGCACTTCTGGGCTGTGATCCGGCTGGCAATCGACGAGACGAATGTGCATTTTTACATTAAAAGTGCCATATTTCACCGGCCCTGGCCCCTCCCCCCCGTATTTTAAGTGTCTTAATTTATATATTCCAGTTAACAGTTCATTTCTCTCCAGCTTTGAAAAGTTGTCTTTTGAATAAATGGAGGTAGTCAAAATTTCCTAATCCTGGCAGGCTTACCAGCAGAGGGCAGGCGTAAAGAAGGTTTTGCTAGGAGGGTGTGTCAACCTAGGGTCACAGGAGGGTGGCGTTGCAGTGGGAGGGAGACCTGTGAGCCTTGTTCCGAGGACGAGATGCAACACGTTCCCTCTGCCTCTTTCCAGGCCTGCTGCACGCCCCACGTCTCCGGAAAAGCTGACTTTACTAAATAAAGGTGGCCAGTTGCCTTTATCAGATTTTCAGCGATTTCTCCATAATTAAACGTTCAAAAAAATATTCAAATGTCATTTCATGCCCCCAGAGCCATCTATTCTTGTCCCTTCACTGATCCAGTTCTTGTTACGCTTAAATCCGAGGGTTTGCGTGGGGGTGTGCCAGGAACACTGTTACTCTTTGGAGAGGAAATACGGACTCACACTTGATGGTCTAACGATTTGTTCTTCCTGATACCTGAAGGACGAAACTCTTTGGGAAATGCTTTCCTGCCCCCAAACATGTACCTTTTCTAGAACTTTGCACATTTCCGTGTAATCTGTTCTCACCTTATGGCAGAAGCCGTCCACTAACACATTCTACATTTTATTAAAACAAGGGATTATAGTTTTATCGTAAATGAGAGAGAATAATTTGTTACAGTCCACGAGATGCAGACTTAGGACGGGATGTGGCCATTTTTCTTTCTGCGTAAGATTTTGTTTACTGGTGATTACATATGATTTTGTTTTCTGAGTGTCTTGACATTTAGAGCGAGGAAGGGTGGGGGGGTGGTAAATGTTTTCCATAGCTTATTTCCCCATCGTGATCCTAAGTCACCTGAATGTTGACATGTAACTGTGTATATATAAATTAACCAGGAGCACTGGCATTATAAAATGTTGCATTAAATGAAGATGCTTCTGACATTGTAGAAGGCGTCAAAAAGAGAAATTTAAACTCCTATGGAACAGTAGGAACTCATAGTCCTTTCCCCTGGCCACGCAGGCACAGACCAAAAGCAACATATTTAGGGGTGCCTGGGTGGCTCAGTCAGTTAAGCATCTTCCATTTGCTCGGGTCATGATCTCAGGGTCCTAGGATCGAGCCCCATGTCAGGCTCTCTGCTCAGCAGAGTGTCTGCTTGTCTCTCTGTGCCCCCCACCCCTGCTCATGCTTGCTCACACTCTCTGAAATAAAATAAATAAAATCTTAAAAGACATAATGAACTGTATGGTCAGCATAGACTTAAGCACGACATAAACGGTATCGACACGGAGCGGACTGCCTTAGCTCCCTGTAGATGGATGATGTATTAATTTATGTTTTTAAGTAAAAGCACTTAAATCAAGAAGGAGCTGTGGTTCCTTGGAGACAAGTGCCCAAATCTCAGTATTCGGGCATTGGTGTTACAATTTAGTACCTGTAATTGACAGCTGGTTGGCGGTCTTTGGAGGCCTCAGAAAGACTAAAGCAGGGCTCCCTCTGGAGGGACTCACTTCCCTGGGCAGGTCATCAAGCCTGTTACTACGGTGAGGGATTCACCATTTTCTCTGTAGAAACAGTCACTCGGTCACGTTTAGGTTCCTTCATTTCAGAATACCCATTTTGGGTACTCCCCTAAATTAATTGGAAAAGGGAGAGCAAGTGTTAATTAATGCAAGCGTTGTTTGGAAAAAGATGGGCAATTGAATTAACCGTCTTGGCCTCTGGTCACAGAGTTGATTTTTCAACCCATCAAACTGTTCATCAATTTTTATTTCACTCAGTCCGGCAGATGAACTTTCTGGCAACAGAAATCGCAGTAGTTACCTATGAGAACATGGTACCATAACTGACTTTATCTGAGGAGGTCTCCCGCTCTCACTGTTGCTGGATATATGGGAGCCAGTGTCCATTCACGTATCCATTCCTTGGTTATTTCCAAGCAGCTTCTGGCAAGGCAGGACCTCAGTTGGAGCTGAGGACCACGTGGGCCAGGAACCATAGCTGGTGGCTCCTTCCCTGCCATGCCATTTATCAGCATGTAGGAATAATGTCCTGACAACACGCTCCTTCTGACTCTTCATTTAATACATCTTCTCTCCATTCAGGGCTCTGAATGGGCAGTAAAACCTTTCACTTTTCCCTGTGTTCAAGGCTAAGGCTCAGCAGAACCAAGTATATAATACATGATTTTAGTCCCAGGTGTGTTATTTGGTGGTTAGAGTTTGGTGTGGGATCATAGTAATCTATTCTTAAGTACACAGCCAGCTGCACAATGGACTCATTTAGCAACTGACAGGTTTCTTAATATGTGGTGTTTGAACAAGGGCTGTATCTGTTGTGGGTGTTAGGATGTGGGCATCAAAAATATTTTTAAGTATGGTATTTAGCATTTCCTTCACTCTTCCTTAAACATTAGCTCCCCCCCCCCCCGCCAGGTATTCATTTTAAGTTATCATGGCCATTCTTTTTCTGAAAGTTTGTTTCTATATCTGCTTCCCCTTGTGGACCTTGGTGCTTAGTTAGGAATGTTTGATTCTTAGAGGGTGAAAAAAAAATCACAGTTGGCTTTCTGAACCTTAGTTTTGTCCTCTGTGAAGTGGGAATTGCAGTTTCTTTTCAAGTTAGGACAATTAAATGAGACCCTGTTTCTAAAGCTCCCACAATACAGATGCTGCTGTTTGGGGGTGAGAGGAATTGCTTTCTGACCTAGCCTCTCCAAAGCAACCTGGCCCTCTTGGTAATGAATCAATGATATTAACTGAGTCTTCTAAGTTTTAACCATAGGTTTTAACATTTTCAACTGTACTCCAGCAGTGCAAGATTTTAGTTCTCACCAAATCCCAGAAACAGCACAGGTTGACAGGACCACATGGAAAGGGATCCTGAGAGAGTCCCGAATCAAATGAAAATGGCCTGGGCATATACACAGCTTCTCCAGGTTTATCACCGATGCTACATTTCCTTACCTAGAAGTAGTACGTGAGTCACCATGTCACGTTTGGAGAGAGGGTGGGAAGGGCTCCAGGTGGCCTCGGAGTTAGCTTGCTAAATTACTTCCCTCTCCAAACCGTCACACCACCACCACCCCCCTCCCAGACAATCCAAACCATCAGTCCTTTAAACACCACCTCCCCAAGGGGCCTTCCCAGACCTCTCCTGCTCACGCTGATCTCCCCCTTCTCTGTGGTCCCATGGTGCTCAAAGCCACCGCTGTGCAATTTAGTGCTTGTGTAACCAGCGCCTTGCGTCACTCTCTAATTATTTTGTGTAAGGCTGTCTCCACAGGCTGGCTCATAAGCGTCTGTAATGTTTGTTGTTTGCTTGTTTGTTTGTTATTTGTTCTGATGCTCCCGGAGACTTAGCTGATAAACACTGACCTGCAAAGGAGTTAGTCCAACTTGTAAAAGCATGCATGAGTTTTATGGATGCCTCACCAAGAACTCGTCTTTGAAAAACATGAATTGCCTATTCAAAGTTGCACCCCATTTTGTCCCCAGACATCGAATCTCAAGTTAATTTGAATACCTTTGAAAACAATCACGTGTATTCTGAAATGACCATTTCCACTTTCTCACTGTGCATTGGTTGAAGGGAACTTCCTATATTTTTATTTCCTGTTTTTGGGGGCCCCGGCAGCCCCTCCCGGAAGAGTGTCTTGTCTCTTTAAGAGTTAGAAGTCTCCTGATTCCAGGTATATTCTGGCAGATTTAGGGCCCCTCTCCCCAAAAAAGAACACCCTCAGTCCGCCATTGAATATTCATGAGAGGGTGGGGTCACATTTTTTGTGACCTGAAAAATGCCATTAATAAATTTGTTATCTGACACAAAAACACTTCAGGGTGGAGAGCGACCTGCCACGCACCCATTTAACATCGGATCATAAGTTGACAGTCAACTGAAGCTTTTGTCTCTTTTGCAGCCAGATTGATGGGGGAATTGTCTGCGCCCCCGCTGACCTTATTGAGATTCAGGCATTTGCTTGATTGGAAATATTATCAATATACTTTCTGGTTTGTAGTTACCTGCATTAAACGCCTCAAATGGAAAAACACGTGCAAGTAAAACTGGTACTGCTCCGTTAGGATTTGTGGTCTTTTTGTTTTTTGTTTTTTTAATTGAGGGAGAATAGGTAATCCCTGGGGTCACTACTTTTCCTGGACTGTTTTTGAAAAAAAAATAATAAAAACGTTTGAGTTTTTTGTTGTTTGTTGTTTGTTTGTTTGTTTGTTTTTTTTTTTTTAAGTATAGGCCAAGAAGTTTCTCTCTAAATTTAAAGATGATAAATGCTGCGGAAAATGATTGGATTAACCTGGCATTCAGATCTTGCCAGTTGAGCCAACAAAGTTTAGCATATTGGTGACTTTTTTTTTTTTAAACACCATACTCAGCTTTAAATAGCATTAAAGAGCAGTGACTATTTCTGATAGAGGTCCTCTTCAAGTGCTTACTGAGAGTAGCTTTTGTTGTTGCTGTTGTTGTATAAATAAAAAAGGAATTTAAAGAATTATTTCTTAGCGAACTTGGAGCAGATGCCTTCTCGAGCAGCTGTCGTTCTAGAGGGGAAGTAGCTCGGTTCAGCGACGAAGCACGTTCGGTTGTTATTTATTTCAAGCCCCGTTTGGGTTAGTTTTCCTCCGCGCGCACAAGCACGCTTTGGCGAGCCCGACTCTTGGAAAGAAAGGAGGTGGGGAGCGGTTGGAGGGGTGGGGTGGGGGGAGGCCGAGGCTTGGTGAAACCCTCGTCCTGAAGCGAAAGTTCTCAGCAGAGGCCGTTTTCGAGGAAAGCGCTTCTCTGCGCTGCCTTGGAGCCCCGCATCCCCTTCCGATTCTGAACAGTTGCTCGGAGCAGTCGGGGGTGCGCGGGGCGCGCCGGCTCCCCTCCTCTGCCTCTCGGGTTCCTCCGAAAGGTTGGGACAACTCTTTGTCAGTTTCCAAGACGAACCAAACACGCAACCCAGCCCAAAGCCCCAAACCCGCAGCCCCGGCCGGCGGGAGAGATGCGCGCCGCGCCGGGCTTCCCAGACGTCAGCCGGAGGCAGGTCAAAGGGTTAACAGCAATTAAGAGGAGTTGCTCTAGAGACAAAAGCAGGATTTCGCCGGAGCGTGATTTCACCTGCCGCGCGGAGGGGGCCGGGGCGCGCGGGCGCGGGGAGCGGGCCGCGGAGCCCATTGTGTGGGGCGCGGCGCGGCGCGGCGCGGGGTGTTTAGAGGCGGGTTGTGATTGGTGGAGCAGGGCGGGGCGGGTGGGCGCGGCGCGGCGCGTCTTGTCAGCCCGCGAGCCGGAGCGCCCCTGCGCGCGTGCAGTCCGCCTGCACGCCGAGGCCGCCGGACCCCACGCCCGGCCCGCGCGGGCGCCCCGAGCCGGCTCCGCGCGCCTGGCGGCTACATGGAGAGTGTCAGGTTGGTCCCTATGATTGATCTTTGCCGTTCTGCCCTCCTTCCCCGGGCTCCGCGGTGCCAGCTTCCTGGGGCCTCACTGGGGAAGGCTGGAGCGCCAGAGGGTTTCCAAGTTGAGTCTTTTTAAAAAATAATAACAACAATTGCTGTTTACCAACTTGGGTGGGAGTTGCGCTCTGGAAGTGGAGGCGGGGGAGGGAGTGAAGAGGTGGGATGAAGGAGCTACAGGCCTGTGGGTCCTGGAGAGAGAGAGGCTTTCCCCCCTTCCTCTCTCTCTCTCTCTCTCTCTCTCTCTCTCTTTTTAAATGTTCATGGGTGGGGTGTACTGGAGAGTTGGAGGAAGTCCTGCTTGTGTGTAGCTCTCGCGCTCTCGTTCTCTTTTTCGTTTGCGATTCATTTTCTGCTGGTCTGGCCTTCACGCAGCCACTTTGGTAAAGCCCTCGCCATCACTCCATTCGGGGACGTATCTGGGGTGTGATTTATGTCACTTTCAGAGCGTGTGAAATATACAAGGAGACTTCCATCTCAGTGTAACCCGTGTGGATGTTTCTTTGCTTCTGATAGTTTTGTTTCTATATCTGTCTAGGCTATTTTCAGCTTAGCTGTTCAAATTCAAGGAGTTCACACACAGCAAAGCGGGGGAGGGGGAGGAATAAAGCCCCACACCAAAACAGGCAGGCGAACTAAGGGACACTCTGGCAGGTCGGGGAGTCTCTGGCGTCTGGTGCATTACTTTGCCGATTAATTAAGTAGGGAGCAGGGTTTGGGTTAGGACGTGCAGCCGGCTGAAGAATCGCCACTGGGTACTCCAATCTTCCCAGGCTCTGAATGTAACTAACTCAACTGTCAAAACTGCCTGAAAGACGGTCAGTGGAAAGGAGACTTCCCCCGCCCCCCGGGAGTCGTGATGGGAAGGAGGGGGCCTTTAGGAAGTAGGTGGTAAAGTTTTAGAGCAAAGTACATATAGACTCTTCCTCTTTGGGATTAACTCCTTCAGGGCCTACCAGTTATAAGGAAAATATAATAATTTTATATCCTTGTCCACACAGACCAAATGTTCTAATCAAGCCAATTTAAAAATGCAAATCACCTAATTTCCATAGATTCCAACATTCTGCAAGTGACACATTTGGGGGGAAAATTAAGCCTGATAACAGGAAATGTGAATCATACTATCAATGACTAATCTGCCTAAGAAAAAAATAAGTTACATTTATTTTATCATTAGGAAGTCAGTGTTAAAGAAGCAAAAAAAAAAAATTTTTTTTTTTTTTTTACTTTAAATCAAGTGAAGTTTTTTATTTTATAAGTGGCCCGGTGTTGCTTTTTTGTTCATTTGTTTGTAAAAGATTTTCTAAGAGGAATGTGTATGTGCAGTCAGAGATGGTTATGTGGTAAAGTGTTCAAGCTAGCACGTCATTGTCAAAGACCTCAAACATGATCCCATTGAGATTCTAGTTTAGGATTTGATATGTTGCTGTTACTGTTGTTTGAAAGAATGCAAAGCGTTCTTGGATGTTAGGACTTAACGCTAAGTAAACCAAATGAAGACAGAAGCACATTCTGAATACCCTTCGCATAAATTGAAAAAATGTCTACTTCTATTTTATGTGATTCTTTGTAGCTGCCTGACACATTTCAGTGAAAAGTGTGTAAAAATGAAACCAAAATACAGACTGCCTACCCAGAGACAGTGGCTGACTTACTCTGGGATGTGATAGAGTTGAACTGAAAGCGGATTGGGCTGACACTTGATAATCAAAGTTGATTTATTGTTCATTAGTACTGCATTAGCCCTTTCAGGCAAGACAGTTATTTGTGTAGTGGCCTGTCAAGAGCGAGACTGCAAGCACCTGTCATTTCTAAGGCATGAGATAAGCAACTAAATATTAAGATGATGCAAATAAAAACACATGATCATTTTTTTTTTCTTTAAGAAAATGGGTCAGTATCAATGCATAAGAAGAAATCTAGAGGTTTGTGGGGATTTTTTTGTTGTTGTTCCGCACCCCCTCCCCCAGGACTACACTTAGAATGAAAGCAAGGGGCTTTATATTCTCCTGTTTACCCTAAGAACTTTCTTTCCTACTCCTATGTGCAGTTCAGCTGATAAAAAGTTGGTCAGTTAAGGAAATGAGAAGCCAAACCTGTCAGTTTTTTAATCTGAGTAATTCAGGAAAGGTAGGCTTCCTATTTGTGTTGTGTTTTTAAATAAATTTATTTCATTAAAATGAAACTTTCCTAATCATGGGCTGATTATATGAAAATGTGATGACATCATAAGTAAGCTATGATAATGTCGGATGGTAATGTCAAGTGCGTTTTCTGCAACGTGTTTCACTCTCGATTTTCTTCTTCCCTCCCTGGAAGGGAATGATCTCATGACATACAATAGAAAACAACCTAGGTGTCAAAAGAAAACAAAATTAGTGAACTTTTGTCTGCAGCCATAGAAACGCGGATTAACTCATATTTTTCCAGAGGATGGAATGGAAACATTCTGCATGAGGTTATATAGTGTATTGTCTTCTCTGCATTTTCATTTGACAGGGATTTTAGAGTCTGTGATCTTAATTAAATCTCAACTAGCTGAAATAATGCATCTAAAGGCATGCAGTGTTGCGTAACCTTGCTCAGTTGGTAAACCATAAATCATCAGAAAGCTTATGATAGGAATGGTTGGTTTGAATTTTTTTGTTGTTGTTTGCAGTTAAATGTACCTTAAAAACAAAACCCTCACCATTGCTGCCTTGTATTTGCACGCTGTCAGAAGCTGTCACTTGAAAGATAAACTCTTTCATGACACTGACCAGTTCTGCAACTTTTCAGAGCCTCCACACAATTGTAAGATACAGTGAAATTAAAATCCAGATTAATTAAAAGCAATGAAATTCCAGATTTATCTTGGCTAATGTGGCAGAAGTGTCTTAGAGTTACTATGTTTCTGAGATAATCAGGAGAGAATATTGTGACCAGCTTCTCAGCTTGAGCAAAAATTTGAGTGAAATTTGAATTGGCAAAAAAGAAGGGTGGAGGGATTTATTTTATTATGTGGTCTAGTTGTAGAGGAACATCACTGAAGAGAAACTTAGCACTAGGCTCCTGGTAACTGGTCAAATATCATAGCCAGTTAGAATCCACTTCTGGTAGTTCTTTGACTTATAAGCAAGGGATAAAGCAGCAACAGTTGACTAGAGAAGGTTGGAATAAATAAATACATAAATTGCATCTGTGTGTGTTACATACTAAGCTATGAATTCATTGTCAAGGAGTAATAATCATTAAGCAGCTATTAACTAGTCCTGGTTTTACAAATTCTACTAGTGCTTGTAAATACTGAGTTATTTACTTTGAGAGTCTTCGAATCAGATGTTTTTAATTACTAAAATTTTTGGAAGCTGTCTACTTATAAAAATTTGAGAACGCTGTCTTGTCATATATTGATTTTATATACCTTTGTACATAATATTTCATATGAGGTTGGGAATGATGTTGCTGATGAGCTGTGGATCTTTGGGGGCAGAGAAGGAGTGCAGCTTCATGTATACCTGCATGGCTAGATTTGGGGTAGTCCTAACTCCCTAAGCTAAATGTGTTTTTGTTTGCTGCAAGGTTTCTTTTCTTGGAAGCAGCATGATATTTCTGGACATTGGTTTTAGTCATTTCGCAGTGTACAAATACCTTTTTTTTTTCCCTCCTCGTACATGGCAATCTACATTCAGCTTTATTTATTTATTTATTTATTCATTAAAAAAAGAAAGAAAATTCAGGTGCCTGTTGGACGATCGTCTGCACACTGTAGGGACTTGAATTACCTGGAAAGAGCTAAACTGGGCCTCTACTTTAGGGCTGTAGGAATAGTCTCTGAGTCCCTCTTCCAACCTGGCAGTTTGTTTGAAGAGAAATTAATTTGGAACAAGGAAAAATGAATATTGAACACGTGCATTGTACCTCATTTTCAAACCTGGTTAAAAGCAGCTAATCAATGAAGATGCAGGCTAAATGTTATGGTGCACTTTTTAAGAATACCTTGGTATCATGTTTTAATTTTTAAGCTTTATCTTGCCCTTAAATCTGAAACATCATTGTTCAAATAACTGAGAACAAGGTAAATCAACAACATCAAAAAGGTCGGCTGCTGTGATTTCTCAAGGGCTTGTTATTTTGTACTTCCCAATTCTATTTGATGTCTTGACAAAACAAGATGACACAGGGGAGAATACATTAAATTTTGATTTTTTTCATCTAACCTGTTACAGTTGTGGCAGCTTAATTTCTTTCACTTTTTCCTGAAGATTTTTCTTTTTTTTCTTTCTTTCTTTTTTTTTTTTGTACAATTACTCTAATTGTCATACCACTTCATGAGGCGGGTCCTCATGGGTTTTCCCATTTGCCTTGATTTTACTAGGCATTTTTGAACATATTTTGACCTTTAACATATAAGGAGCTTTTGGTTAGGCTTTGTCTTCATTAGAAATATATCAGTGAATGGTGAGATTGTCAAAGAAGCAACTGATGTTTTCTCATTAGAATCTAATTTGCACCCCTTAGCTTAACTGTGATATAGAAGGTGCAGGTGTTGGAAACAGGCATGAGAACCTGCACAATTTGAGAAACTTCAGTTGTAATTCCAAAAAGGGGTGATTGCACAGCAAGTCAGACCTTACAAAACTTTGGAATGAGCTAATTTTGGCCTATCTGCATGTTTAAATCCAAGGACAGCCCTCCCCCCCCTCCATCTCACAATGTGGGGGGAAAAAACACGTTTGCAAATTTAATTCTTGGTCTTAGAAAATTCTTTCGTGGACAAAAGGTAAACATTTTAGTTTTCTTCACTGAACAGTATTCCTCGATCCATAACTGTCTACAAGTTGTTTTCCTTTATGTGCATCCTGTGTGTGTCTCAGATAGCAGTGGTACAGTTGCTATCTCTTCTCACTATTTTTGAATAATGCTTGATTTTAAGAGGACTTACTAAGCCATGGCCTCTGCCTTTTCTTCTCAAGAGCTCAAGAGAACTGTGGATAGAATCTTCCCTGGGGTTTCTTCTTGGAATAGTTCTCCCCTCCTCCTATTTGCAGCACTTAAAAATGATTTTTGTTGTTGTTGTTAATATAAAATGTCATAGCAGCTTTGATCCACGTACAGCACGTACACTGTTCGCCATCCCTCCTACAGGAGAAAGATTGAGGGAGGAAAGAAGAGGCATTTTCTCTTGATTTAAATAATAATAATAACAGTTGCTAAGTTGAAAAGATGAGTGCTTATTGGATGACTATTTTCATGTGTAGCTTCCATTGTTTCCTGTATTTAACAGGCGCTAATGGGAGAAGCGATTTAATTTATGTAAACTTTACATTTTTATGCAAATGAAGCTGATATTTATTAGCGCTAAAACAATTATGCTGGCTCTTAGTGGAGTGTATGCATGGGAAATATTACAGGAGAGCAGTTGAGGTTCCACTAATGCCTCTGCTGTAAACAAATATGAATTTCTGCCACTTTTGAAAATTTAAAGACAAAAGAAGAGCTCGGAGAGCTTTGCCAGAGATTGCTTATTAGGGATGATAACCTGAAATAAGTCCTGATTGGCAGGCAAGTCTTGGCCATACAATTCTTCCTGAAAGAAAGATAGCCTTTCTTGATAGAATGTAATAAACAAAATGATAAAAAATGAAATGCTAATTGCATTTTAAAGAGGTCTTTTTTTTTCTAAAATTTTAATAGGTGGTTGTATTGTTACTGAGAGAACAGTTATGCTAATGACTGACTACTTAGATGATTTTGCATTAATATAATAACCATTACCTGCCTTAATGCTTTGTACAGTATTGTGGCAAAATAGCTAAGTCTAAAAGCGTTATACAAAAAAGCAGAATTCCATAATGAAACAGAGTTATACTTTCCACATGAATAGCAGGCTTTTTTTTTTTTTTAATTTTCTGAAGACTGAAATATTATGTCAGAAATGTATTTTCTTTCCTCCATGATACAGCTGTCTTGCATGGTGTCTGGGCGAATGTGGTTTGTTTGTTTGTTTGGTTTTGCCTCCCCTCCCCTTCTTTCTTTCTGGATACCTTGGGAAATAGATAGAAGCTTCCTAACTTTTTTGTTTGCCAATGTATCAGTTGTTTCCATTGGCTTATTAATTCTGAACACTATTGTCTTTCACAGGGGTGATGGTATTCATGAAGTGGTACTTATTTTTTTTTACACAGGTTAGCTTCTATAGGTCATAGAAAATTTGGCATAGGTTTTTTGTTTTTGTTTCTGTTGCTTTGGTTTTGTTTTTTGTTTTTTGTTTTTTTAATGGAACTATTTTCTTTGTTTGGTTTGGTTTTGCTATTCTGGACCCTTCTAATTTAATTTGTTTTGCTCTTGTTATTTGATGAACCAGTTAACGCTGTCTGACCTGGTCCAGTTATCACCCCATGCCTGAAGTCTGGAAGGTTCTCAGGTTTTCTGGGACATATGGGTGGTGAATAACAGAGATTAAAAATAGTTTCTAATTTATTAATCCAGATTAATGGAAGTAAAATAGGACTTAAATTTTTCTGTCTTCTCAGTTTTATTATTTGTACACTTAGCAACTAGGAGAAGATGCTGATGACGAAATGTATGTGTGTTTACACTGGGCAGTATTTACTTAGAGTTAATGTGAGTGAGTGTAAAGAGAAAGAAAAAAAAATGATAGCGTGTTATTTGTGTCATCTCCCCTCCCACCCAATTCCTCCAATTGTCTCTTAGATTAGCAATGAGTATTGTTTCTATGGGCGTTTTTGTTTGTTTGTTTGCTTTTTTAGATGTTTTTCCCCACCCCGTCACCTACCTCTCCCCTTTGGGAATAAAGGGCACTAATAAGGCCTATTATTTTAATAGTCTTCAGGCCTACGGATGATAGAAAGTCAATTGGAAGCAGAAGAAAACTGTGGCAGGCAGAATTGATACAGCAGTGTATGGGCTTCTACCAGCACTTGGGAATGCAATCGACATTTTCCCAGTTCCTGGTATTAAGGTAGTAGCAGGTCCCTACTAGCAGCGTTCAGAGGGAGGGCCAAGCACAGCTGAATTTCTGCCATTCCCTCCAGTTCACGTGCACCTGGGACCAGCCACACCCAAATGGTATCAGTCAACAGTGTATCATGCAGTGTCTGTGTTGTGTTTTTTTTTTAATTCACGATTTCCTCTTGCAACTCAACGAAAGAGTGTTAACTGTGTGTGTGTTTTTTTTTTAAATTCAGTTTTGTATGCTAGCATTCTTTAAATGTCTGCCAGAAGTTTAATTTGAATTTCTGATCCCTGAAGGCAGCTAGACAGAATCATTCTAGTTCTTCATAAATTGCCTTCTATGATTCATTGTTAACTCATAAAACACACTCATTTCTATATTCTCAAACAGTTAAGGTAGTTACAGCATCAGCATCAGACATATAAATTTTTTTTTGCACTATCTTTAAATTGTCGTTGGAGAAGGAAGTCGAGAATTAGTTGAAACTCCCACTTCAGGCGTGAGCCCCGTAGCATAGGAAAACATCAGAATTTATTGTTTTTTTTTTGTTTTTTTTTTTTTTTTTAATCTCAAGGAGGGTAAGGTAGATGGCATAGAATCTGGAAAAAATAAAGTTTAGTTTTGACTGAATAGTCTCAAAGAGGGGCCCATGAATAGTAGAGCACCGTAGTTAAGAACTCACATGACTGTTTTAAATACTATTGATTTAAACCACTGGCTAGATTTTATGAATCACGGTGTAATTTCTAAGCCTTGGCCATATTTCTCAGTGCTAAAGCACTCTCTCTTGTGTGCCTTTAGCCGCTTTCCAGACATTCAACACAGGATTAAATGATAGTAGTTACAGTGATCAATAGGTTAAGACCGGTACGATCACTCTTGCCGCTAATGACCTCAGTAGTAATGGGCAATAAAGTGTGGACTATAATAGCCTCTCGCTGGTACTGCATGCCCTTTGATTCCTAGTATTAGTAGGGACTAGCTACATGAAAAAGTTGGACATTGGGAGTTAAGAGAGTGGTTATGTGTAGGCTCTCTTTCTTAACTATTTAAAACCTAAAACTGTGCTCAGATTTTTTTTTTCCCCCTTTCCTACCCAGGCTGGTTTCTGGTCCATTTGGATATGTTTGTTAAAACCTTCCATAACCTATTTTCAAGACACGTTGGAGCAGAAACTGGGGAAATCTCAGTTTTATCACATTTATAAATTAAGCTCAGGCCCAGTTTGGAGGCTCACAAGCAAACTGGTGTGAAAATGTGGTTTCAGATAGTAAAAGCAAAGTTGAGGCCATCAGCATATAATAGCCCACTCCTGGTTATTCAGAGACCCTGTGCCAGGCAGGAGGATTATTCAGGCTTCTCACCTCTCTCCCTTCTTGGACTGTGCCTGCTGCTTGAGCATCTTATTACTCACCAGCACCTCCATCAAAATGTCCAAAGGGAAAAAGAAGAGGAGAGTCAAGTTCATTGTACTGTTCAGTACCATGACAGTAACATTGTACTGTTCAGTAACTGTTCAGTTATTTAGGTTGAATAAATAACCCTGGGAGAAGCACATTTAACTATTGGCCATATGCAAGGGTTTCAAAATATCTGTATACGCCAGTCCTTTTTTTAACTTTTAAAATCGATTTTATTTAAGTATAATTTACATACAAGAAGATGCACTCGGTTTAAGGGTACAGTTGGAAGAGTTTGAGCAGTTGTGTACACTCAATGAAACTGCCTCTGCAGTCAAGATAGATGGCATTTCCATCACCTCCAAAAGTCCCCTTGTTCCCCTCTCACACATAGACTTTCCATTTAAAAAATTGTGACCGAAAGATTATGACTTCTGTTACAACACTGTTAATTTCGTGTTCATCACCCGTTTAAATCTTACACCACCCTATTCCTGTCTGTTTTCCTGTTCATCACCATCAGAAATTTGGCTCAAGAATATTTATATTGTACGTCATCCAAGAAACGCAGAGGAAAAAAGAAACCTTAAACATGGTTCTTTTGTTTGCTTAATCAAACCTCCCTGTATGATGATGCAACTCTCAAGGAAAAGTAAACTTCTATTGTGATATGTTGGCTTTAGCAGCTCGAAAGATAGCGATTGGCACCCCATACATTTTGAAAAACTCAAAAAGTTTCTTGTGTGTGAAGACGAAGTAGACTGATTGGAATTAATTTATAGATGGTTAGATGTTTTAATAATGCCTTCTTGTGTTTGCCCTAGATTGAATGCAAGTTCACTGTTCTAATCATTGGTGATATTTCGTGCTGCAAAGTATCTTTTTAAAAGGATAATTTATCCATTCATATACATCTGTCCCTTTTTGCATATAAAAATAGTCAGACATGCCCATCTGTTTTAAATTACAGTGTATCTACATCTACACTTAAAAGGCCACTGCAATGGGAAGAATTCGATGATGACCTTCCAGAGTTAGGTTAATGAAATTTTTCAGATGTTCTAGCCGGTGTTTTCCAAACAATGCGAAACTTGCACATAAACATTTCCCCACACAAAACATGCCCACAACAACAGTGCAGCTTGTTCACTGTACATGAATCTGACCTTCAGGAACCATTTTTAGTTCATCAAAATTAGTGATGCTGAGAAATCGGGACATCAGTGCATAATGACTGTGAAATTAGGAATGAGAGCTCGCTATGCAAATGACAGGACAAATCATGTGAAAAAGTCAAGATAAACTGCATATTAAGACATTATGTTACATAAAATTAATACTGCATTTCTCCCTTTTGCTTACTGCTCCCCTGAAAGATTTTTTAATTCTTTTATCTTCTGATCAGCTATTGTCTGCCGGATTTTTTTTTTTAAGTGGCACACAGGCAAAGTGCAAAACATGTTATTACCTTTTATTGTAATACATGAGATGACAGGAGATCCTTTTTAACAAAGTATATCCTTTACTGCTTCTAGCTTCTTGCTGTCACATGTTTGATTAGAAACCAAAGAAAAGTAAGATGCTTAAATATTACTGTTAGAAGACATACAGGTTTTGTCTTTTCTTTCATTGTTATTTTTTCCCCTTTCCTTATCTTTTTATTTGGGGGGGGCGATTTTTCATGAAATAGTCTTCTTGTATTACGGGGACTGACAAAATGGTTCTCATGTAGTCTGCAAATTAAACACAAGTGCAGTGATTATTTTGAATAGCTAAATTACATTCTAGAAAGCTAGCAGAATTCATAGCATTGTCATTAGGTATCCGCTTGAATACAATTTGTGTAACCTTGGCCAAGACAGCCTGTCATTTTAATGTCAGTGTTTTATCTGAACAAGACATCATCCTTTCAGATACAGTGTGCAGGTTCCTTGCAAAGATGCCCGTGCAGAAACGTGTTAACAGTTGCAAATATGAAATGCTATCAAGTTCATCACTGTAGCTGTTTGTCACTGAAATGTCATGGAAAGCAGCTTTTAATGGTATCACACGTACTATGAAAGAATGGAGACATCTGTGTGCTGGGTGAATGAGGAAGGGTAAAAGACATCTTAGGAAAGGTCTGCGTTGAAGTTCGCGAGGTGCGCCCAGGGTTCAGTCACCCACAAGACCAAGCATTCAGTGATTGTCCTTTAAAGATCACTGTCCACGGAGGAAGTGGATCAGAGTAGCTCCCGCTGAGAAGGTACTGGTTCCCATTTGCCTTGTTCCCTAAAACACAATTCGAGTTTGCATTAAACTCCCTAGAGCTAATTGCCACCGAAGAGTCCTGCTTCCTAAGAAATCCAGAGCGTTGCCTCCTAACTCCGGATAGCATTTGTTAGGTCTTTACTCCTTGTCTGCCTGCAAGGCTGGCTGCGCACCTGTCAGTGCTGCGAGGGCTTCTTTTGTTTTTCTTTATTTCACGTAAACTCCGTAAGAGATGAAATAGGATTCGTTGCCGCATCCCCTCCGGATAAGGATGCTGTGCTTGGGCAGTCGGTCAGTTCTCCAAGCAGGCTCGCGACAGTCTGCCGCTGACCCCACAAGACTGAGTGCTGCGTGTGCGCGATTTCCTAGCTTCCTATTTACCCTTCATTAACGTTCTAGGTTCCCGTGTCAGTGGCTATGATGACACCTCAAGTTATCACTCCCCAGCAAATGCAGCAGATCCTCCAGCAACAAGTGCTGAGCCCTCAGCAGCTCCAGGTCCTCCTCCAGCAACAGCAGGCCCTCATGCTCCAACAGGTAACCGTCCGTCCTCCTCCTCCCAGGGCCGGCCACTCCACTCACCGACCCCTGCACCTGATCCGCTCCTTTGCCCATGGAAGAGAGAGGCAGGACAGGGTGGCTGGGGCAGGACACTGAGCGGGCCCCCGAGTAATCGATGTAGTTAGCATCCCAGCAAGGGAGGGGTCCTGCCAAAGCGACTGTGGTTTGGGTCTGGGGAGTACCCGATGGACTGAGATTAGGGCTGTAATTGGACTTGGTAGAACTAAGATCTTTTAGGCTTATGCGGCTTTACGCTCTTTTATTTGGTAAGCCCAGAGGCTTCTAAATGGTGTGAATCAAAGCGAAATGGGGAGCGCGTTCGGAGCAGGTTGAAATGTGACAGCTCTTGAAGTCCCCATTTCAACTCAGAGGCTCACAGAATTTTTCTTTTAAACATCAAGAGACATCCCGGAGTTGGTTACTTTTAAGGTGCAGAGTTCACTTTCCTTCTTTCATGTATGCGGATATGCGGAAATGAACTTCTGGCCGCCACGTGCCACAGAGACCTCACGTTCAGACTTCCCGGACCCCTGAACCAAAGAGACACGATTCAGAACTACAGTGACAGAAGTGGCTGGGGTGAGATGGTGGGGACCGGAGGCAGAGCGAGCTACCCACGCTGTCGATGCGGACGCTCACCACCCCGCCACCCTGCACAGCCCCACCCTTCAGAAAGCAGGCGCGCTTTTCAAGATAGAGCTTGCCCAAACTCCCTCTGCAAGGGCACTGGATTTTGTTGTCCCATCAAAGGTCATCCCTTCCCTTATTTTAATTAGTTTGTGCAGAAAATGGTATGTTTTTCATCAGTTCATTTTGGAGATTACTTTTCAGACAGTAATGCCAAGAATAGTCAGGGTGCGCTGAAATTTATGGTCGAGTCTCAAACTAAAGGTCAGGCCATTACAGATAAAAGGATGCTATTTTTCAAATCGCAGTTGTGTATGGCACCGAAAAGGGACAGTGGGTTGGCGCTACCCTCTGTTACTTACCGTCCTCTCTTTCCTTTGTAGCAGCAGCTTCAAGAGTTTTATAAAAAACAACAGGAACAGTTGCAGCTTCAACTTTTACAACAACAACATGCTGGAAAGCAGCCTAAAGAGGTACCGACAATACATATTTTACTTTCAAACCACAGATCCCAGAGGACTATCTAGTGGCTATTAAACTGTCATTCATCTCTTAAATGATTGCACAACTGAGCTCTTGGTCCGCAGCTCTCAGACCAAGAGCGGTGGTCCCGTTTTTCTCTGAGAGTTTGCTGGGTTCCGCTTGGGGGCTAGCCCCCAAGGCAGGGGTACCGCTGGTGAGCACGGGGAAGCGGGATGGTGGGCTGGGCCTTCGGGGTTCCGCCCACACGCAGGCCAAACAGCAGGCGAGATGCACCTGCGTTCGGCACAGGTGTACTTGGACACGCACTTGAGGTTTTCTCCGGCCCAGCCAGCTTGGGTGTGCGGGGACGGCCCTTCCCTTTGCCAGAATCCTCTCTTGTGAGGCTGGACAGACCACAGGAGTTCGACCAAGAGTAAACGCTATCTCTGTGTTCACCTTTTCTCACAAGTTAGGCACGTATGCTAATCGCTCAAGGCAGGTGTAAGATGGGACGACTCTTCTGAGCTTGGATGGTTTGGGCGTCCCTGACAAAACCCAGTGTGTCATGATGGCTTCCGTGGGCCCGGCGCTTGGTAAGAGCACACAGTTGTGGCACCAGGCCCCTCCAGCCAGTTGGGTGACCACTTCAGCTCCAGAAGCCGTAAGGCCTGCCCAGAGAGGGTTTCCACATGTCACGTCCTGTACGGATCCATGTCGGTCTAGACCAGTCCTTGGGGGGAGCATCGGTGCGCATGAGGGCATGACCATGCCATCTTTCTCCTGATTTCAGTTCCCGAAGTCACTTACCTGCTCATGTTTTTACCGTGGCCAGGAATGCTGTCCTTTTGAGTGTTCTCCTCAGAACTCCCCAGTCTGTAGTTTGAGAAACAGCCCCCAGCCCCCTTAAACGGCTTCCTTTCTGGCCCCAAGCCGCTGGTCATTAGTTTGGAAGGAGCCTCGCTCCGGGGACTCTCCGGGGCCCTGCCCCTCCTGTGAGCGTGGATGGCGGGCGGCGCTCCCGTTCCCCAGCGGGAAGGGCCCAGACCGTCTCCCTGCGCCGGCTCCTCCCTCCACATACACTGGGTGCTTAATCCATGCCCCGCTGAGCGTTCTCGCCGGAGTCCCATGCAGCAGCCTGGATGGCAACCCCCGCAGAGTCGGGCCAGTTTTGGGGTGAAGGGGAGGAGGTGCTTTCAGGAAAATGCTGACACCACCCTTAAGTACAGTGGCGCGCCCCCGAGTGCTGCTGTAATAAAAAAGGGAACAGATTAAAAAGTGTCTAAAATGTAAATCTAAAGGACTAACAGTAATTAAAATGGAAATGGCACAGGGAGGGAAGGCATGTAATTGTGAGATATCACTGTGCAGAAGGCTCTCAGCTTTGTTTTGCTGGCTGTTTTTCTAATTCAGTAGGGCTTACTCATCAGTGGCAGTTCAATGCGCGTTAATGACTCTGGGATTGCAGGCATCACTCTGGACAAAGAAATGATTATTGTGCGGTCAAAAGAAGTTCAAAGACAAGAAGGGAATTTCAGTTTTTTCCTTAGAGATCCACATTCAAGAGCATATAAATTAAGCCAAATGTTAAAAACCACAGTCTGAAAGCTGACTTCAAAGTCACAACTCTCTAATTAATGAACTGCGAGCTTCAGTTTGGACAAGTTGTGGTTTGATGCGCCCATAAATCAACATGACAGGCCTGTTTCACAGTCTCAGACAGTGCTTGTCATTGAGTCACATCAGATGTAAACACAGCAGAAAAAAGAAGGGCTATGAAGGAGGTGCAATTGATCAACAGAATTGGTAAAAACCCACTTTTGAAGCACATTATGCATGATCACAGGAAATGGTTACAGCCTCAAGAGGTTTCCCCTTCTGCTGTTGCTTTTTTGAATCAGATTTCTAACAGCCTTCAAAAGGGAGAATAAGAATTATGGAGTTTCTCCCCTGTGGCTCGCAGGCAATAACCCCCTGTTGTTATTTTGTGCTTCTTTCTTTTCAAAGGCATCAAAATTTAGTTTTTTAAAGATCTTTAACTCTACATTTGAAGACAAACAAAAAAGGGCCTCCACTGTCATTCCTATCAGTTACCGGGGACTGTGTTTTTCTTTCTGTTGCCACTTCTTATTAACCTCTTATTTGGTCTGTTAGAGTTTGGAAGGCACGTCTGCACGCTGAGAGAACATGAAAGTTCAGACGGGCTCAGAGGGCAGATAGAGAAACGTGAAGGGGAAAGTTACACGGCAGAAGGAAGGATAAAAGTTAACTCCCCCAAATGGCTGCTGTCAGAAAGGGGGCATCTTGGCACACAAAGATGATGGTGGTGTCTGAGTTTGGGAAGGGAGTATTTTGTATCTGAACAAGGAGAAGGAGAGACATCAGAGCAGCCTTTTAGCATCTCTAGGACTTGAGGTTTGCTGTGGTCGTGTTCTCTCATCCACTTCCAAGGCAAAGGTGACTCACAACCCAAGAGACAGGTTGTCTTCACATCCCGAGGGGTAGGCAGACCAGCGGGCAGGTCCCCTTGGATCCCATTCTCTGTTCCTCGTGCTGGTGGGTTTGGCTGAGAGCTTTTGTAACCGTGATTAAGAGATCCTTATTTTCCCGAGGTAAGGGGGATAGGCTTCTGAAATTATCATGCAGGTGGTGGTCCTTTTGTGCTAGGACGAAATAGAGTCACATGGTAGCAATTTCACGATGTGGACTGGTGGTTCTGATTTTAACAAGGTTTGAACTTGGATGTTGACAGATGGAACAAGTGTATTAATTTACTGAATCCCCAGTCATTAGTGGCTCCTAATTTTGAATCATCTGCCCCCACCCCACCCCACCCCTGTCACCACCACCTTTTTCCCCTTTTTTGATTACCCCTCTGGTAAGACACTTGATCCTCGGCCAGAACGATGTACCTTCACTCAACTTGTTTCTAAAGTTGCCTTGAGATGTTTCCTTGGAAAAGTTAGGCTCCCTGTTGAGCTGGCCCTAAGACCTTCTTAAGGGATAGATCTTCTGTAGCCCCATACAGCTCTTGAAGTGACTGCTCGTTAATATTTGACAGAACGGGTGTGGAAAATTGAAGGCAGAATTAATTTGCAGTGGAGCTACAAAAAAAAGATCCCATCCTGTGCGGGTGAGGGAGGCTAAGTTGATTGTTTTAAAAGGGCCTTTCGTCCGGGCAGTTATGACAGTTTATGTTAAGGCAGCAGGGAGGAGCCGAAGAAAGGAAAACAGACCTTTGACTGCAGCTCTAGGGAGGGGATCTGAAATGCAAGGTTTATCAGGGCATTTTCGCATTTTAACACTGACTACTGACCTGTCCAGGGGACTGCACGGAGACCTTTTTTGTATGCATTCAATTGGGAGAAGTAAACAAACGGGCTCGTATCCTGTGTTTGGTAACCGGGTGGGGAGCACAGTTTGGCAACCAGCATTGCTTTTAAATTCTTTCTTTGGACAATGGGCCTTGTATACTTTCACATCCTGGCTTTTCCAACGCGGACAGCTTTCATGAGCTTTTCCGAGGGATGGCCACAGAGACAACAGAAAAGCCATCAGTCATTTTATATAAATACAAAATTTTTAAACATTTCATTTACAGTAAGACAGGAAACACCCTCCCCAAACTCCAGCACCCCCTCTCCATTCTTTTCTACTTCAAGAAGAGCTGGTTCCCCCATCTTTTATTGTATCCATGTTGGGTTTTTTTTTTTTTTTTTCTCTTCCTTCCTTCTTCTTCTTCTTCTTCTTTTTAAGTGTCATGAATTAATATCTGTTGAGGAAGTGAAAAAATCATTTTGACATGAATATAGCTATCATTGGGTTTTACATTAATGTGATAACATGGGAAGGGGTGAAAACAATTGGATCATTTTATGCATGCTGTTCTTAAAATGAAAACACTGGCTTTTCATTTAAATTTATTTAAATTTTTGTTGTTAGTGGTATAGAATTTGTTTTTTGGAGTGAAACTCAATTAACTTTCTCAGTGGCATGGTAGTAAGTCTGAAATTGGTTGCTAATAGGAGAATGATGGTTTTTACTGTAAAATAAACTGCACGGAGACCGAAAGGAAACCACCATTTTTCTCTTCCTTTGAACTTGGCATCAGAAGGTCTTGATACACGTACCATTTTATGGCTGTATCAGATCAAGGTCATGTGTTAGGTTAAGTGAATGCAGTTGTTTGTAAAGTATAGTTATTAGAAGCTCTGAAAGGGTTGTACAGTCCCTTTTAGTTGCAGAAGTCTTCCTGATGTTGTGAATGATACTCAGAATTAGGAAAACCAATCTTGTGGGGTTTTTTTTTTTAACCTTTTTTTTTTTTTTTTTTTTTTACTTTTTTTTGGGGGGGGCTACAGTTTGGCAAGGGTTAATTCTCCTTTCATAACTGTTAGCCATAATGTGGCTAAGACCTCCACCTCGATTTGATTCCTAGCAGATTAAGGATATTAGATAATTTCCTTCTATTTATTGTACTACTGCACTGTATTATCTTTCTATCACTCAGATAATTACTGAGGAAATCTACATTAATTTTTTTTGGCTGGAGCGAGGCCTGCTAAACACAGGAATGATGTATTGATGTTTTACACAACAAAAGTTTTCCTCCTGTCATTGTCCAATCAACAAAAAGATATTTATCATACCATAAGGCCCCTCTTTTCAAGAACAAAGCGGGTGGGGAAGCAGGACAGGCCAGCCGACCTGGGGGTTTCTGAAACTAAAGCCAAGTTAAGGCATCTGAAGCTTAAAGTGTCCTTCACATTAAATACTCACAGTCGAGTACGATGTTGTTTGCTAAATTATGAATGTGTGTAATTAAAATCTAGTGGCTGTTTCTATGAAAGATTTACAATGTTATTTCATCGTTTGTCATGGCTAATTAACAATATTAGATGAAGTTTTTCTTCTTCAAAGGTCTGATTTTTTCTCATTTATTTATGTCAGGAGTGATAAACAGAGTAGTTAAAAGCTCCCGGTGCAGGCAAGAGGAAGGCAGCTAGTTCTTCCGTGTACTCTCCGAGGTTCAGGGTTCAAATCCCCCCAGACCGGAATGGCGCCTTCCATTGCTCTGCGGCATGAATCACTGAACGTTTCAAAGTCTGGAAGTTCACATCTCGACTAGAAACGCTCAGGCCTTTCAAACTCTAGGAAAAGCTGACTTGATGGAAGAGTTATGTTTTTGTGCCGCTGGCCGCGGAGGGCAAGTACGTCCAGCCCCCCTCCCCATGCCCCCCCTCCAGCTCTCTTCCGACGTGCTCTGTCCTGTCCCCGTCACACCAGCCCTGACCCGGAGCCCTCCACTAGACCCCCTGGCCACCATTGTTGGTGTCTGACGGTGACGTGTTTTGAAACGCCCCTCCTCTGAACCTTCCTCGGGAAGCGGCCCCATCTCATCGTCTTTCTCCCTGATCTCTTGCAGCAGCAGCAGGTGGCTACCCAGCAGTTGGCTTTTCAGCAGCAGCTCCTCCAGATGCAGCAGCTCCAGCAGCAGCACCTCCTGTCTTTACAGCGCCAAGGCCTCCTTACGATTCAGCCGGGGCAGCCTGCCCTTCCCCTCCAGCCCCTTGCTCAAGGTGAGTGTTCCTGACCTAGCAGGCACCGCTCCGCGGAGATGTCGGGGCCGAGGGGCGGGGGCTGTCCGCTGGGATACTCCGGCCCATCAGGAAGCGTGTGGGCCATCCAAAACAAGCATAGGCAAACCAGAGAAAAGGCTGGACGAGGTCCAAGGAGGGACCTTTGTAGAAGCCGAAGGGCTTGCTCGTGGATGCCAGAACGAAGACGTGGGGTGGGCTGATGCTGAGCAGTAGCCGAGGAACACCCCCCCCCCTCCCCCCGCATGCTTTCGGAGTAGGAGACAGCAGTGCGGCTGGGACTCAAGGACCAGTTCAATCCGATCAAGCACTGCCCGTTTGGAACCACAGATGAATTTTCTTGAAGGCTTTTGTTTAGCCAATGGAAGGTATATTTTTCTATCACTGTAACTTGTTCTGTTGGAAAGCTTAGTGATGCTTTTGAAATGCCACTCTTTTAGTTCTAGAGATAAATTCAGGTTTATTCTCTATATTGAGAGTAATCTCTTTTGTCGGGTTTTCTTTTTTTTTTTTTTTTCCATTTCTTGTTTGTATCCATCTGTTGTTTTTTTTTTTTTGAGCAAGATCTACACTCATCAGAACAGGTAGCATTTCTACCTCCTGCTCTTCAAAAACTAGAGTTCCGCGCAAGGGAACTAGATTTCACAGATTTAAAAGTTTCTCCTGAAAAGCCGTTGACGTGTGATTACCATGGGTGTTGGACCTCAGAGACAAGTGAGGATTTCTAGCCGTTTTAGGACATCCTCGTGGTTTAGGCACGTCTTTGACGTGCGTGGTGTGCATGCACATGGATCACGCGGAAACAGCGCAGGACAGTGTGGAAGGAGAGAAGAAAGTGTCACACTGTGTTTTGAAATACAGTTCCCCCACACTGTACGTGGTGCAGCACATTCCAGCCCCCTCCTCAAGAACCCTGGTCTTGGCAGTGGCAGTAGGCTCAGATGTATGTGTGTGGACCTTAAAGTCTGGTAGCTAATGCCTTCGGTGTCTTGGATTCTGTTGCCTTCTAAAGAGGCTTGAAAATGTGGAACCTTCTTCGTGGTGATTAAGACGCTCTCATTTGTTCAGTAACTTTCAGTGTCACGTGGAGCCAGGGAGGCACGTCTTCATCTGACTCTTCTCTCTGGAGTCAACCACACCCAACTTACATCTCTTCCAGGGTTTTCTGGTTTTTGTTTATGTTTTCAGTGTTGAAACTGGTGCTTTCTCCCTTCCTGTGCCTCCTGGCCCTCCTCCCCTTTTGGCCACTACATCTCAACTACTGGCTATACGGTCAGCATCTCCATGGCTGTCCAAAGAGAAGGTTTGGTAACAGAGCAGTACGAGGGGAGAAGAAAGGACACAATGGCGAATGCATTTTTGTGCTTGCACAATGTTGTAACGTGCATTAATTACACCTTCGGGTTTATTGTTGGAAACCTTGCAGGCTGTTCAGACACACCCACTGGACTCGGGCTTCAACCTCTCATCTTTTCCCACTGCTCCTGTACTATTAAGTTTGCTCACTAAGGTTCATTGTTATAGTACATCAGTTAAGCTGTCCAAAAGAAGGCAATTGGGCAGCGACAAGACAGGCTCATGTGTGATGTGAAAGAAACGAATGTGGTGATGCATGAAGTGTAATCTCTGCAGTAACATATCAGAGACACCAGTAGGTAATTCACTAGTCATGGCATTGATTGATATGCTTTACAATCTGCTATAACTATTAGCCCCTGCAACGTTAGGAAGGAGCATATTTAATATCTGAGGGGTGCCCCGATGTGTGTCCCAGATACCTAAATGTAAATACGCTATTTCGGGAGTCAGGTTGTGGCAGCAAAACGAGCTCCCCGTGCCATTGCCATCTTCTGTAGGCTCCAGAGGTGGGTTCTGTGTCTCCTCTCCCCTTGCCCAAAGTGGCTCGAGAATTCAGTCGTGTTGGACTACAACCCAATTTTTTTTTATCAGAGACATGATAGCTTAAAACTGATGTCATTATGAGGTTTAAATCAACTTTCTGCTTGCTTGAACATGGTCACCTGGGTATGGATGTACAAGGACAAAAAAAGGTTGATCAACTCTGTTTGTCTTTGAGCCAGGGATACCTGGGGTTGTAAAATTGAGTTCCATGAGCAGTAATCTGTCAACTGTCCCCACAACATACATTTTTTAAGCCGGTGTCTGCATTTTCTTTTATAATGAAGGGGTTGGTTGTCCTGGAAAAAGAAATGTAGCAGGGCACAGCGTTAGGTGTTACAAATGCCAGTGATGGCCACTTCGTGATACAGTCGTTGTGATTCTTTTACGTACCTGTTCGTGGCCTTGGCTAAGTCACCTTAAATGTGTAGAAATGTGAAAGAGAGAATAGATAGAACGTAATATTTTGGAGGCCTTTTTTTTTTTTTCCTGAAAGTTTTATGGTATAAAACGGAGGGACATTTTTGTTGTAAGAGCATTGCAGGATATTCTCTGTTTTACGTAATGAGTGCGTACGCTTTTCATTCTGGTCTCTTGAAGCAGCTGACCCCCTAATGTTCATGCTCATTCTGACCTCTTAATTTTGAAAATCTGAACTAGAGATTAGGTGTTCGACAGCGCGCGCGCGCGCACACACATACACACACACACACACACACACACACACACATACACATACATACACGTTAATGAATTTGTTTAAGCCGGTACTATTATTATTCCTGTCTACCATATTGGAGGAAATATGTGCTGCTTTTTGGAAACTTGATATCCATTTAGTCTGATGAGTGACTAGCCTGCCTTTTATCTGTCTTAATTCTGTCACGAGATTGTGGCTGTCAAATAACAGCACCTTCCAGTAGATGGTATGCATTGGAGTAATAGTTTAACATCGCTAACAAGGTATAGTAGCATTGATGGAGAAGAATGATTTGACTGCTCTCTGTAAGTCTGATGAGAATGTTCTCAAACGTAATTATCACAGTGAGATTTGACCCACAAGCATGCCTGTCGTCAGCGAGTTACTGTTTTCTCTACCAGTTCCCCTTGTGAGGGGTGAAACTGACTGGCCAGCCCCCTGGAAGAGAAGGAGAGCCGAGTAATGTCAGTGTACTCTGGAGGTTTAACAAGTGTAACCAGACATTTCGCCTTTGTCTTTGTTTGCTGGATGAACAGCTCACTCCTAAAACAGCTCCAAAGTTCCTGCTTTCCTTGGAGGGAAAGTTGTTAGAAGCCGTTTTTTTCTTCCATTTTTTCACTTCCCATGCAGCTGACCCAGAAATCAATTAGTTGGAGTTGAAAAATGGGCGGCTCGTTCTTTTCATGTGTATTTACTCCCTAGAAAATAAAAATAGGTGTTGACTTGCATGGCTTTCTATCAATATGCTATCATCAACAGACAAGCCTATTCACTATTGTTTCAACTGAGTAAACAGTGGTCGGAGGGTCAGCCATCTTCCCAGGTAATTGTTGGTGTGTGGATATCGGTGGCAGGCCTGTTAGCTACAAACACATCCCACATGTCACTTCGGAAGGTGTTTGAAAATAATAGCCCAGATGCAGCAGAACCGGACACGGGATTGTGGAGTGACCTTTCCCTTTGTTTAATTTGCCTCTGAGGCTTAATTTCAGGGGACAAGTAATAATTGAATATGCCTAATAACTAAATGCTCATTTGGGACAAAATCCATCAAAATATAATTGGCATTTGATTTTTATGAAGGGAGAAGAAAACCGACTTGGCTGTTGAGGATGCGTTCTAAGAATATCTGACCACTTAATGTATCATTCGAAGCCACCTTTTATAATATATATTAATTGCAGATACTTGAGCATTTGAACATTTTCGTGGAGAACCCGTGAGGAGAGACCAACTGTTTTTGTTAACGCTCCTCTCAGAAAGGCGGGGAAGGTTATTGGTCTGCTGTGCAATAATTTACTCCTCTTTGATATGCAAACGATCCACGGTGAATATAAAAAAATCCTATCAGACTCATTTCACAGTTCTTAACCACTCGGATTCTCTGGAGTCCATCGCCTCATTAGACCAGTGCTCTCCAATGCTAGCATAATTAAAATCTTTAACAGTTTAGCAAAGTAAAGATGTTTGGCTGATCACGTTGAGATGATTATCTATCCATTGTATTCTAAATGACAAAAATAAATTAAATTTAGACCTTGGCATTTTTTATTATGTGTTTCAAATGAATATAATGCACACAGCCTTCTTTTTTAATTCAATAGCTTAGGTTTGGTAAGAAACACGCCTGTTTCGGGTGCTGCTATATAGTCAGAAAATGGCAGGCTTTCTAGGATAGCTGTTACAGTTGATTGAAACAATGAGCCGCAGTCCAGACATCCAGTTCTAATGTGGAATTGCCTTGTGCTGCACAGGGCTGACGATTTCTTGTAGCTGTCCTTTTGAAGGACTGGCTGTGGTGGTTTGCTGTTGTCCGCACCAGCAGGTCCATGGAGGTGGATTCTGGAAAGCCTGGGCTGGGGAGGCATGCCTCCACAACACGGGTGATGAGGCCGTAATAGTGAGATTGACATACTGATGGTTTCTTCTCTTGGGGAAAGTACAGGTTTGACTCTTCCTACTTAAGACCCATGCCCATGCTGACCCCCTTAAGAAACAAGAGAACTTTATTACTCCAAGTTTCTTTTACGTTTGCATTTTATTCTGCAATGGTTCATTAGCATTGATCTAAGAAATGACAGTAATAATAGTGTTACTTGTTAAAAAAAAAGTTACACAGTTTTTCGGTAGACACATCCATCAATTAAGCATGTGGTACTAGAAACCAAAATTAATGAGGAAGATAGGTGTGTTAATGAAATAATCATAGTATAATCAATTTGAATGTTAAAAGTTGAAAAGCATTTCAGGAGGACGATATGAATTCATAATTTATGTCTAAAAGTGATTAATAAAAACTATATTTAATAACAAAGCTATTTGTCATCATTTAAGACTTAAG
Source organism: Enhydra lutris kenyoni (assembly GCF_002288905.1). Lineage (NCBI taxonomy): Eukaryota > Metazoa > Chordata > Mammalia > Carnivora > Mustelidae > Enhydra > Enhydra lutris. Next base: position 27,458,367 of record NW_019154094.1, on the reverse strand, counting down.
CACAAAAATTATTCATTTTGTGGTTCATGTTGTCATAATAGTAGAGTTGAACAAATTTACTTCGAGCCCTTCTTTGTGGCTGAAAATACAATAACATCTACCTACTCCTTTTCAAAAATCTGGAAACAACAGTTTGGATGGAGACCTACTGTCTTTGCAGAGTAACTGTGTTTTGAATCCTTTTCACGGAGGTCTTTTCTGTGTGATGAGGGCACTTCAACTCGGCTGTTCAGTGGGAGGACACGGTTGTTACTACCGTATTTGCCTTAGTTGGGAGGGGGGAAAGAAACGCACACACCAAAAAAAAAAAAAAAAAAAAAAAAAAAAAAAAACCCTAAAACTAGGCTTTGTTTACTGACTCTTTGATTTAATTACTGTTTGAAGAGGACGGAATTAGCTGTTAATTGATTTAATTATCCAATTTGTTTGTTTCAGGCATGATTCCAACAGAACTGCAGCAGCTCTGGAAAGAAGTGACAAGTGCTCATTCTGCAGAAGAAAGCACAGGCAGCAATCACAGCAGTTTGGATCTGACCACGACATGTGTCTCGTCCTCTGCACCTTCCAAGACCTCCTTAATAATGAACCCACATGCCTCTACCAATGGACAGCTCTCAGTCCACACTCCCAAAAGGGAAAGGTAGGAATGAGCCACCAAGATGTGTCCGGAACAGTCCTCAACAAGGGAGGGTGGGTGGTCTTGCTCTGCCATATCTCAGCGATACCTAATTGGATCCATGTGACTTGAATGTGCATATAATTACTTAAGAATGTGTTCAATATGGTTAGGGTGTGAAGCATCTAATAATTTTCACCTTTTCAACATGGAATTAGCACTTAATGCAGATCTAACCTAAGCTTAAGAACCCAGGCTGAGATAGTTTCTCACTGGATGGGCTGGATTTCAAGGGTTCCAGGCTTCCTCTTCGTGCCCAGTGCTCAGTCCATGCATGCTGGTCGTCTGGGCTCTGAGCACCTTCCAAGGGAGTAGTAGAGTCTGGTATTGGCGATTTTGAATCACAGGTCAAGAAAAGGCAGAGAACTTAGCCACTACATACTGCCCTCCTTGAAGGCAGGGAGCCTGTCTTTTGCACTGTTGTGCCTCCAAAGAACATGGCCTTTTTCCTGGTCAGTGCTCAGTGAAGGTTGGAAAGATGGGGAGATGGGAGGGGTCTGTATATGCACGCACACGATCCATGTCTATATGCACAGGTTTAAAAAAATAAGTCTTAACTCCTGGGGAGGAATGCAGTGCTGTCTCGGTCGCTGTATTCCTCTCTGGAAGTTAAGACTTTATCATTGTAGTTGCCCTCAGCTCTGCTTGAATGTTAGCTGAAGCCGAGTCTGTCTGAGATATCCGGAATACATCATGTTAGCAGATAGTTCTAAGAAAATGAAGCTGTTAATTCATGTTATTGGATCCTCACACCCCAGAAGCATTAATACTACTGTTGAATGCTTTTCAGAAGTGGAGTGTATATATATAATGCTCCTAAAATTAAAAACTTTTATTTTCAATGTACTATTTTTAAACGGTTTCCCATCTATTTCATATGCACAGTTTCCCCACACAGAAGAAAAGAAACTTTCAAAGTAATGTGTGATAGTAAATGTCACTTCCAGCAGGAAAAACAAATTCTATATTTTGTTTTTTAATAAAAATGACTCAGTGAAGTTTTTTTTTAATGACACTCTTCACTTGAGCAATTACAAATATAATTTCATATATTTCTTGAACTATTGAGCATTAAGAAGCCCACGGGTTTAATTAGATGTGTATCTTTCTACCAGCGACATTTTATCTATTCCAAGATCCATAATCACAGAAAATGCTCTCTGAATATTTGTGCATGTGTGGGCGTGTGTCCTGGTCAAGCGTAAGAACGTGAGACGTTCTGAGAGATGGGGATAATAGGTATTTAAACCAAAACTTGCAGCCATCCTTTTAAGAGCATTTTGGAACTTCTCTGGCAGACATTGGCAAAGTAAAAGATGTTTTAAATTTCCTGTTCAGAAGAATTTGAAGGATGGAATGATGGACAGTAAGACTGTGTGGAGGCATTGGGCCAAATGTGGCTTCTGTTGTTTCCAGTGAGGTTAGGTTTGTATGTCTGGAAGCCAGTCTTTTCTCTTGCTTTCTCACCTCTTACAGTGTCTTTGTAATTAAAAAATAACACTGAACCTTAGAGGGCTTTCAAGAAGATTCTAGGTTGCTGTCCTTTGCTCTACTTGCTTTTGGTGTCTAAGGTTGATGCTGTCCATTTACTGTGGAGCGATCGAATCACATCTTGATCCACAGGCAGAGCAGGCCATCCACTGGGAATTGCTGACCGGAGCACTTCAGGTATTTGTGGCAATCTCTTCGGCTGTTGGAGCCCGCAAACATTTCCTGTGACACGGAAAACTCTTCTTGTTTAGATGCTCTGTGCTCGGTCCCATTCTGCAGGGTTCTGCATCTGTAGTCAGGTGACAGATTACGGGTAAGTCGGGTAGGAGAAGAATAGCCCTCTCAGGTCTGAAGGTGTGTTGGAAAGTAAATGGATCATTCCAGAAGAATAAGTTCGTTTGGATTGTTTTTACGATCTGCACGTGAGTGAGACTTAACCTTCATTATACTACATGCCGAAATTAGAATACGGATCAGAAAAGAATCTGGGTTCTACTGAGCTGTCATCTGGCTGTAAAAACAGGCTGAATTTTCCAGTTACATATGCAAAGAAGAAGCGACTATGAAATTATCTGCCACTCCTTAGTATCTTGGCTCTCTCCATTAACATGACCGGGTGGGTTCCTAGTTGCGGCTGAATGAAAAAGAAAATGCTGGTTGGCCTGTTTAGCTGAAGCCGGTGAACAAGACTGACGAGCACCTTAGGTGAAAGATAGTTCGAAAGTTAGAAACTTACAGAATTGATCATGAAAAACTCAGTCATTAGTTCGCCAGCTTTGTGTGCGTACAGGTACTTACAGAATGAGGTTTTAGCTGTTTTACCTCCGGGTTTATCTTGAAAGCGTCAGTGTGATATCCTGTTTAAGTAGTGGAAAATGGTAAAAAGCTATCCCTCTGAAAATGTTCTCACTGCCTTAACGTTTGTCACAGCGGTCCCTCGGAGAAGTTTCGTCCCTTACTCACGAGTGCATTCATGAAATCTGTAACTTGGCCGGCTGCCCGCTGATTTCGGTGTGCTGTTCATTCCTGCTCTGTTCTCCCAGCGCAGTCTCTGAACAAGCTAGAGCTTCGGCCACCGGGGATGGTACCCTAGCCCTTCAGACTCAGCCTCAGATGAACAGCTTAAGAATCCTCCCCAAAAGGTTCAGGAAGGCTCCACGCAAAACAGCATTGGAAAAAAGCAGTGGTATCCTGAGGGGCTTTGTTGGTGAGAGTAGTGAGAGGTCTCCTAACCGCACCTAGGCTTGCACACTTCTTGGTCTCTTGGAAACCTCCCCCTCCCCCACTCTTGCCCCCGTGCGTGTTGCGGGCTCCCGTGAGCAGCCGCTGTGGCAGCAGCTCTGGGGTTTGGTGAGCTGCAATCTGTTAAGGAGATAAATAATGTGCTTGGCACGACACTCCTACTCTCCTCTTTAATTTGTCTTACACAAGGAAAATTATAATTAAATCATTCAGGGTAAACCCTCGAGTGTAGAGAAGGGAAAAAACACACTTTGGTAAAGATTGCCAATAGAAACCCACTTCCCCGTTGCGCAGCGTGGAGACATTTATCAGTATTCAGCACTATTACGAGAGGAGCGGCCCATGTGATTTGTGAGGCGGATGCCAGCGCTCAAATCAAGGCTTGTTAAGATCCTGTCCCTGTGCAATCACGGCCATTCAGCATCATTAGAATTCAGCACTGGCGCTGCGCTTCGTGCTTTGATTTTCTTCCGGCAATTTAATAATGTTTATTGTGCTGATTATATATAAATTCATTGGTGCAATAAACATACCTCGGTTGCCAGCGCCGGAGAGAAGCGTGGTGAAGGTGAAGTTCAGCAGGCAGGAGCTAAAGGGAGCTGAGTGGGAAGCAGGCGTGTTCCCGTCTCCCACTGCCATTTTATTCCCCAGGACCCAGGGAGCCATGACATCGTAGACAAACAGATAAAACTCAGACCCGGGATACCTCTGAACGCGAAGCTATCCTCTTGTTCCCTTTCACTTGTCTGACTTGCTTTAGGAAATTCCAAGTTTTGGTGTGGGTAAACAAAATCAACGGAATGCAAATGAAACATTTATTAAAATGCTAAATTTAGTAAAGCCCTTTGAGCTTCTTGGATCAAAGCAGCTATGTAAATACAAATAGCAATTACTACTTAAGTAATTGCCTGAATTAAAATTCTAAATATCACATTATATTATGGTGCAGTAGGGAAAGGGAAGGGAGCTCAGGCGTCCTCAGTTCTTCCTCTCTGCCGAGCACTGGCTACACTCTTGTTTTTGGAATGATGTCTCACTTTATCCTCATGACTGCTGGCAAGCAGTAGGGGTTATTATACCCATTTTACAGACAAGGAAATTGAGTCATAGAGACTAAAGAACTGACCTCGGGTCACAGAACTGATTACTAGATCCAAATGCAAGCCTGTCTATTCCCTTAACTTTGTAATACGGCACTTAGAGTTCTCAATCAGCCTAGAAGTGACTATTGAATTATGATAAGTTGGAATCAGTGTTCCTAAAATAAAGTTTAATTAAAATCCAACAAAAGGTGCATTGACTTCACCTACTGCGTGCACATCAACACGTTTTAAAGGAAAACAGCAGACGTTGCTCTTTTAAGATGGATACTGGTCTTTACTGGGCCTTGCATGAAGGAAGAGGGCAGGTAGGATTTGCAAAATAGACGCCACTGACAGTCTGAAACTCCGCGTAAAGAACGAACATGAAGCCCACGCCGGCTTTGCACCCAGGCCAATGCCAGACAAGCCTCCCTCTCTCCCTTCTAGCCTCATAGGTCCTGCTCACCCTCACGGAACACCTCCCCTGGCCTTTATCCTATTTTTCCTGTCCTCTGGAGTCCATATGAGAGAGAGACTGCTGCTCTGACCCTTCCTGGCCTTTTGCTTTTGGTTAAGCCACCACCAGTAGACGTTTGCTAACGCGAGCAGGTCTCAGATGCAAAGCTCTTCCAAGTGTGCGATTCAGGACTTCCTTGAAGCCGCTGGTGGAAGAGGTTCCTTTGAACCCTGAAAGCATCACGGCGGTCCGTTGGCTGGTGTCTGTTGGCCGGTGTCCGTTGCACAGCCTCTTCTTCCCTAGAGGCTGCCCTCTTGTTCCGAGAATCCGTTGGCCTGTGTTGGGTCCCTGCCCTGCGAGGTCTGACCTGCCCTCTGTCCACTCCCGGTGCTTCTTCCCGCCTTCTGCTCTGCTCACGCAGCCCCAGGTATTTCCACTGCTTGCCTTTGCCCCCGTTCCGCAGTGGGCAGCTGCCCGCAAGTGAGCCCTGAAGGTCTTAGCTTGGCTAGTGTGCTTGCAGTCTTTTTCGCTTGATACACAGCCTCTGTTTTTGATTTGTGGCCTCTTGACGTATTGCCATGTATTTGACTACATAACAATAACATTTGTGTTTCCCGCCCCACTATTTTCAGAAGGCAGGGAATTCTGAAACGTGGACATGCCTGGCATTTCTTTCCCCCCCCCTCTTTTTTGAACTTAATTCTTTGTTGATGAGTAAATATTGGTGCTGTTGGTTGACTTGCTAGAATTCTAGAAGCTTGCTTTCAGAGCTGTTCCAGCGGTAGTGTCTTTAACTGTTGTGTGTTTTCATATCAGGCCTGTTGAGCCAGAAATGTACGCAGAAGCTAGAGGTCACGTTACTCTGAACAGCTCTTCCTCATTTCAGCTGTTTTTGTTTTGCTTTTGAAAATCAGCTGCTTTCTTCTGTATCTGCTTATTTGAAGCGCTTGAGCAAAATGAGCCCCCCCGAATCTTTATCACCCATTAGAGCGTTTTGGAGAACCTGCAACCAAATTGTCCCAAATTGTCTTCAGAATTGTTGCTGCTGCTTCCGCCAGTATGTGCTAAGGCAATTGGTCTGTAACACAAGTCAGCAAATTACAGCCTACCGGCCAGATCTGGCCCACTGCTCATTTTGTAAATAAAGTTTTATTGGAACACAGCAATGATCATTGATTTGTACATTGTCTGTTGAATAGCTGCTTTCATGCTACAATGGCTGGCTTAAGCAGTTGCAACAGAAACCGTAGGGCCCACAGGGACTAAAATATTTACTCTCTGGCCATTTACAGAAAATAATTTGCCACCTCCTGATCTTAGCTATAAAAGCAGCGTTTCTCATTTCTTGATGATATTCTCACAGGTATTTGCTAAAATAGACAGCTTCCTAGCCCTCTCTCCTGAAGAATTGGATTATACTGGCCTGAGATGGGGTGCGGGAATGTGTATTTGTCACATATGCCCTATATTCTTGCTACTCAATGGCTACAGGCCAGCAACTTTGGTACTACTTGGGAAGAGCTTCTTAGAAATTCAGGGTCTCTGGTCCCACCCCAGACCTCCTGAATCAGGGTCTTCATTTTAACCAGATCCCCAGGGCCTTCTCAAGTTTGAGAAGCAATGCTAGTGGCGCATTCAGTTCATCTGGGTTTTGACGGTCTTGGAAAGGGCCGAGTTTTTCCCCTAACATTTGACTGTGATCCCAGATGTATTCAGTCCACAAAGCTCGTGGCTTGCCATTCTTGTGTGAGCCTGCAGAGTAGAGGTACTATGGCTGGAGGGAATCAGTACCTGGCCTATGATGGTGATGGCAATGCAGCCAACATTTACTGAGCTATTGCTTGGTGCTGGACACACGTGTCAAGAATTCAACATAAGCCTTGATACTAATTTTTTCCATGTAATCCTAACAGTAGCCCTGTGGGGTACTGTCTTCTTTGCACAGATGGTGTTTGGGGGCCCAAAACAATTTGATAAATTGCACAAGCCACACAACTAGTTAAGGACCAGGCAGGGACTGGAACCAGAGACTCCCTGACCCTCCAGTCCTTGTAGTGACGGTCAGAGTCGGGTGGTTCCCAAGTGGGCTGTTCATCAGAACCACCGTGGCTTTACCCCAGACTCCTGGATGATAGTCTCCAGGGGGTAAAGCTCAGAGATCAGGACGAGGCCATAACGTTCAAGTGTGGGAGCCTGTGGCCGGGCCTGTCTGTTGAGCCAAATTTGAGGCTCCAGAGTTTCACAGCTGGCAGTTCTCCTACCTTGCCTTATCTTCTTGCAAGGAGGCACATCCCGGGCCGGCCTCGGCCTCGGCCTCGGCGAGCGTAAAGAACTGGCTGGGTGTGGCCAGTCAGGTGTTGTCAAGGACCTGAAAGGGAATTAGCTACAGGCCGTTGCAGAGGCCTGGAATACAGGTGCTTCTGAGCCCCAGAGCAGACTCTCGGCAGCGACACCTGTCCCGTGGCTGTAAGTGTGGACAGTAGCCTGTGTAGGGCAGAAACATTTCTGCTTCGATCAGAAAGAGACACCAGGGTCTAGTCGACGTTTTGTAGCACAGACGTGCTGCTGGGTGTTTCACGACCGTCCTGCCCGGAAGAGCTGTGGTCCGGTAGTCTCATGGCTTAAAACCAATTGTGTCTGGGTGTCGCAAGTGCTGGAAGAAAGGTTCTCTCAGGGCAGCGAGGCAGGGTGGAGCCTTGTGTCTTGTCATTCCTACGTAGGGTGGGGGAGGGAGAAAATCTTTAAAACATCGGCATGCCGTGAGGGAGAGGTTTATGGATTTTCTTGACTGTTCACTCTGTATGGTGATTAAAAGAAAAGGAAAAAAAAAACTCAGCCATTATTCTCTAACAGCTGTTGTATCTTATCTCAGTAAAGTGCCTTTTACCATAACACACCATCATTAGACTCTATAAATCTTTTTCTATTTATTGTGTTTAAACGATACATGCTTTCCAATAAAATGGTATCATTGGTCTAGGGAGATATAATTTCTCCTAATATATAAGTTTCTCCTAAATTGGGTTGCTTTTAATTTTGTTTGTGGGGATGTTATACAATATGGATCTCAACCATGGGCTGTTTGATGTCTCATGTGCCCGGTTTCCCCCGCAAAATAATCTCTGAGCCCAACCACTTTCTCTCATCATGTAGGATAGACATGCTTTTCTGATGACTGGCTCCTGCTAATAAGGTTTTTTCCGCCAAACCCCTTTTTTGGCACCCAACCATCTCACAGGTGTTTACCCTTCTGTAATAGGGCCTGTGTCCCTTCCTCCCAAGTACACGTTAGCTTTCTTTTCTTTCTTTTTTTTTTATTTATTTATTTGACAGACAGAGATCACAAGTAGGCAGAGAGGCAGGCAGAGAGAGAGGAGGAAGCAGGCTCCCCGCTGAGCAGAGAGCCCGATATGGGGCTCGATCCCAGGACCCTGGGATCATGACCTGAGCCGAAGGCAGAGGCTTTAACCCACTGAGCCACCCAGGCGCCCCCACGTTAGCTTTCTTAACACTGGCCTTACCCCAAGGGTGTGAAGGAAGGTGGACAGCAGAAGAAGAATGAGGACCCGTTGGGGGTGGGGCGCCCCGACAGCCTCTTCCCTTGTACTGGCTTTCACCATTCACCCTGTGAAAGTGTCTTGCCGAAACGTATACTTTGCATCTTGGATTCGTGAACGGAAAGGTTTCCTTGAGTGGGCACTGGATCCATCCAGAAGTGGAGAGGGAAGCCAGGGACCTCCGGCAGGCCATGTGGTTTGGAAAAGTCCGAGGGTTCTTCTGCTCTCCTTTCGGTGACAAGTAGGAGTCTCGCGGTTTTGAGCTAGCAATGGGGCCACCCGAGGGGGGAACCTGCGGAGGAGGCTTAAAGGAAAGTCACGTTCATTTTCACGATTTCCCGAGCCACCTGCTGGGCGCCCGTGTCACCCAGGAACCCTGCTCCACAGCCCTGGCCGACCAGCCCCGGCTCTGCCGCCTGGCTCACCAGGGTAATGCAAATGAGCGCGTTACATATGTACGGCCGTCCTGAGCGGCTTTGTTCCACCCCCCACTTTGTAATCAGTCCGGGCCTAAGTATATTATAAAGTATATTCTCTTCATTAAAACAATAGTGGAGGCTCACAAAGGGAAATTGTTAATATGTGTTCCAGCTTGTCATTTCTGCGTGTGTGAATAAAGAAGATAACCATTCCATGGGGAAACTATTTCGGGAACTGAGCAACAGATAGGCTAGCCAGAGAATTCTCTTCACTGTAATTTTCCTTTTTGTTTGTACTCAAAAATAACATCCTGATGGGCTCTTTGGTGCCTCTGCACAGACAGAGCACAATTGCCACAGCCCAGGTGGTGTTAATATGGGACAATCCCCCGGGCACATGTCGCCCAGAGTTGTACAGCTTGTTCAGTGTCTGTGTCCATATGGCAGTCTGCACCATTCACTGAGAGGCGTCGGGGCTGTGCCTGGTGGGGACTGTGGTCAGTGTAGTGTGAAGAGAAGGCTCCCACTCCCAGCAGCCTCTGTGGTACAGTTTGTCTTATGGTAGATCTGAGTGACAGCGCGCCTACTCACCACACACACACACACACACACACACACACACACTCGACTAAGATATTCCAGAAGAGCTTTGCTGGTTTCCTTCCCTATCCTCTCCCCACCTCCCCCACCCCCTTCATTTTCCCAAACACATGGTTAACTCGGCGGGTCTAGTTCAGGTGTGTGAAACATACCTGGTTTATAGAAAGTCAGTTAAAAGACACACACATACACACACAAACTGAGTGGTGGTTCATGGATTAACTCAACTTCAAGAATGCATGCCTGTACTAGAATGCTTCTATAAACACCGTGGCTTTTGTTGTCTTTTTTTTTTTTTTTTTGCATTTTACATTGCAAAGAAGGTTTTCGTTGTACAGTTTGGATGGTCGTGCTAGGGGTTTTGATTTTTACGTCTTAAAGTGAAAAAGGGGAAAAGGAAGAGAAAATGATTATCAGACTCAGAAATCTGAGAGTAAAACATTCCCCGGAGGCATTAGAACTGAAAAGGGAGAACCAAGGAAACAGAGATTTCCCAGCGAGTAAGGTGAAAATAGGAACGCTTTAAAAGGCACTTTGGGAAATTTACCAGAAGGCAAAGCATTCTCCATTTATATACCTAAATGTTGTTCCACTTTTGTATAACTATTTGTATTCTTGTTTGGTAAACAAACAGACCCCATAGCAACTGTTCCTGATGATATTTATACTACCTGTAAGACTTGCCTAAACAAACAGACGTATTTTTATGACCTTCAAATTTCATTCCTTTTATAGTTTTCAAGTAAGTCAGACCAATGGCAGGTTGACTCTTTCCTTCCTTCCTTCCTTCCTCCCTTCTTCCCCTCCCCTCCCCTTCCCTTCCCTTCCCTTCCCTTCCCTTCCCTTCTTCCCTCCCTTCTTTTTTTAATACTTTGAAATCTATCTTTGAGGGATCTTTTCTTTATGTATATTTTACATCTTGGCTGTGAATGTTGAATTTGAAGGTATATTATGACAGAAGGAAAGAAAAACCTAAAGCGTTTGTGTAAATGATGTGGTATTTGCTTTCAAGAGGGGCCTTTGAGTCATCTGGTGGAATTTTAGGTTATATATCCGAAAGGCTGAAACTATTACTATAGACCTCAAAACTGGACAGACCTCTATGGCTAGTCTCTACCTTTTATATCTGAACTGTTGATGGAAACATTCTTGTACATATGAGCCCCGGTGTTCAACTTCCATTTTTCCGTATGAGTCATATTTATGACAAGAACAAGAAGTCTCGTGTTAAAGATCAGTGTGAGAAGTAAATGGCAGTTTACTTTAATTAGAAAAAAAAATGACACCAAGAGCTGGAATAATCCAGTGGTGTTTGAATAAATTAGAAGATTGTACAGGCAAAAACAAGGATAAGTGGGAAGTTGTCCAGAGTTCATCAAAAACGTGTTGGAGAGTGGGACAGAAGTCAGTGGACGGTACTAGCGTGCATGCGTTCGTTGAGCAGAATTTACCAAACCCCAACCACGTGCCAAGTGTCCTAGGCTCCGGGGCACACAGCTGTGAGCTTGACAAAGTCTGTCCTCATGGAGCTGACATTACAGTAGAAGTAGAACAAACAAATAATTACATAATAAAAAGGAAGAAGTTCTGAACAAAATAATAAAGCAGGGAAGGGAGAAGAGTGAGTCTGGCAAAGGCTCTGTGAGGAAGTGACCTTTGAACAGATGGAAGGAAGTGACAGAACAGCCCTCCAGGCTTAGGGTGCAGCAGAAGCATGGGCCTTGAGTCAGGGGCAGAAAGAACATGTTTTGCGGGACCATGGCCTGAACCTCATTTAGTGCGGGGGTGGCTGTGTTTAGTGGTGATAGGTGTGGACTCTGAAGCCGGACCGCCTGCATTCCAATCCAGGCTGCCCACTGAGGTGACTTAATGTTGGTGTGCTCAGTTGTCCATCTGTGAAATGGGCGTGACACCAGGCTCTGGCACATAGGAGGTGCTCAGTAAATATTAACAAGCGCTGTTAATTACGGTCGAAGTCATTTATTCATTCAAAGAGCATTTATCGAGCATTAATTATATACTAACTATATAGGTTCAAGGACTTAATAGAGAACTACGACCTCGTTCTGCCCCTTTGGGAGCTCACAGTCTAATGAGAGAGACATACAGGGAAGGAGATGCTTGCAACACAGTGTAATAAAGGTAGTGATATGAATATATACAAAATGTGATACAGTGTCTGCTTTGTTTAAAATGAGCACTAGTGGAATGTCACAGTGTATGTATTTCCACCCCCCCACTGTGCAGCAGGTGAAACTTTTGAATCGGTAAGGTCCGCGAAGGAAGGTTCCCTATCTCTTGTTGATTGCTGCCTCCCAATCATCCGGCATAACCAGCCTGGTATGATAGGTGCAAAATTTCATTGCAGAGACAAGCTGAAATGTGCAGAAGAAGGTGAACTAAGGGAATAGTAAAGATTAAGAACCCATTGGGAGTAGTTCTGTATTTGCTACCCTTTGGCCACAGATGCTGTAGGAGCACCTGGTTAGTCTTGTTGATACTTACAGAAATCTTACAGATACTTACAGGAAAAGCTGGGTTCCGCCTAAGAGTGCTCCTCACCCGTGAGCTCGCATCAGAATCTTTGGGAAGACTGACTCCCCTGCAAACTGCCAGAGCCCAGTCCCAGTACTTCTGATTCAGTAACTTGGGGTAAGGACTAAGAAATTGCATCTCCGCCAGGTTCCCAGGGTCCATACTTTGAGAACCACTGCTTTCGACCATCCTTATGCTGTGGCATTCTTCCCCTGCTACCATTCAAAGTGACAGAGAAGCGATGTGGAGAAAGGAAAATTCTTAAGACTATGACCTAATATAAACTGTTATGGAACAGAATTTTTAAAAATTATTTAATATCAGCCTTTAAATCATTTGTAAGCACTCTTGTTTGTTTTTCTAATTTTTTTTTAATGCCTAAAGATGCTTTTTGTGCTTCAGCCATCTGCCTGCTCTAATTCTCTTCCTTGTAGCCGTTGAGCTCCTACTGATACTGTAAAGCCCAGATCAGATATTACAGCATTTTCTGTCCCAGCCATCTGCTCAATTCTCTTTCTCTCCTGGTGGAGAATTGGGTACAACTCTTTTAGCGAGGAAGGGAACAGCCAGCAACCTCCGATAGTATGTGGTTATTCACATTGTTGTTGTTGTTATTGATTTTGAATATGCATCCCTACAAAGTGTGTTTTTAATCAATTATTTACATCTAATATATTATCTATATTATAAAAATTAGAGGCTAAGGGTGAGAAAGATATACCCATATACATGTGTATATTCTTACAAAAACCCTAAGATAACAAAAGTTATCTTAACACATGCATACAGAAACTATAATATTATCTTACCACTCACCCATGGGTCTTCTCATGAACCCCAACTTAGAGACTCCGATCTAGGAACCCAACACGATGCTTATCACAAGTTCAGTGTTCACTTAAACACTGTGCAATTAAAGGCACAGAAGAGTTTAATCCAGTGAACATTAATGAGGCATCTTGTCCTACAGAGGAATAACAATAATTCCATAACATATGGGATAGTTCTAAGGGAACATAAATGGAGAACCTCATGGTTCTCAGCTAGTTGGTATCCTATGTCACTCGTCCCCTCATCTCCAGCTTGTGCATCTGGTCCTCACACTACACTTATGTGATTCTGCTGTTTCTGGAGTATAATTGCACTGGCTTCCATTCTGGAGAATGGAACAATAGTCTGGAGGAAGGACTATGAAGAATTAGTATTGAACTTTTATTTATGTTCTTTGGTTTTCTTGGGTACCGTTGGTGCCTCTAACATATGGGCACATTGCACATAGACCTCATGAGTCACCAGTGCAAACACACTTGCGTTGACATAATCAGAATGCCTGCCTAATGGTGTTAATAATTTTTGGATTAGTGGTCCCTATGTCTGTATTGACACAGTTGCTCACAGCCACTCTTTGGAAAGCATTCTGTTTTCTTAACGAGATCCCAATGTTAATGCTGCCAGTGGTAAACTCTCATAAACTCAGGATGGCCCTTAGTGGCATAAGAAACAAAAGCTGGACTTCTGCCTTTCCCTTTTTTTTTTTTCCCTTCCTTTTATTTATTCCTTCACTCATCACCATGTACACACAGACATTCTGCTTTTGTCATCACCCACTCGCTGTTTGTGATCAGTTGCTCTCAGATTCTCAAGCTCTCTTTCTCTGCTCTATTGTCCTGCTGGGGCACATACTTCTGGCATCTGGGAACCAAGATGGCACGTTTTGCCCAGTAAGAGAGATGGGGCAGGCAGTTGGGTGAAGTGGATGGTGAAGAAAGGAACTGCTGATCTCATGCCACCCAACCCTGGGTTCTTACCATTGGTAGAGCAGCACTTACTAGTCACATCTGCAGCCTGCAGATGAGAGCCTCTGAAGTCCCTTGTGATAGGTTTAAGTCCCAGAAGCAGTGGATAGAGTGCCCTCTGTGGGTTTTGTGTCCTAAGTCCAGGAAGATCCCGAGGCTCTTCCTTCCCCAATGAAAATTCAATTAAAAGCGTGTCTTCAGTGACTTGCCGCTGGTTCATTGTTTACTGAGGAAGTTAAGCCAGCTAGAGACCGAATCTCCTTGTAGAATGCATCATGCACTTTGGGTTTCCCAAACCTCAGCCATCTGGGTTGACGTCCCATGATTGTGAACTTCACCATATCTACTTAGAGTATGATTTATATTATTCTCTTGAAATCAAGTCATTTTTTTAAAATTAAAGTCAAATAGTCCTCATCCTAAGAAATGATACCGGTGAAATCAGAGGTTGGAGATACTCCATATGTTTTTAGCTAATATAAATTAAATCTGCCAGTTTTGTTGTTTTTTTTTTTTTTAACTCTGCATCCTTGCTCTAACGGACATTGTATGGGCCACCGTTGAGGGCATGCGTGTCCTGTATCGGGATATTTTGGTCAGATTCCCTCTTCACTGAGGAGAGAGACCTTGACTTAATATGGTACTATGCCAGGTGGACTGCAACCCTGTTTCCACTGTATGTTGACCCTGGTTTCCTGGGAAAGCCCAGAACTACCACTTATCTTCCTAAAAACTTAATTCAAGATCTTAGGTACACACGCATCTTGTACTTCCAGGCTCCTGGGGTACGAACCAGACTTAGAGGACGCCTTAGGCACTTGTCGAGCTTGGGCACAGTGAAGTTCTGAGTTGTCGGGTTTACCAATTCATCTGTGTGTGCCGGGCTGTTCCTGATCCACGTAATACCCGGCAAACATCACTCTCAGATGAGCTCACTCCCCATATTTGTGCTCATGTGAAATCGGTGTTTGGTCCACAGAAACAGGAAATGATCTTTTCGCTGTGCAAACCACCTCCAGTCTTACCTTTTCTATTACATTAAGTCTTAAAAAGCCTTTCCTATCATTCTTAGGTAACAGGGCCAGCTGGCTTTTTTTTTTTTTTTTTAATGAGTTTGCAGCTATTACTTGGTGAGGTTGCCCAGGGCCGCCCCTCTCCATATTTATCCATTTCTATCTTGTTATTCAACCCACAGTGAGTAGGGCACCCCCTGAGCGTCCCTTTAATAAAGCACAGTCATTTTTAGGTTAGATGCAGAGCAGGAAACTCTAAGGCACTCAGCACTCAGGCTGTGGTCCGTAACCCACCACCACAGGCATCACACGTGAGCTTTGCGGGCAAACACAGCCTTGCAGCCCAACCCAGAACTAAGTAGAACCTGCACGTTAAAAAGATCTCCCGACGATTCATATCCAGAATAAAATTTGGGAAGCATTACTCTGAGAGGGAGAGTGAGAGAGGAAAGTTGTGTTTGCATACCCTTGCATACCATCTTTTAAGCCTGGACAGTAATGACTTTGAATCAATCTCCCACCATGTTGCATTTTGGCCACCTGCATGTACCTGTTCACTACTTATTACTGAATATTTTGATTAAAAGTGAGTGACTTAAATAGATTGCAAGAAAATATAACACTGAGAAGTCATGAATCTGATGTCTTAGTCAGATTTTTTTTTCCTAGTACACATGAACATGAATTCGTAACTACAAGGGTGAGGATATCTGTATATCACTCACACTTGCCCCACACACTGCTCTCATGGGCCACGCCGTGAGGGCCGTTACAGAGCGGGAACCCTGTATATCTTACAGGGTACTCTGCAATGCATGGGGGGAGAACAAAATCAAAACCAAAACCCTTGGACCTAAGTTGTTAAAAGCTTTTACTTCAGATCTCAAGTTAGTTAAGGTAACCCTCACATTGCAAGCCACAATATTGAGAGCAGATAATAACAATAATCTCTATCATTGTTTAAAAGCACAAATCTGGCTCTTAATAGACTAATTCACAGTCACTCCAATTGCAAGTTTTACTCATGAATATCATATCACAAGGGAATGTGAAATCCTCTAATTAAACATGATTTGAAAAGCAGCAGAAAATTGAGATGATGAGCGTTCTGGGGAAGGAGAGTCAAGGATTCACCACATGAGAGAGTGAAAGAGAGAATGTATGTGTGTGTGTGTGTGTGTGTGCGCGCATACGTGCACACATGTATGTGTGTCCGTGTGTGTGTGTGTGTGTGTGTGTGTGTGTGTTTTCCTGTTGGTGGAGACTTCATCTTCACTCACTTCAGGCTGGGCTCTCAAAGGCTTTCCTTAGACACCCTTCTCTTTGTGGAAGGTGATGGAACTGACGGCGAGCGTACTTTCAGATAACCGATGAATAAACACTTAGGATGGTGTATTTCTATAATGAGTGAAAAGCAAAATGAAGGCAGTATGCTAGAAATGTGACACCTGAGCCGTTTCCCAGCTTTCAATGGGAAATGAGAAGCCCGCCTGCTCCTTGAAGTGTTTTCAGTGAAAGTTAGAGGGAAAAGGTCATTTTTACAGAGCTCTCAGGATCAAGGATGCCGTACTCACATCCTCATTTCCCCTGTTCCCACATATCATTTGTGCATTGGTAGGCAGGTGTAAGACCTTTTCCTCCCGATACTGCAGGGTAACCCATGAAGAAACTTGACCTGTCACTTTAGTTTCTGCAAGAAACTTTGACTTCCCGCTGGTTTTGAGGAGATACCCAATAGTAGGAAAGACGTCAGAAGAATAAACTCTAAAATGGAACATTGTGGTAGAGATTTAAGTCATCATCTCTTTTGCTCTTGTTCCTCTGCATCGCTCTGTATCGTAAGGTCCACTCTGATGGAGTCCCAAAGCCAACCCACCTTGTTTGGTGTCCCTGAAATGGACTTATGGCTTATATCATAAACAGATCCATTAGTTTGTGAACATTTAAAACATATGAAGTCACCGTGTCTTCTGATAGCACTTCATCACTAGAAATCGAGTTCATACTCCTCTCTTTCAACCTGAGAGATCCCTGATCTGGTACTTACAGGGTCATCGAAAGTAAGATGTGGTAGCAAAGTAGAAGGCAGGGAAATCTAGGCTAAGAACTAAAAAGCGATGCCAGAGAGGGGGAGAAAGTGGGATCCTTTCTCTGTAAGTTGTCATTAAAGAACTAAACGTATAAAAGAAGAAGCTGTAAGTAGTGGCTTTCATTGATACTTGCATGGTTATGATCACAGTTTAGTGTAAAGCATTTTTTAGTAGGTGGTCCTGAAACTGTGTCAAAAGAACACCTTTATGGAACCCTGAGGTCTGTAGTTGTCACAGGCTTTGGCAAGGAGTGAGCAGTCCCTTGCCACCCAGCTAAAACTATGGGCTGTGATGGATCTGAGAGGGGAAGTTTCAGTGACTGACTGCGTTATGGGGTGGACATAAGGAGTCACTTGCACATGGACGTGAAACCAAAGAATTGGAAAAAAGACCGGCGGGGAGAGACTTGAGCCATAGGGAGGATCCGAGGCAGTTTGGCAGAGAACTGGTCTTCATCATCAGTATCTTGGTGCCTGTCTTAGGGCTAGCATTCTGTTAATGTTGGTTGGTTGAATGAAAGGCCGAATGGTGGGGGAAAAGGAGGGTGACCCATGGGCAAGAGAGAGACAGAACTGCTTCTAGGCAGGCAAAGGAGGCAGGAAAGGTATTAGTTGTGCTTTCTGGTGTGTTTGTAGGGGGTGGGGAATGGTTTAGAAGGGAACTGCTTCCTGCTTCACAGCAGCAGTAAGGACACCGTTAATCCTTATTGAAAGGCATAGACCTCCTTCATTCCTTTAACCAGTAATCACTGAACACCTCCTGCTTATTCATCTCGTCATTAACAAGATGTGTCATTTTTGCCCTGTGCAGAACCCATGTGCAAAATGTAGCCAAAATCAATTTATGTTCAGTTAATTTTTTTAAAAGATTTTATTTATTTGAGAGAGAGTATGGGAAGGGAGAGCGTGAGAGGGAGAAGCAGACTCCCCATAGAGCTGAGAACCCGATGCGGGACTCGATCCCAGGACTCCAGGATCATGACCTGAACTGAAGGCAGTCGATTAACCAACTGAGCCACCCAGATGCGCTGTTCAGTTGATTTTTGGCAAAGGCACCAAGACAGTTCATTTAGGTTGGAGCAGAATAATATTTTTGTCAAATGCTGCTGGTGCAACATGCAAAATAATGAAGTTGGAACTCTTCCTCACGCCATATACAAAAATGAGCTCAAAATGAATGCGAGAGCTAGCTCTCAGAAGAAAATACAGGAATAAATTTTGATTATGTTCGATTAGCCAGTGGGTTATTAGATATGACATCAGAATCACATGGAACCACAGGAAAATAGATACATTGGACTTTGTCAAATCTGGAGACTTGTGCTTCAGAGCACAAGAAACTAAAAAGACAATCTACAAAATGGGAGTAAATGTTTGTAGATCATACATCTGATAAGAAACTAACGTGCAGGATAAGTTAAAACTTGCTGTTCAACAGTAAAAAAGATAGCCCAATTTTTAAAAAGTGGACAAAGAATTTGCATAGTCCTATCTCTAAAGAAGATATATACAGGGTTGGTAAACACATGAAAAGATGCTCAACGTCATTAAACATTAAATAATTATAAATAAGAAACACAAAAGGCACCACGTTTCATCTACCAAGGTGGCGAAAATAAAGACGTATAGCTAGCAAGTATGTAGAGAAATCGTAACCCTCAAACAATCCTGGTCAGAATTAAAGGTAGTGTAGCTGCTTTCAGAACTCTTCTGGCATTTCCTCAAAATGTTAACCGTAGACTTACCACATGACCTGCCAATTCTCCTCTTAGATATATACCCCAAAGAACTGAGAACATTAGTTCCATCATGTACATGGACATGCACTCTGGTACCACCACTGTTCACAGTAGCCAGAATGTGGAAACAGCCCAGATGCCCATCAGTGAATGAATGGATTTAAAAAAAAAAAAAGTTTCTATACACCCAGTGGAATACTATTCAGCTCTAAAAAAGAAAAGACATACTGATACGTCCTACAGTGAGGATGAACCTCCAAAACATTATTCTAAGTGGAAAAAGGCTGACACAAACAAACACATCTTGCATGATGCTATTTATATGAAATGTCCAGAATAAGCATATGTCTGGAAACAGAAAGAAGGACTAGTGGTTAGAAGGAGCTGAAGGTTAGGAAGAGATGGGGAGTGGGGAGTGATCATAAATAGGTAGGAGATTTCTTTTTGGTGTGATAGAAATGTTCTAAAATTATATGTGATGTGGTTACACAGCTTTAAACATATTCAAAACCATGGACTTACACATGTGAAAGAGTGAATCGCATGGTGTATGAATCTCTTAATAACACTTAAAAGGCAAAACATATTCCACCTTTTTGAGTGATTGGAGAATGACCAACAGTCTTTCATAACTCAATTTGTGAAATAACATGCCAGTGAAATAACACACAATTTATAATTTGGGGTTAATTCGGGGGAAGCATGGGGGAAGGTAGCTATAGACCTGATGCACACAGATAGAGACTTTTGTTACAGATGAAATCAGGAATTTCCAGAGGAAGAAAACAGCACTCTTAGAAAGGGGAAAACGCACATCTTGGGGGCTACTCCAAAGGCAACCATGAGAACTTGGGTCAGGGCACAGGAAAAGCTGAGAGTGTGCCTTCAGAAGAAAGGAAAACTAACTGTCTTTAACTTGGCAGGAAATGTCTTGGGGTACAGCATGGTGTCTGTTGACTTCATCTTCTTCAAAGTTTATTCTCCTCTTGGTTACACCAGAGAAGATTAACTTTATAGGACACTGGTATAGTTTGACATAAGAAGAATAAATTTCCCTTCTGTTACCTTTTGGCACATCCCTAAAGGTAGTCAGAATACAAATGTCTGTTCCGCTTTTCCGATGACACAGAAACGCTCCCATTCAGAAGTACAGCTGGTATACCCCACGACATGACTAAAAGGCCAGAAGCAGGACTCAGCCACACGCACCCTGGGCTCTGCTGTGCCACTCTCAGGGCCAGTGGCAGTCTCAATATGGAGTCCTGCGTACCACTTGATTTTTTCATGTGTGCCTGTATATGTTCATATTCATACATATATAAGAAAAGAAATGACAATTGCACAGCAAAGCATTTCTGCAATGTACAACATAAAAACATCCAAAGTGATACAGTGAAAGTTGTTTCTTCATCACCCCTGACAATTATTAGGGTTCCTTCTGTGTTAGTCCAGACATACTGTATCTGGGCATCATCACCAGCCTGTTCCTTTTCCTTCCATAGTCAAGCACTTTTTCCCAGACAACTTAGTGTATTTAAAAGTATCCAATTATAGGGCGCCTGGGTGGCTCAGTGGGTTAAAGCCTCTGCCTTCGGCTCAGGTCATGATCCCAGGGTCCTGGGATCGAGCCCCGCATCGGGCTCTCTGCTCAGCAAGGAACCTGCTTCCCCTTCTCTCTGTCTCTGCCTGCCTCTCTGCCTACTTGTGATCTCTGTCTGTCAAATAAATAAATAAAATCTTAAAAAAAAAAAAGTACCCAATTATAGTCACTGGCCATGCAGATCAGGGCGGCCGGAGCCAGTGGTCCTGCACTCTGAGATGCATCAGAGCCTTATCAAAAATGTCTGGATCCCCTTGAAGCCCTGCTCATACCTAAGTTTACCAGGAGATTTGGGTAGGAATGGGGTTGAATGGGCTTCATCTTCTAGAAAATTAGGAGTGTGGGTAAAAAACAAATCTTTCAGAGCTTTGAGTCCTACCCCTACTCGTGGTCATCATTAATCAGCTTTGCTTGGAATACACCTCGGGTGGAATGCCAGTCTGGCTGTGAATTGCACCAAGCGCTCGTAGGTGGGAACGTGGACCATCCCTCGCTGTACACTTGAAGTGCCTTTTCCTTCAGGGCCTAAATAAACGCACCTGTGATGTGCCAAAAATAAATGAAATCAAAGTATCCTATTACATATTAAACATGAAAAACAAGTAACAGTAGTGTCTATAGTTTCCATTTTTGTAAACTAGTAATACATTAGAAGAAAAATGTAGCACTGCAACATACCAGCCGTTAACAGTGTTACCCAGGGTGAGGTTATTAGGTACGGGATGGGGGTGGTGTGGCGTGAGGAATGGACTTTCTTCAGTAACCAGCTCAGAGTTACGTGAACTTACTAAAATAAGAGCATATCTTAATTCCATAATAAATAAATACTGTTTTAATGTACACTTAAGCTTTTAGGTGGTCTGCTGAGTATGGAACTATGTATGTGTGTGGGAGGACTTTGTTTCTTTAGCTTTCAGTTGTCTTCTAAGGCCTTAGTGAACTGTCCTCTGTTCTTACTTGGAAATAAGTCTATACCAAGTTGATTAAAAAAAAAAAAAACTCTTAGAGCAGAGTGGTTTTTAGTCAAGCCACAGGGCCTTCACAAATAAGTTAACCAAAAAGCAGAGAGATTGGGGGGGACGGGGGAAGGGATGGCAGAGTCCATGTTAAATCATGTATATTTTATGTTGAGTCTTAAATCCCTCTAGGGAACACAGACTGTTTCCTTTCATACTTTTCAGAACACTCTGCAGTTAACACCACCACCGCCACCAACAAAAAAATACAATTAGAATAACCATTTGCAGTTTTTAACTAGTGTTATTAATTTTGTATCCTAACTAGTTGAGGCATTTGGTTTCCAACTTAAGGGATCACACAAAGTATATATAATGGTTAAGAATGTACTGGGCACTGAGCATCTCTCGACAGCTACTTGAGAGAATAGTCATAGTGAATTTAAAAAAGTAGTACTCATCTACAGATTCATCCTATTTCTCTGAATGTGTCTTGTAAAAATCAGTTATACGCTGGAATGTTTCACCTGGTAAAATTTTATTTTTAATGTTATTCATAAACATATGAAACATGAAGGGACTCTCAATGTCCAAAATGGTAGTTAGACAAATTTTGGTATATAACTAGGCCCATGATAGTTTATCATGGGCTGCTAGCTTCAGTAAATAAAGTTTTGAAGACAGTTGATAGCATGAGAAATTATGTATTTATTTATTTTTTAAAGATTATTTATTTATTAGGGCGCCTGGGTGGCTCAGTGGGTTAAGCCGCTGCCTTCGGCTCAGGTCATGATCTCAGGGTCCTGGGATCGAGTCCCGCTTCGGGCTCTCTGCTCAGCAGGGAGCCTGCTTCCCTTCCTCGCTCTCTGCCTGGCTCTCTGCCTGTTTGTGATCTCTCTCTGTCAAATAAATAAATAAAATCTTAAAAAAAAAAAAAAGATTATTTATTTATTTATTTGATAGAGATTACAAGTAGGCAGAGAGGCAGGCAGAGAGAGGAAGGGAAACAGACTCTCTGCTGAGCAGGAGCCCAGATGCGGGGCTTGATCCCAGGACTCTGGGATCATGACCTGAGCTGAAGGCAGAGGCTTTAATCCACTGAGCTACCCAGGTGCCCCGAGAAATTATTTAATAGCAAAATTATGTTAAATATAAAAGGATGATTTAAATCTTCACACCTTAATTTGTCAAAAGTGGGTATTGTATATTTATATATATATATATAAACGAGTTGGTAAAGAAAATAATAATAATGATAACCTTTTTTCTAAGCTATTGGTAGGAATAGTTTTTAAATGATTTCCTTCCCATAGAATAGCTGAGAATTCGAGTCCTTAGAAGGATTCTCTGATTTCAAATATTGTCCATAATTTTTGAAATTCTGTTTTGGTACCATATCTGTTTATTCCAGTGTTACTGAGATGTAACTGACATATGGCATGTGTAAGTTGTACAGCATAATGACGTGATTGACTTGATTTACTTGTGTCATGACCATGAACCAAAATAGTTTCACTAGTGTCCATCATCTTATGTAATTGATTTTAGTCTTTAAAAAAATCCAAAGATGGGGGCGCCTGGGTAGCTCAGTGGGTTAAAGCCTCTGCCTTTGGCTCTGGTCATGATCCCAGGGTCCTGGGATAAACCCCTGCATTGGGCTCTCCGCTCAGCAGGGAGCCTGCTTCCTCCTGTCTCTCTCTGCTTGCCTCTCTGCCTACTTGTGATCTCTCAAATAAATAAACAAAAAAAATTTTTTTTAAACCCAAAGATGAACTTGGGTTGGCAGTAATTCTTTTGGTCCAATGGACTTCTGCTGTCTTCACTGCTTAGAGAGCATCCTTTTGTCATTGGGCTTTATAAGTTCCACTACAGAGCCACCTTCATTCACTAATCTTAGTCTTTTCTCACATGAGGGACACCTTTATGAATTAGACTTCTGTAATTTTTTTCTGGTTCCCAGATGTATTTTCTATTTTAAGGCAGAGAAGCTTGTCATTATTTTCAAGTGATATTAAATTTCCAGCGTAATTATTTAAAAGCCAGAGAGAGACCTATTGATCCCTGATAAGGTATAGTTCTGTGCGCACGTGTGTTTACTCCTACTGCTCCTTAGTTTAACTGTTCATAATATGCCCACCGTGGATTCATTATGTTATAAGTCAGGGACAAGTGGCATTTGTGTATGTCTGCTCTGTGAGTGTGAATCGATAGATGATAGATGAATGCACATCCTGGTGGTAATATAAAATAGAAGCTGTGCGTGTGTGTGTGTGTGTGTGTGTGTGTGTGTGTGTGTGGTCATGATTGAAGTTCAAAGTCATGGAGAGGAAGTGGAGTAAGTTGCAAGACAGCCCTTTCCTTGAAGGGATTGTGCTTGAGTACGAAACAGAACTCTCTGTGTTCATTTTACACTTCTATTTGATGGAATCTAAGGTTATGGAAATGAGTATAAAAATAATTTGTCTGAAAGAAGTCTGGATGCAGAAATCTAATAGAGAAAATATTTGAGAATATGGTTCCTCAGCGAGTACAACAGATATACTTCCCCAAGCACCACATGGCGTGGATCAAAGCATCCCATGACTTGGATCCTTGTGGTCAAATCATTATGTATTGATTGGAACCCCACTAGAGGATTAACCCCTCGTGTTCATGCTAAGTTTTTTCTCACTCTTGGTGTCTGTAATTTTAGGGATATAATCTTTTCGCTGTTATCAGTGTCTTTTTAAAGCTAATCATTTGCTTGGATATATTTGTGTTTCTAAATTATTTTATTCTAAATTATTTAATTGCTCTATTCTTTGCTAGATAAAATTAATTTATGAAAAGATCATACAATTAGGTGAAAGCAGTTTTCTGGTGGAAAGGAGGAAGAAAATGTATAATACCTTGGGTAGAAAACAGCAAGAGAATCTCAAAATCAAGTACAGATTTTTATCATTTTCATTATGTAGATTAAATGATAAATTCTAGCTTTTTAAAGAATCCTTCACAGTCTGAGTAGAGAGCTTTGCCTCTAACAAAAGCCTGTCAAACACTTTTCATATATGGTGGTTACATTTCTAACATTGGACTATTCACATCTTGGAATTTAACTCTTGCTTTCAAAGAACAATTCAGAATTAATGAGTAAATTCATGGGGAAAAAGAAACCCTCGATTCCTCCATGTCCACTTTCAGCCATGTGGGTTCCTCTTGCCTTTTAAGTCTGATGGGATGGTTCTTGGCAACATACTCATTCTCTTGTCCTTTTGTGTGTGTGTGTGTGTTTTTTTTTTCAGTTTGTCCCATGAGGAGCACCCCCATAGCCATCCTCTCTATGGACATGGTGTGTGCAAGTGGCCAGGCTGTGAAGCAGTGTGCGAAGATTTCCAATCATTTCTAAAGTAAGAATGATTTTATATTGCTTTTTTCTTTTACATAGCCATCACCTCCCACTGTTCATGCTTTTCCTCATAAAATGCCTTTTTGATGGAGGGTTTCATACCACCGTTTTGAGAATGGACTCTAAATCATAAGGTCTAGCACATTGTCATAGGAGTAGTTACAGAATCTGTGGAGGGTTGATTGTAAAGGGCAAAGGAGGTATAACCAAGGACAGTTTTGATGCTCTTCGTGTGAGTCTGTGTTTACCCGTTTTCTCAGAATGACAGTGATTAAATAAAAATTCTCCCAGTATTAAATTAGCAATAATTTATTTTTCACTTTTATTCATGTGTCTGCATACTGAATCACTGACCTACTAACTCTAATTTTTTAGAACTGCTATCAGTGACTGGCTAGTTGTAGCTTGGTGATTGGTCCTCTTTGTTTTTCTGCGAATGACTTTATACACTTAAGAAATAGGTGCCTTATGCTTTTGAAATAAATTTCCTTTTGTATAAAAAAAAAACAAAGAAAGAAAGAAGTGGGTGCCAAGGAAATGCTACCACCTTGCTTCTTACCTTTCCATTTTGGTGTTCTCTTTAGTTCGGATTCATGTCCTTATGGTGAGAATGGAGTAACTTTAATTTCTCCAGTTACAGTATGACTGAAAACTTGGGTTACTCCATTTGAATCTGTAACACTGTTAAAGTGTCTCTGGAAATAAATGATACATGAATCTTCTCCTAATTGAAATGAAAGGCTTCTGCACTACATCTTACTATTTCCCTTCCCTACAGTGACCTTGTCCTTTAATAAAATGTAGACTAAACTGCACTGTATTATGGACACCCTCATAGATTTATTGATAGTATCACTGAATCACTGACAGACCAAATATAATAATACATTGTGTTCAGCATATTTACCTATCATGCCGTAATCCAGTATATGCACACGTATCCGTCCTCTATATCTGGCTTCATGATAGCTTACAAATTTGGTATTTGGGGATCTTTCCTTCTGTCTTTTCTGTCTTATTCAAGCCTCTAAAACTAGAAGCAGGCAGATTTATGGGCAGTTTTCTGGTTTTGTGCAGTCTTTATATTGTTAAAGCAATCTCTATATTTAACTTTATGGACCTGGATACAAATCTTGTAAACCTGCCATTGGAAGTACATCCAGTGTTATCTGAAGGGGGCTTTGGTGAATATCATTTTTTAATTAAGGAAGCCTGTGAATCTATTTCAGAGCTTCCCAGCTATAACATTTTACTTGAAAAGCATGGGGGGGTGGTCCTTAGAAACTTAAGTACTTAAAATTTTTTTTTTAAAAAGGAGATGCCTGAAATTTGTTTTAAATATCAGCAATCAAGATCAGTAAGCAAAAGCCCTTCACAATTCTTATGATTCAAGTTACTGTTATTGGGCTTTGTTCTCTCATAAATCACTCACTATAAATCATTGTTTTGTTATTACCTAATTGTATTTAGATAATTAAAGAAAAAGACCTCAGCAGAAGCCACTTTCAAATTCTGACTTCACCTTCTGCACCAGTGCTAGCTTTGAGAAATGCATTGGTGCTAATTTCGCTCATCTGTAGAATGGCTGATAACTATCTGTAAATAAGATTTATTTTCATAAAGTCTCTAGAAATATACAATTGCTATGAATATTCTCAGTGTATCTGTTTCTGAGTCACAAGGGAAAGGGGCAGTTTTCCAATATGATCCATTTAAAAAATGTTGTTTATTACCAAAGTATTTCCACCCTCATCGTCAAATCCAAAGTCCATTTATTATGTAAACGGACAATTAGGTGATATCTACAGATAGAGAGAAAGAGATAGATATATAGATATATATAATGTATATGTGTTTTATGTGTAATTTTATTATATAATATATATTTATTACATGTAATATTACATATATTACATATATAATCTTTTTTTTTTCTTCTGTGCCTCCACCATGAGATAGTAAACTTTCAAACCACACCTCATACTAAAGAAGAGAACCTAAAGATCATCAGAATTGGGACCTAGAGTAATTCCTTTTTTTTTTTTTTTTTTTTAAACCCTTTTAAGGATAGTAGAGGAGCCTGGCTCTTTATAGGAAACCACCTCTCAATTATTTATTGTGGTTTTGCTCATGAAATGACATGTTTTCAGTTCGTATTTGTTCAGTGGAATTGGAATGCCCACTGTGAACCTGCACCTGTTGCTTGTTGATTTCCTGGGACTTAGTTGTGGACTTGTATTTGTTAGAAGACTTCTGTTCACACGCTACAGAAGCCTGACTTAAATTGGCTTAACCCCTCATCCTTTCCCCCCACTCAAAAAAATCAGGGGGATTTTCCCCTAGAATAATTAGGGAATTATCATTCCCTAATGATAATTGACTCTTGTTACTGGGACGTCCATGGCTGCATTCAGATCCTTCAGCGGTGTTACTGGAGAATTGGTTCTGTGTCTGTTAGCTCAGTTTTCTTCTGCGTTGCCTTCGTTCTTAGGCTCGTTCCAAGTAGAGCTAAGGAGGACGATGCCATGCTGTTAAGTTTATTTGTCTCAGAGTGCATCTCTTTTTTCCGTAGTTCCAGCAGCAGTCCTGAGCAGACTCTCATTAACCCAGATTGAGTCACGTGTTCCAGCTTTGAGCCCATCACAGTGATGTAACCCGGCTCCCATCAGATGCACACCTCCAGAGCAGACAGGGAAGTGTTAACCCCCATGAACCACGTGGGGGCTAGGGAGGAGCGACTTGGTCCCTGAGTGCAAGGAAGGAGTACGTAAATCAGCAAAGGGAGAGTAAATTCTGAAGAGGAAAAAACAAAACAAAAAAAACTCTAGAACTCACTGTTCTCTTACTGCTTTCCTTCGTTCCACATCAGTTGGCTGTATATTCCTCTCTAGCATGATTTTAGTTCTTGGAAATTCAGAGTTGTCTTCAGGTTTCCATGTCTTGCTTCATGTAGTGGAAAATAAGTTGGTCTTCTTGCAGACTCACTTCTCCCCCATCTGTGTGCCGTCTAAAGCGTAATCACCCTGGCTTTAGTGAAACCAACTTTGCTTTCCATTGAACTGGTCTGGAAGAGCTACTGTATTTCGTGTGGGTCAAACAAGCCACGTGGCCTCTGACTCACGTCCCCGTGGAGTCACTGTTATTGGGAAGTGACGTTTTAAGCATTTCTTCTCCATCTGTGCAAGAGTGTAGATCCTGGAAGCACACCGTTCTTGGGTTCACTCTTCTTTTCCATTATCCCTCTCTAGAGGTGTTTTCTCATGGTTTCGGCAGGTTGATAACCAGCAGCGTTTGGCTTCTCCAGGGCACTCTTATTAACAAAATGTAGCATTGCTCAGACCTTGACTTAGTTGTGGCTTTCTAGTTTTGTTTTTTTGTTTTTTTTCAACCTATCTTCTAGTCTCCTGATTCTATACTCCCCTAGTAAGGGTTTATAATTAAACGTCTGTACAGCAAGGACAGTTCCAAGTACTTCCCACATGCTGTCGACCCCAAACACAGATTTGTTGCGGAGATCCACTTACATGCAGATTCTTTTTCCCCAATAAATATAGTAGTTTTATAAATATATTTCCTTTCCTTATGATTTTCTTAGTATTTTTTGTTATAGCTTACTTTATTGGAAGACACTATATGATACATACAATATATATAAATATGTGTTAATTGACTTTTTATGCTGTTGGTCAGGCCTCCTGTGAATAGTAGGATACTAGTAAAGTTTTTGGGGGAGTCAGAATTACACACAGATTTTTGCTCGCTGAGGGGGTCAGTGTTCCTAACTCCCACCTTTTTCAAGGGGTCAACTGTATAACTCATTTAATCCTTAAGCCACCCTGATAATTAAGGTTTTACTCTCAACCTACAGATAAGGAAACTGACACAGAGGGGTTAAGTGATTTTCCCCAGCGTCACACAGCTAATGAGAGGTGGAGTCAGGATCCAAACCCAAGCTGTCTGCCTTTGTAATGCTTGCTCTTAACTGCTATGCAATACCGCCTGGTTTAGAAGCAGTGCAGTTTATTAACTGTATCCTTTCAACTTAAGGCTGTAGGTGTAGAAAAAGCTTTGAAGCAAAGGCAGATTGGGTGGTGAAGCCACTTTGTATTAGTGTGTTCAGTGAGCTAGTTACACAGCATCTCTGAGCACCAATATCCACCCACATAATTTGGGACAATAATCTTAGTACCCCACCTCTCAGGCTTGTTGGAATTAAGAGACACATCATGTAAAGTGCCTGACCAGGCACTCTTTAAAAATATATTAGTACTTCTTTTCTTATTTATTCACTTAAGTATATTTTTATTTTTTATTTTTTATTTTTTTTTTTTAAGATTTTATTTATTTATTTGACAGACAGAGATCACAAGCAGGCAGAGAGGCAGGCAGAGAGAGAGGAGGAAGCAGGCTCCCCGCTGAGCAGAGAGCCCGATGCGGGGCTCGATCCCAGGACCCTGAGATCATGACCTGAGCTGAAGGCAGCGGCTTAACCCACTGATCCACCCAGGCGCCCCTTAAGTATATTTTTAAAGGAGGAATAATTTTATTTAAGTATATTTTTAAAGGAGGAATAATTTTAGAAATCCAAATGTTTCTAGGGGCGCCTTGGTGGCTCAGGTTGTTAAGCGTCTGCCTTTGGCTCAGGTTGCGATCTCAGGATTCTGGGATCGAGCCCTGCATGAGGCTCTCTGCTCAGCGGGGGGCCTGCCTCCATGTGTCTTCCGCACCCGGTCCCCGCACCTCTCCACCTACTTGTGATCTCTCTCTCTGTCAAACAAATAAATAAAATCTTTAAAAATAATAAAAAAAAAAACAAATATTTCTGACCATTAGGGAAGGTATCATGACACTGCAGAGCATTCATCTGTCACAAGAGACTGATCTTTAATATAATTTTTTAACCATAAAGTTCTTGTCAAAAGTCCCACACAGTCAAATGTGATTGTGGGGCGGGGGGCGGGGGCACAGAATGGCAGGCTTTTTCTGTAAGGGATCAGACAGTAAATACGCTGGGTTTCACAGCTCCTCACCTCGGCCATTGTAGGCATAAAAGCAGCCATAGGACCAGATGTAAGGAATGGGCGTTTAGATTGCTGACCTCTGACCCAGGGTAAAGTTTTTTGGTGTCATAACCTTCATAGCTGGGAAATCTTTCTGCATTTCTGTGGCCGTTGCTGTTCTGGGTTATTCCAGTCTAGGTTTACAGGACCCTTAGGTTTATTCATATTTTGGGGAAACATCCACATATGCCTTGCCCTGTTACTTCATTCACCAGTATTTTTTTTTTTTTTTTTAATACTTAGATGGGCTTAGGTTTTTCCACCTGGTTTTTAGGGCTCAGTATGAAAGGGCAAAGTGACTTTGTTCTGTAACTGTTCCCTGACCACCTTCTGCTCAGGCTTGTGAGATGTAACTTTTTAGAGAGGCCAAGATTAGTTATTCAGGATAAAAATGCCATCTGACAGTATAATGCCAGTGTTCACAGAGAGAGACATTACGGGAAGGGAGGGGAGACTCATGGGTCTAAAAATGAGGCATATTCTTTTTTCCCTCCTGAGAGCAAAATATCATAACTGTTGGTAAATCAAAACCAGAGATTTGACACTTTTCTGTGATCATTCTGCAGTGTTTGTTCCCAAGGTGAGGTATACCACAGGGCCCTTGATTTCAAAGATAAATACTGTACAAATAACCATCCTGTTGTCTTTCCCCCACAGCCAACAGAGGCAGGCTTTATCAGAATCAGCAGATATCCAGTCTATTGTACGCATTTATTTCCCTGTTTCTTCTCAAAACAAGTTGCAGTTTTCGTGTTGATTTTTTTTTTTTAACCCATCAGCTATGAGTTATCATGTGACTATTGGATTTGTTACCGCTAACGGATACCAGCAGGTGCCCATGCTAATTTTAATGAACTCCTCTAGCCCTGCCTTGCTTGGAGTCCTCTGATAACGGCAACACAAAAACAAGCCCAATCCAATCCAGATAGGTGGAGCTCCCTGTGTTCCTCCATTCTCTCCCCACTTGGATCGGGTTGTTTCTTTTCAAACCCAGTTGAAGACAGCCATTCCCTGGGGAAACACGGATTTATAATTCTTCCCCCTTTTCTTTTCAAAAAGGGCTCACACAGTTTGCTGAGAGAGTGGAGGAGCGGATTTGAAGGTTGAATCATGACCGCATTTCCCTGTTTCTAACTTAGAATGTAAAATCAGACCCAGACCCGTAGTTTCACAAATACCAGGTAGTCTCACGTGCGTGGGAAGAATTTCTCTCTTTCCCCGAGTTTTTCTTCTAGATGGTCATTTGTGTCACATCTCAGAAGAGCGTAATGTGCATCCTTGCTTGGTATCCATTTGAAAGGAATTCTTGTTTTTGTTTTGTTTTTATTTTGGAGCTGTTTGTCTTGGAGAAGAGCACCACGGACAACAAACCATTCCTTTGCGTGTTGGACGGATGTATATTATTTATTAAAACAAAATAAATGTTCTACACGCTCTAATAGGCTAGGAGAAGAAAAGGTGAAGGAAAATGCCCAGGGCCGGAACTTTGACCCTTTCATAAAAGGTCGACAACTGCAGGCAGTTGAGGTCATTTCATCGGCCATTTGCTTTAAAAAAAAAATTATCTTCAACAAAAAAAAAAAAAATTTTTCTGTGAATTTTACTTCTCAAAACTGTGAAGAGTTTTATGTGAAAGAAACTACTAAGTGCGCTCTGTAATGTTTTCACAAGTGTTTTTATCATGGTAACATCTTGTTTACTTTAGTTCCCAGCCTAAAACTACTTGGAACATGTTAAGAAAACATCTCGAGAAAGCCTCCACAAAGAGGCCTTTGTTTAACAACCACGGAGAGGCTGCAAGGATCACAAAGGTGTTAACTTTCCGCCCCTTAAGCACTTCCACATGAAGTTGCAGCAACCATGTTTGTGGTTTTGGAAAAACAAAGTGTATGTTAAAGAAACCAGGTATATGCTAATACATGTCGAAAGAGGCCGGATATCATAAATTGTTTCAAACCATTTGTGGCTCTCGGTTTGCACGCCTGAAGGTTCTGCAGTGAAATTGCCTCCAGTTCGCGCAGGAGGCTTGAGCACATGTAGAGGGATTAGCGGGCTTGAAAGTGGGTGTCTGCAAATCTACGCCCAGCCCCACCATTGAAATCTCCAGAATATGGGGATGACACTGGTCCCCTGCAGACAACCCCCCCCCCCAAGTGACAAGTGTTGGAGTATCACAAGGTGAGCTCAGGGTTTTTGGATGAATTTGACTTTTACTCTGATCGTGCATTTTTGCCTTGCTTTAGAAAAATTAAGAAGTGGTTACTACCAGAACTCGTCCCCTCCCCCTTAAAAAGTCTGCCCTTTCACCTTTTTGACATTGTTTGGGAGTTCAGGACCTTTCCAAGTACTCAGAGAGGTCAGAGTGGCCTAAATACCACAGTGCCCTCTAGTGATCTATAGAATATTGGATAGAAAAGTTTAGACAAATTTGCCGAAGATAACAGGCCCCTTGCCACCACTTTGCTCAAAAAAAGAAAGAAGCAAATAGCCTTTGAACCCATTTTTTTCCAGCAAACAGACTTTAGTCAGAAATGCAAATGAAATTTAATTTTTCCTTGTAGACTTTGGAAGCTTTAGACAAATTCTCTAATGTCTATCCTGCAGTTAATTCTGCATATAACTGAGTGTGTGTATACAGTACCTTGTACCACTCGAGATATATTGTTGTGTGTTCTTCTCTTTCAAGAACCATTAGTTACATACTTCACGTGATCATTTCCGGCGTGTAATTAGAAGGCATTACTTAAAAGACAGGGATCATCTTTGCTCCATACTTTTATTGACACTGTCTACCATATTATGGCCATGTCTAAATGGTAAAATTTATTATTAGCAGCAGTGTCACAAAAGTCTGAGACAGCGATTTTCCTTTCAATAAAAGTAGTTAAAAACCTTTTAGAAAATCCATAATTTTGATTGCTGGTACTTCATAAATGTATAACTGGTACTTTTTAGCTGTCTCTTTAGGGAAAAATGAGTTTTATCACCTGCAGTACCTGGGTTAATGAAATTGTGTGTTGGAATTTCGCCAGGATGAAAGATGAGATCATTCCAAGACACTAATATTGGCAACAGGTCTCATAAAAAGCTCTGACTCTTGAGTGAAGTATCATTAGATTTTTTTTTATTATTATTATTTTATTTAAATTGAGGGATTAAGTTAGTTGTCCTTTTCAAAGTT